>NC_083583.1:20451363-20766399 GCF_027579695.1 Neoarius graeffei
CCTTTAACTTTTCCAGCCTCTTATTGCCCCTGTCCCAACTTTTTTGAGATGTGTTGCTGTCATGAAATTTCAAATGAGCCAATATTTGGCATGAAATTTCAAAATGTCTCACTTTTGCCATTTGATATGTTCTCTATGTTCTATTGTGAATACAATATCAGTTTTTGAGATTTGTAAATTATTGCATTCCGTTTTTATTTACAATTTGTACTTTGTCCCAACTTTTTTGGAATCCGGGTTGTAGTTGGAAAAAGTTTAGTACGGTGTAGGTACAGTCCCTTTTAAAAACTACATTTCCCATCAGCCCACTTCCGTGTTGACCTGCGTCATGCGGGGGCGGGATCATCTACGTCACATCCTCCATGAAAGCATAAAGGCCAATTTATGCTGACAACGCAGTCCTCGCAGATGGCGTCGCAGATGGCGTCTGCGTAGCCCCCCCCTTCGCAGACGCTCTGCGCGCACCTCCCAAAAATTATGACCACTGCAGAAGCCTCGCAGACAGTGTCGCAGACAAGAGGGCTCTGATTGGTCCACTCTACATCCGCTGTACACGCACGTCCGCTTCCCTACTTTCCCGGTTTGTTTTGTTTTCACTACCACCATTTTTAAAAACACGAGCGAAGATGGAGCAGCACGAAGAGCGGTTGATCGAGGAAGTGAGGAAGTACGTACATCTATACGACTCCAGTTCTAGTCATTATAAGTAACCGGAGGATAAACACTCCACTAACCACACCCACCAACTACTCCTAGCGATTTCGTGACTTTGCGTCCCCTTGTGTTGTGGCGGTGAATAACATCGCGCACGCCTATTACTCCCCGCTCAACGATAAATTACAACTGTCTGCGAAAAGCTATCTGCGAAAGCCTTGTCGCAAGAGCATGCAGAGGCCCTAAGAAACCCGGAAACTCCTAGCTCCTCCTCTTTTGGCCCCGTGATTTCAACACGGACACAGGGAGGAATCACTCGCTCCATGAGCAAACCCAAAAAGACGTCTTTTTCTTTTCTTTCTTGCAAGAATCAGAGTTTCACGCTTTTCTTTGTTTACCTTTGGCCACGGTAGACTCTAAGATCGCGCGATTTTAAACTCAGCTTGAGTTTACAACCGGTTTTTCATTTGTTCCTTATAAGTACGTACTACTGCAGTCCAGGCAGTTATTTTAAAGTTAAGAAGCGACTGGATCCTTTTTAACTCAAAAGCTGTGCACATTGTTTGATCAGAGACTTTCTTTTCATCACGAGTGACCACGCGTCGGACCGAGAAGTTCTCTGCGCCTCACGGAAGCGACTCACGTGCTCCACAAAGGCGAAACTCCAAAGTCTCGGAACATCTCTTCATAATCTTGCTAGAGGCAAGATACTGAGTAAGACTGGCAAATTTTGGGCATAAAGACTAGTCTTAGGAATTAGCTTTTATCAAACTAGTGTAAATTTAAACTCGAACGGTTTAATTGTTTACACTGTTCGACACGCAGCGTGTTGAATTGATGATTGTTATATTTTGTTTTAATCTCTCAATTGTTTTAATAGATAGGCTGTGCATGCTTCTCTTTATTCCTTACTAACATACTTAATTTCCTTATCACACATTTTGACCTTATCAAGGTTTCAGTGGATTCAGTACTGTTATAAGCTAGTGAAATTAGCCTACGGCTAATTTCTTTTGTCCCATTAGCATCCAAAGCTAAGTGTATTGTCTTAGAAACACGTGGTGGTCCTCCCCCACTTACAAACACACCTTAGCTAGCATCCCTTTGTCTTAGCTTAGCCACACGAGGTTAATCTAGGCCTACACAAACACGTGGTCACTGGCCTCACCTGGCCTCACAAATACACCTCAGTTAGCATCCCACGCTAGCTTCTTTCTTTTGCTAGGCCATAGGCCTTACCACGTTTTCAACTCCTCCCCCCACAAACACACTTGGAGTTAGCTACCAGAGCTAATCCTTTTTGTAGGCCACACACAAGGTCTCTCTCTCTCTCCCACGTGGACACACACGAACATACCTAGCTAGCATCCCATGCTAGCCTTCTGCTCAGGCCATAGGGCCTTTCACACACACAGGCCACACACACAGGCACACATTAGCAACACGTGCTAATTCTTTGTTTTACTTAGATAACATTCCTTTGTCTTAGCTAGCAACCAAGCTAGGCCTCACCAGGCCTGACACACACAAACGCATCTTAATTAGCACACAAAGCTAATCTTTTGTTTTCACCACAACACACCCACACTCACACACACACACACGCTCATCAAGTATATCTCACTGTTTGTATATATTTCAACTGCCATTATCCATTTTTATCTTTGTTATAATAAATTCATTTATTATTGAAACTGTGTGTTTATTTGTGTTCCAATATCTCTGAAGTCCCCAATCTCCAAAGAATTCTAAAAGGTGCATATGATTTATGTAATATGGTAAGTGATCATAATAATTTGGAATATACCATAATTTAGCTGTTTGGTAATTTATTATTAAGCACCAAAATTAATGGTATTAATTAATGAGACTGATTAATGAGACTGATTCCATGAGTGATTTAATAACATGAGACTGATTCAATGAAAATGATTCACTGAAAACGATTCAAATGAGACTGATTCAATTTTAATTATTAACCTTCAGATTTAATTAGATTGATCACTTAATAATTACCAAATGCACCCACAACGGCATGGAAGAATTAGCAAGTCTAAGGCAGAGTTGTTCCAAGTAGTATGAACTGGAACCTTAGGTTTAATAAATTAATTTGCAGGGACATCTAAGTGACCAAGGTGACACTTGAAATAAAAAAAGGAGATCACTAATTTCGTGATGATATGTGACGGGTAATGTTGTGTTTCATTGTGTCTTTTTTATTTTGTATTGCACTTCTACAGTTATATGCATACTTTTATGTGTGTAGTAGAAATATACCAAAGCGGGGGGGGAATTACCCTACTTTAGTGTAGTTTAAATATGAAACATTGCATTCCGGGCGGCATGGTGGTGTAGTGGTTAACACTGTCGCCTCACAGCAAGAAGGTCCTGGGTTCGAGCCCAGCAGCTGACGGGGGCCTTTCTGTGTGGAGTTTGCATGTTCTCCCCGTGTCTGTGTGGGTTTCCTCCAGGTGCTCCGGTTTCCCCCACAATCCAAAGACATGCAGGTTAGGCTAATTGGTAGCTCTAAATTGACCGTAGGTGTGAATGTGAGTGTGAATGGTTGTCTGTGTCTATGCGTCAGCCCTGTGATGACCTGGCGACTTGTCCAGGGTGTACCCCGCCTTTCGCCCGTAGTCAGCTGGGATAGGCTCTAGCTTGCCTGCAACCCTGTAGGACAGGATAAAGCGGCTACAGATAATGGATGGATGGATGGATGGATGGATGGACATTGCATTCCAAATAATGAGTTACAATGCTGTTGTGCTCTTGAAAAAAAATCAGTACATTTTAAAACACAGAAAATATTTTATACTGGTAATGTAAACTGACACAATGCTGTAGATTTTATAGAATAATTTAAGATAAATTAGTGATAAAAGTACTTATCCTGTCCTACAGGGTCGCAAGCAAGCTTATCCCAGCTGACTATGGGTGAGAGGCAGGGTACACCGTGGACAAGTTGCCAGGTTATCACAGGGCTGGCACATAGAGACAAACAACCATTTACACTCACATTCACACCTACGGTCAATTTAGAGTCACCAATTAGCCTAACCTGCATGTCTTTGGACTGTGGGGGAAACCGGAGCACCCGGAGGAAACCCACACGGACACAGGGAGAACATGCAAACTCCACACAGAAAGGCCCTTGCCGGCCACTGGGCTCGAACCCAGGACCTTCTTGATGTGAGGCGACACACACCACTACACCAATGTGCTGCCTCTTAGCAATTCAATTATATATAAATATAATTAAATAAATAAATAAATAAATAAATAAAAAAAATTCTCATACTACATTCTTCTTCTTCACACATACATAAATACATACATACATACCTACACTGCCTGGACAAAAAGAAACAAAAAAAACCTCACAACGTTTCTTTGGACTGCCTTTAGCTTTAATTACGGCACAGATTTATGATCACACTGTTTTGACAACTTTATGCAACATCACAACATTTATTTCCATCCAGAGTTGCCTTAACTTTTCACCAAGATCTTGTGTCAGTCACAGGAGAGTCAAACCACTCTGTAAAGTCTTCTCCATCACATCCCAAAGACTTTCAGTGGGGTTAAGGTCAGGACCCTCTAGTGGCCAATTCATGTGTGAAAATTCTTCCTCATGCTTCCTGAACTTTTAGAATTGTTCTTTCACAATTTGAGACTGGCACTGTGATCCTGGAATATGCCCGTGCCATCAGGGAACAAAAAAAATCCATTGATGTGATAACCTGTTCATTTAGTGCATTTCAGGTCATCAGCTGACTTCATTTTATTGCCCCATAAGGTTGCTGAGCCTCGACCTGATCAACTGAAGCAACCCCAGATTACAACACTGCCTCCAGAGGCATGTCCAGTGGCCACTATGCACGATGGGTGCATTACTTCATGCACTCATCTTCTTACGCTGATGCGCCCATCACTCAGGAATAGGGTCAATCTGGACTCATCAGATCACATGACCTTTTTCCATTGCTCCAGATGCTCCCTAGCAAATTGAAGACTTTTCTTCCAATCAGCCTCACTAACAGCTCAGTCCCAATCCTGTAAGTTCTTGTTGCATTGTGCTACTTTCACTATTAAACATAACTATGAGTTCTACTTTTTTTTTTTATGATTCGATTTCACCAAACATTGAAGTGATCTCTCATCATGGTCAGTCAAGATTTTATTCTGACTGCCTTTCTACCATGAAGGTGACAGTTCACCACTATTCTTCCAGGTTTTAATAATGCATTGGACAGTTCTTAAGTCAATTCCAGTCATTTCAGCAATGTCCTTAGTTGATTTATTTGATTGTTGCAGGCCAAAAATTACACCATTCTGAAGCACAGTACCAGGCTTTCAATTAGCACAGGATACATCTACATCTTCCGACATGTTGGTTGAAGAAATGAGAATCTACTCACTGCATCAGTTTGGGTTAAACAAATTGTTTGAAGAAATCCAAAGGGCAGCTTTTTTTGGCCAGGCAGTACACACTCTCCAGCCATTTTAACAGGAACTTGTTCTTGATTCTAAGATTCCTGTTCTTGGCTGGCAGGAGAGGAACCCAATGTGGTCTTCTGCTGTTGTGTGCTGAGATGCTTTTCTGCTCACCATGGTTGTAAAGAGTTGTGATGAGTTGCTATATCCTTCCTGGCAGCTCGAACCAATCTGGCCATTTCCCTCTGATCTCTCTTATCAACAAGATGTTTGTTTCCACCCACAGAACTGTCGCTCACTCAGTGTTTTTTTGTTTTTTGCACCATTCTGTGTAAACTCTAGAGACTGTTGTGTGTGAAAACCCAAGGAGATCAACAAGTTCTGAAATACTCAAACCAGTCCATCTGGCTTAAACCAACACCATGCCACAGTGAAAGTCACACTCTGAGATCACAATTTTTTCCCTTTCTGATGTTTGAACAGGGGCGGCACGGTGGTGTAGTGGTTAGCGCTGTCGCCTCACAGCAAGAAGGTCCGGGTTCGAGCCCCGTGGCCGGCGAGGGCCTTTCTGTGCGGAGTTTGCATGTTCTCCCCGTGTCCGCATGGGTTTCCTCCGGGTGCTCCGGTTTCCCCCACAGTCCAAAGACATGCAGGTTAGGTTAACTGGTGACTCTAAATTGACCGTAGGTATGAATGTGAGTGTGAATGGTTGTCTGTGTCTATGTGTCAGCCCTGTGATGACCTGGCGACTTGTCCAGGGTGTACCCCGCCTTTCGCCCGTAGTCAGCTGGGATAGGCTCCAGCTTGCCTGCGACCCTGTAGAAGGATAAAGCGGCTAGAGATAATGAGAAGAGATGAGATGATGTTTGAACATTGTGACCATAAACTGAAGCTCTTGATTTGTATCTGCATGATTTGGTGCACTGTGCTGCTGTCAAGGGATCAGCTGATTGGAGAACTGCATGAAACAGCAGGAGGGCGGGACAGTGGTGTAGTGGTTAGTGCTGTTGCCTCACAGCAAGAAGGTTCTGGGTTTGAGCCCAGTGGCCAACAGGGGCCTTTCTGTGTAGAGTTTGCATGTTCTTCCCATGTTGTCCGTGTGGGTTTCCTCCGGGTGTTCTGGTTTCCCCCACAGTCCAAGGACATGCAGGTTAGGCTAATTGGTGGCTCTAAATTGACCATAGGTGTGAATGTGAGTGTGAATGGTTGTTTGTCTCTATGTGCCAGCCCTGCGATGACCTGGCGACTTGTGCAGGGTGTACCCCGCCTCTCGCCCATGGTCAGTTGGGATAGGCTGCAGCTTGAGCATGACCCTGCACAGGATAAGCAGTTACAGATAATGGATGGATAAAACAGTAGGTGGATGGGTTTTTCTAATAAAGTGGCCAGTGAGAGTAAGTACAAAATATTTAGTTCTGGTAAAGGAACCCCCACTGACATCATCACCTTTATCATAATTTAGATTTGTCCATCAAACCCTTTCAGACAAACAAACTTCACCTGTTCAGTGAATGTGTGAACGCTTCATGTGAGCAGAGTTTTATAGCATGGATCACTGCAAACCTTTTCCAAGCTCATATGCTTTGGACATTAATCTCTCCTCCATCTCATGCTTTCTTCATGAAGTCATGCCCTGCTGTGCCCCGCTGACACATTACCTCCCTCTGCTACTCTCCGTGTAGCGACATAATGTATTAACCACATCTCATTGCTGCGTTCATTTGAAAAGCAAAACAGAGGTGACTGCAGCCAGAGGAGGGATGTGGTGTTCATCATGTCTTGAGTTCTATCTGATTGAATGCAGCACTGGAGCAGAAGGTCGTCCTGAGAATACTGCGGATATTACGGATCAGAGGTCACGCAGCATGTGTGCAGAGGATAAAGTTACTGTAGAAAGAGAGAAAGAGCTTACTAACACGGATCCAGTGGGTATGGGCCTGAGTTCAGCTGATGGCAGAGCAGATATGCTACATGGATGTCACATTGGTTTGTCTTGCAGAGCTTACTGTTGCTAATCTGAAACACCTGGCTGGAATATTCAGATGTTCCAGAAGACAACACACACACACAAATTAAAAATCTAATTCTGTTGTGCAATCACAACAAAGTGGTTCAACATAGCGTCTCTGGATTGTCACTTTTTTTTTTACACAAAAAAAGAACCATTTGGGGTGCTACACTGATTTTTTTATTCATCATTCTCCACTAATAAAAGCAAAAGCATACTGTACTGCTTGAGCTGAAATCTGTGTGCAGTTTTAATAAGCTCTTCCCTTGTTCCTCTGGGTTTCCTCTGGGTTGTCTGGTTTCCTCCCACTTCCCAGGAACATGCTGATAGGTTGATTGGCTCCTCGAAATTGACCCAGATGTGAATGAGTGTATGAATTTGTGTGTATGGTGCCCTGCAGTGGACTGGCATCCCATCCATGGTGTATTCCCATCCTCCTCTCCGTGTTCCTGAGATAGGTTCCAGATTCACCACATTCCTGACCAGGATAAAACAAGTTACTGATGATGAATGAATCAATGAATGGTCAGTTTCTTTAAATGAAGCTAGTAGTGTACAAACAGGAGGACATTCAGATATATTTAAGTTTCAGGCTGTTAGTTCTCACAAAAACCATCTGTTTTTAGTGATATGTTCTTGAAAAATAAGTGTCAAATAAGTTTAAAAAATGTATTCAAAGTAATTCATGATCAAAGATGACATCTCTTATCAAAAAGAAGTACAGTTCAAGTTAATTTTGTTAAGTATACTTAAGTAAAGTTAAAGTATATTTCCTTAAGTATACTTTTGTGTACCAAGTATACTGATATCAATATGAAAATCTACCATGGTTTACTATGGTTTTACCATGGTTTTTATGTAGTAACCATGATTCTACCATGGTATCTCATGGTTATTCTAAGTACTATGAACCAACCATAGTATTACTATGGTTCATCCATGGTAGTAACCATGGTTCTACTATGGTATTTCATGGTGATTCTAAGTACTATGAACCAACCATAGCATTACTGTGGTTTATCCATAGTACTGCAGTAGCTGTGGTAGCATCATAGTTGTATGTGTAATAGGTCATAGTAACTACGAAATTAATTTAAAAAGGGATAGTATGGTTTTTAAAAGGATGCACTAACTATAGTATTACCATGCTTTCGTCCAACAGTCAATGCTGTAGAGAAGGATCTCGATTAACAGCCCAGATACATTAACATTTACTTAGAACCTAAAAATTTAAGTGAACATTGAGGTAAAATGCACCATGGTTTTCATGGTTACCCAAAAAACCATGAAAACCATGAATAACTATAAACCATGGTAAAACCATGGTTAGTTTTCATAGTAAAACCATGGTTAATTTTCAGTATACTTGTAGGTAAACTAATCTAATACTTCTTGGGACTAAATTGGCCCAATTTTAGTTCATAAAAAGTATACTTTAAGTCTAAGAGAAGTAAACTTTGAGCATACAACTAGTATTGTTTTATTTTGTACTGCAAGTATACCACAAGTAAACTTGTATACTAATAGTTTACTAGTTCTATACTTGTAGTCCACTCTTTAGTTTACAAAAGTATACCTCATAGTATACTGGAAATATACTATGAGTTTACTTGTTTTATACTTCTAGTCCACTTTTTAGTTTATACAAGTATACTTTATAGCATGGGCTGCATGGTGGTGTAGTGGTTAGCACTGTCGCCTCACAGCAAGAAGGTCTGGGTTCGAGCCCCGTGGCTGACAGGGGACTTTCTGTGTGGAGTTTGCATGTTGTCCGTGTGGGTTTCCTCCGGGTGCTCTGGTTTCCCCCACAGTCCAAAGACATGCAGGTTAGGTTAACTGGTGACTCTAAATTGACCGTAGGTGTGAATGTGAGTGTGAATGGTTGTCTGTGTCTATGTGTCAGCCCTGTGATGACCTGGCGACTTGTCCAGGGTGTACCCCGCCTTTCGCCCGTAGTCAGCTGGGATAGGCTCCAGCTTGCCTGCGACCCTGTAGAAGGATAAAGCGGCTAGAGATAATGAGATGAGATATTATGCAGTGACACGTGGACTGTACTATGTGTGAATCAGGCATGAAAATGATGAAAAAGTATTAGATTAAACTATAAAACAGTTGTAGTATCTCTGGGGAAATATTGTTTTTTGAAAAATATATGCTCATTTTGAATTTGATGTCAGCAACACGTTTCAGAAAAGTTGGAACAGGGGCAACAAAAGGCTGAAAAATTTGTGTAATGCTAAAAAAAACTAGGTTAATTGGCAACAGGTCAGTAACATGATTAGGTTGAACCAATCTATCCATTTTCCTGTGATCTCTCTTATCAACAAGGCGTTTGTTTCCACCCACAGAACTGTCGCTCACTCAATGTTTTTTGTTTTTCGCACCATTTGGTGTAAACACTAGAGATTGTTGTGTGTGAAAACCCCAGGAGATCAGCAGTTTCTGAAATACTCAAACCAGTCCATCTGGCTCAAACCAACACCCATGCCACAGTGAAAGAAAGTCACACTTTGAATCAGATTTTTTCCCATTCTGATGTTTGAACATTGTGACCATAAACTGAAGCTCTTGATTTGTATCTGCACGATTTGATGCATTGTGCTGCTGACAAGGGATTGGCTGATTAGAGAACTGCATAAAACAGAACAGCAGGTGGATGGGTGTTCCTAATAAAGTGTCTGATGAGTGTTTGTTATCATTTCTCTCGTAACAGATTACACAGCAACCTGCTCCACATGGGTGGATGAAAATAAGTCTGTAATCTCTGATATGGATTTCTGTAAGGAGACGTTTATTTCACATTTATGGAAAGAGTCTCAAATGTCGGTGGTTTGTTAAAGTCAGATATAAAGCTGGAACTAATCGGTTATAAGTTTTCCATCATGGGAAAATCTTCAGGATAGATGGCTTTCCTTTTTGTGGCTTCTCTGTAACGTCTTATTAACTTCTACAGAGAGGAAAAAGAGACTACGTTCCACAACATTTGCAAAGTTCTGTACTGCTGTATGAGAATTAACACTTTGGGATGTTTCCTGTTTTCCTGTTATAGGAAAATAATCAACATTTGGTGTGGTAACAATAACTCCACTTTGCACGTGGCATGGAGTTTCCTCCCTTCCCGTCAGATACTGGGAATTAGTAACTCCAATGACACTAATAGGGAAAGGGAATGTCAGTTCTGAGAGTGAGGAATGTAAATCTGGACCTGTCTATGAATCCAGAGAGACTGTAAAAAAACCAACAACAACAACTAAAAAATCCCAGAATATTTTCTCCAAAAGGAGGCATGTTCAACTCAGATCACACCTTCATCCACACCTTCTTCTCCACTAGATGGGGCCATCGCAATACACGCAGAACACTTCCTGTGTTAACTGTAGGAAGAACAAGATCGTTGTTATGTTTAGATATTTTTGAAAGTATTATGAGGCTTTTTATGATGTATCATAAGACATATTATTGATACAAATTCTGTATTCTGTACAATTTATTAAAACACCTATGTGGCAGGGGGCAGCACGATGGTGTAGTGGTTAGCGCTGTCGCCTCACAGCAAGAAGGTCCGGGTTCGAGCCCCGTGGCCGGCGAGGGCCTTTCTGTGTGGAGTTTGCATGTTCTCCCCGTGTCCGCGTGGGTTTCCTCCGGGTGCTCCGGTTTCCCCCACAGTCCAAAGACATGCAGGTTAGGTTAACTGGTGACTCTAAATTGACCATAGGTGTGAATGTGAGTGTGAATGGTTGTCTGTGTCTACGTGTCAGCCCTGTGATGACCTGGCGACTTGTCCAGGGTGTACCCCGCCTTTCACCCGTAGTCAGCTGGGATAGGCTCCAGCTTGCCTGCAACCCTGTAGAACAGGATAAAGCAGCTAGAGATAATGAGATGAGATGAGAATAGATATATATCTCATCTCATTATCTCTAGCCGCTTTATCCTTCTACAGGGTCGCAGGCAAGCTGGAGCCTATCCCAGCTGACTACGGGCGAAAGGCAGGGTACACCCTGGACAAGTCGCCAGATCATCGCAGGGCTGACACATAGAGACAAACAACCATTCACACCCATGGTTAATTTAGAGCCACCAATTACCAACCTGCATGTCTTTGGACTGTGGGGGAAACCGGAGCACCCGGAGGAAACCCATGCAGACACGGGGAGAACATGCAAACTCCGCACAGAAAGGCCCTCGTCAGCCGCTGGGCTCAAACCCCAGACCTTCTTGCTGTGAGGCAACAGCGCTAACCACTACACAACCGTGCCACCCAACAAACAAACAAATAAATATATAATTCAGGCTCAAAGCTGAACAATTGAGCATTTTATTTATATTTCTTTGCATAACTTTTATTGATTTCATATTAAAAAGAAATAGATATGTTTCCATTATTAAAGCATCTATTTTACCTAATTATTGTAAATTTTAGAACTGAGATGTTCATTGTTTTGCACATTATATTTATGTCACAATGGATTGCTCTCATTGAACAAACTTTGTAAAGGGAGCATGTTATTTTAGGAAGATGATCCTACATTCAGTAAATACTGTAATAAGAAAAGGTGCAGATTGTGTAAACTATCCTCGTGTCCAGATTTTAACTAAAACTCATGAGTAGCAGCTTTTTTTTTCCACAAGCACCTGGTGGTTAATTAAAAGCTCCCTTTTTTCCCTGCACACTCCAGTTTCTACCACGGCTGGCTTGACTGGAGGCCATGTATTAAATACTGTGAGATAAGTACTGTTCCCACAGCATGGACTCAAGTTACACAATTCCGGTCCTCATCTTAGAACTCGTGGCTTCCGTCCATTAGTTCATGTCCATGCCTTATTAAGAAATCACCATCATGTCACTTCAGCAGCTGTTTCGTTTGACAAAATACACAATTTACATCTATTCCACTTGGTCATTTTGTCATCTTTCTTTTTTGTTTTTTCTTTCTTTTGTAATTTGATTTTATTCTGCAATTTTGCTCGATGCTACCTTACCGTGGGCCAGATCACTACTGCCATATCATCTTTAGCTATACCTCATGTCCCTATGCAGTCACTGTGTGCAAGGACCTGCCTCAATCTATTAATCTGTTTCATTAACTTACTAATTTTGCCTCAGTATATTAATTTGTTTCATTAACTTACTAATTTTGCCTCAATATATTAAACTAGCAGGTTACCCGGCGTTGCCCAGGTTTTGCAAAATTCTGGGTTGCCCCCAGACTTCCATGTCGAATTTGGTGAAGAGCCGCTGAGAAATGATGTTAACCCAAGACAAACAAAAATCCAAACATCCACCACCCAGGGGTCCACCGGGGACCCCCTGGGGCCCAAATATGGAATTTCTGAGTTCTGCCAAATTGTGGCTATCTCCTGTACCTACATGCCAAGTTTAGTGAAGATCTGTCAAGAGTTTGTGTTGATAAATGTAACGTGAAAGGCATTGAGGGAGGGGGTGGGTGGATGTTGTGCCCCCCAGGGACCTCCCTGAGGCCCGTACATGAATTTTGTTTATATCTGCAAAATTCTGGGTCATCCCCTGACCTACTTGCCAAATTTGGTGAAAATCCATCAAGAAATGGCAACGTTAGCTCAAGACAAACAAACAAACTAACTAACTAACTAACTATGCCACTTATTATATAGATGCTTTTTTTTAAACTTTTTTTAAACAACAAATACAATATTATATTTTTGTCATAAAGGTCTTAAAAGAAGATTTGCCTTCTGTAGTTTATCAAAATGAAACAGAAACACCTTTTCCAAAGATTTTTGTCTTTCAGTAAAAAAGCAAACAAATTTTCAGGATACTTTAGGGGAAATGTGGAAATAAAATATTTATTTTTGAATGGCATCATTTTCTCTATATTGGCATTTTTCCCTGTGATGAAAACTCCAGCTATTCTGAGCCTACTGAGCTGCCAAAACACCCATCACCATGTTAGCCAGCTGCTAAGTTATTTACTTGATTAAAGTCTGAGATTTCCTGGTTGCCTTATATCATTTTCTTATAAATAAATAAATAAATAAATAAATAGGGGCGGCACGGTGGTGTAGTGGTTAGCGCTGTCGCCTCACAGCAAGAAGGTCCTGGGTTCGAGCCCTGTGGCCGGCGAGGGCCTTTCTGTGCGGAGTTTGCATGTTCTCCCCGTGTCCACGTGGGTTTCCTCCGGGTGCTCCGGTTTCCCCCACAGTCCAAAGACATGCAGGTTAGGTTAACTGGTGACTCTAAATTGACCGTAGGTGTGAATGTGAGTGTGAATGGTTGTCTGTGTCTATGTGTCAGCCCTGTGATGACCTGGCGACTTGTCCAGGGTGTACCCCGCCTTTCGCCCGTAGTCAGCTGGGATAGGCTCCAGCTTGCCTGCGACCCTGTAGAACAGGATAAAGCGGCTAGCGATAATGAGATTAATGAGATGAGATGAGATAAATAAATAGTACATCTATTACCTCTGCCAACTTGGTTGCCTACATTTGTTTGTTTGTTTGTCTGTCTGTTCCCAATGTAAGTCTAGTTACGTCTAGACAAAACCTAGTGAACAAATTTTGATGAAATTTTGAGGAAACGTGAATCATGGGCCAAGGAACAACTGCTTAGATTTTGATGCAAATCTGGCTATGTATGTGGATCCAGGATTTTTTTTTTGGCTTTTCCCAACGTAACTCAAAAAGTAGTGAACATATTTGGATGAAATTGGTGTACAGCTTTAGTATTGTCCTAGGGTCAAGGAATCTGATTTTGATGTCGATAATATGTGGCATGGTGAAGGTATACACTCTACCAAGTGCCCTTCTAGTTCAGAAACTGTTTCCTTTCTACCAGCATTTATCAGCTAGCAACAATAGCAAGAGTCTTCCAGTTTAACCAACTCTGTGTGTGTTTTGGCAGCTGCTAGCTGGTCGGGCCAAGCTGAAATTTTCAGAAGGCACTTCTTCATGTATAATACTATATCCTTCTACCATCACCCCTCATATCATGATGTTCCACATCTCTGAAAAATGAATAGCATTTCTTCATTTCCATCATTCCTGTGCCTTGGGATGCTCATATCATTTGATTAATCTCTTAATATTTCAAATGTTAAATGAGTCCTAGATATTTCTGCTGTGCTGTTTGGTGTCAACCAGAGGAGGATAGATTCCCTTTTCTTGAGTCTTGGTTCCTTTAAAAAAAATCTCATTTCATCTCATTATCTCTAGCCGCTTTATCCTTCTACAGGTCGCAGGCAAGCTGGAGCCTATCCCAGCTGACTACGGGCGAAAGGCGGGGTACACCCTGGACAAGTCGCCAGGTCATCATAGGGCTGACACATAGACACAGACAACCATTCACACTCACATTCACACCTACGGTCAATTTAGAGTCACCAGTTAACCTAACCTGCATGTCTTTGGACTGTGGGGGAAACCGGAGCACCCGGAGGAAACCCACGCGGACACGGGGGAGAACATGCAAACTCCGCACAGAAAGGCCCTCGCCGGCCCCGGGGCTCGAACCCAGGACCTTCTTGCTGTGAGGCGACAGCGCTAACCACTACACCACCATGCCGCCCCCTTTAAAAAAAATTTTTTTCTAATATTCTTCTGGATCCTTTTTCTTACCTTTAGTTTCTTTTTGCCTCCCAGCATCAATGTAGAGCCAAAGAAACAAAAATGATGAGATCAGGTAAAAGTGTCTGATTGACTACACTTTCAGAATAAAGGGTAATAAACTTTATCATTCCTTGTTAATGGGGTGGTACCCTCACGCATAGAGGAGAGCAGGGAGACTTGGGACAGTTTGTACTCCCATTAATTAATTTCAACCAATCAGGTTTTAGATAATATCAGAAGTTAGATGTTGCTCCTTGGAGTAACCGACTTCCTTTGGAGCCACGAAGCTGGACACTGCAGTAAGGTCTGTGCAGTTCAATATTTTTGTCAACCAAAACTTCTCATCTCATCTCATTATCTGTAGCCGCTTTATCCTGTTCTACAGGGTCGCAGGCAAGCTGGAGCCTATCCCAGCTGACTATGGGCGAAAGGCGGGTACACCCTGGACAAGTCACCAGGTCATCACAGGGCTGACACATAGACAACCATTCACACTCACATTCACACCTACGGTCAATTTAGAGTCACCAGTTAACCTAACCTGCATGTCTTTGGACTGTGGGGGAAACCGGAGCACCCGGAGGAAACCCACACAGACACGGGGAGAACATGCAAACTCCACACAGAAAGGCCCTCGCCGGCCATGGGGCTCGAACCCAGGCCTTCTTGCTGTGAGGCGACAGCGCTAACCACTACACCACCGTGCTGCCCCAACCAAAACTTATATTTTCTAATTCTCCTCCACCTCCATTCTATTGTGTACTGTATGCTGGTGAATTGGGGATTTGTTAGGAATTAAAGCCTGGAGCCTAGAGTTACCATATGTAGTATTATTTATTAAACTTAAATTCTGGGGGGAAAAAAACATTTAAGAATTTTGTATTTTTCAAAATGGTCAGATGGAGATAGTTGGGACAGTTCATCATGTTACAGGTTTTTCTTGTGGTTTACACATATAAAATTTCCTAAGTTTGTTTGTATGTGGGAATCATATTTAATCAATAAAAACGTGTCTTCCACATAAATTTATGAAGTTTTACTCCAACCTTTAGGACCTACAGTCCAACATTAAGGAGAGAATGGAATGTCTCATCATCTTATCTTGTTCTTAGTCCATTCTGTCCTGATGATGGATCGTAGGTACGAAATCTCGGAGTAAAACCTTATAAATTTATATGGAAGACACGTTCTTATTGATTGTTCAAAAAATTTTTTGTTAAAAACATGGGTGTGTCCCTGCATGAGGAAAAAGCTTATTTCATTCCTTCTTGAGAATGGAGCTGTTTAGTCGAGTCAGGTTTTGGGTAAACTGACATTTTTCTATCGCTGTACCTGCATTATGTGTTCATACAGTTCACATGTTACAAGTTTTGACAATAAATAAAAATTAAACATGTTGGCCTCGATATTTTATTTTTGTCCCATGTCTCACCTCAATGTCTCATGTCTCCCCGGAAAAAACAAGGACAGAAAAAGTGGTCTGAAGGTGAGTATATATGACAAGCTGAGAAACTAATGTTGTGGTAAGAGGGTACAGTGAATACTCTCGAATGCAACATGAATGTGACGCTGCCTGCAAAGAATTTCACAAAATGTACAAAAGCTGAAAAATTGTCCCAAGTCTCCCTGCTCTCTCTTGTACCTTTTGTTGTTTACTTTGTTTTTTTCCCCCCATGTACACTACCGTTCAAAAGTTTGGGGTCGCCCAGACAATTTTGTGTTTTCCATGAAAAGTCACACTTTTATTTACCACCATAAGTTGTAAAATGAATAGAAAATATAGTCAAGACATTTTTCTGGCCATTTTGAGCATTTAATCGACCCCACAAATGTGATGCTCCAGAAACTCAATCTGCTCAAAGGAAGGTCAGTTTTATAGCTTCTCTAAAGAGCTCAACTGTTTTCAGCTGTGCTAACATGATTGTACAAGGGTTTTCTAATCATCCATTAGCCTTCTGAGGCAATGAGCAAACACATTGTACCATTAGAACACTGGAGTGATAGTTGCTGGAAATGGGCCTCTATACACCTATGGAGATATTGCACCAAAAACCAGACATTTGCAGCTAGAATAGTCATTTACCACATTAGCAATGTCTAGAGTGGATTTCTGATTAGTTTAAAGTGATCTTCATTGAAAAGAACAGTGCTTTTCTTTCAAAAATAAGGACATTTCAAAGTGACCCCAAACTTTTGAACGGTAGTGTACATGTACCATTATGGATACAACCCGGTGACAAGGAATGGTACAGCTTAGTATCCTTTTCCCTGACAGTATACCCATTGAGGCTAAGTACAAATTTTATGTGAATTTAAACTCCCCCCCCCCCCCCCCCCCCCCCCCCCCGACTATTTTTCAGGCTCATTTACATTTATGTTTTCATTTACATTATTATTTAACAGATGCTGTTATCCAGAGTGACTTACAGAAGTGCAGTGAAATCTCTGTTGAAAACACACCTTCATGCTAATTCAAAAAGGCAACGATCAAAAATACTGAAGGCTAAAACCCTATTACATATAAGTTAATGCGAGAGATGGTACAATAAAAAGACAGTACAGATTGTTAATGAGCTTTGTAGACACAGTGCTCTTTTATGTGGTAAGTCTTGAGTTTTCATTTGAACACAGACGGTGACTCCACAGGGGAAGTTTGTTCCTGAAACAAAGGGAATCCTTTGGAGATTTGGGTTTCGCCACTTCTAAGGCACTTCAGAAGCTTAGTTTAGTTCAGTTTAGATTTGGTTGAATAGCCTGTGATGAATGAAATACAATGCTACATATCTCTGGGATATGTATAGAGTCTATAGAGTCTATAGAGTCTTCACACCCTGGACAGAAGGCCAGTTCTTTCACTGCAGTTTACTTTTTATCCTCTAGATGGCGTTGGCTGCCATAAGTGCCATCTGATTCTGCTGTTCAGAAGACATTTTAGTGTAAATGTGTCAATTTCATGTGACATTATCAGAAGTAGCAATGCTATATACCACTAATAATGACTTTGTTGGGTTTTTTTTAATAAAGAACAATTCGTTCTATTTTTTTTTTTTCAACAAAACTTGAGAGAATTTCCAGAGAATTTCCAAGCACACACTTGGGTTTTGATTGTGAGTGGCTTCTTACAAATAAACAGAAGGAATGTAATTTAGAAATACACAAAGTACAATTTTTGAGATTTGTATTACAGACATGTATTTCTGTGTCTGACTTACTTACTTACTTTAATTTTATTATTTTTTTAAACTTAACCTTTATTTAACCAGGAAAGACTACTGAGATTTAAAAAATCTCTTTTACAAGAGCGTCTTGGCCAAGACGGGCAGCAGCACTGTTAACAAAACATAGAGTCAAAACATACATCCATACACACAACATTAAACAATTACCAAAATAGTTTACGCAATGGGGCGGCACGGTGGTGTAGTGGTTAGCACTGTCGCCTCACAGCAAGAAGGTCCTGGGTTTGAGCCCCGGGGCCGGCGAGGGCCTTTCTGTGTGGAGTTTGCATGTTCTCCCCGTGTCTGCATGGGTTTCCTCCGGGTGCTCCGGTTTCCCCCACAGTCCAAAGACATGCAGGTTAGGTTAACTGGTGACTCTAAATTGACCGTAGGTGTGAATGTGAGTGTGAATGGTTGTCTGTGTCTATGTGTCAGCCCTGTGATGACCTGGCGACTTGTCCAGGGTGTACCCCGCCTTTCGCCCGTAGTCAGCTGGGATAGGCTCCAGCTCGCCTGCGACCCTGTAGAACAGGATAAGTGGCTACAGATGGATGGGTTTATGCAATGAAGAGATAATTTAAAAGTAATCAACAAAAGTTCATTAAAAATCTATATACAAAAAAAAATCAGGCAAAACATCTACAGCTAGATGTTTCTGTCTGCAAATCATTTAAAATCGCTTTCAATACATGTAGTGAAACCACCTCCTTCAGTTTCAGGTCGGTTTGTAATTGGTTCCAAACAGAGGGCGCAAAAACACTTAAATGCCTTTTTGCCCAGTTCAGTACAGACCTTTGAAACAGAAACTAAGAACAGATCCTGCAAAGAAAGACTGAAACTGACCACACTTTATTGACAAACACACATTTATATGTAGACTGCCTTTCAGATTTTTCAAGTGTAGGTCATAAAAAGAATTTTCCCTGACACCCAATTATTTTTGTTGAGTGGACCGAAAGCTACCAAACTCGAATCACAGACTTCCAATTTTAGTAGTTTTTTTTTAATAGAACAATCAATGAATTTAGGACCATGTGGCCCTAAATTCTCCGCTATTTTTTCCTGCTTCACCATGACCCAGTACAAGATACTATGTCATGTATCATGTGGTGGGCTTTCCCTGTTCATGCAAGGCATTGTGGGATACAAGTTTGAAACAGGAGAGAAAAATGGAGGATGTGAGTGTGTGAATGAAACGTGAAAGACTGACTACAGTAGCGGAAAGTGAGAAGAAAAGACGCTATGTTGCGAAGTAAAGGAAACACAGGACCAAACTAATAAATATCGGCGGTCAGCGAGCACCTCGGTGTGATCAGCTGTTCGTTTAGCGACAGAATGATGGAACTGTAATTGCACAGTCAAAGGTAAACCTGTAGATGGCAGTAATGCAACATTGTGGATGCCAGCTGCTGTAAAACCCAAAAGAAGATGAAAAAGAAGGGAAAAAGGTAAACCTGCGTATGCACACACCAGACTTCCTCTGCCTGCTTGACTGCACGAAGCGAGCGATTTCATGCATATTATTTGCTTGGGAATCCCCTCAAATTAAATAACTTCCCAGCCACAAAATAGCCTGTTTTTTTAAAGATTACAACCCCGATTCCAAAAAAGTTGGGACAAAGTACAAATTGTAAATAAAAATGGAATGCAATAATTTACAAATCTCAAAAACTGATATTGTATTCACAATAGAACATAGACAACATATCAAATGTCGAAAATGAGACATTTTGAAATTTCATGCCAAATATTGGCTCATTTGAAATTTCATGACAGCAACACATCTCAAAAAAGTTGGGACGGGGGCAATAAGAGGCTGGAAAAGTTAAAGGTACAAAAAAGGAACAGCTGGAGGACCAAATTGCAACTCATTAGGTCAATTGGCAATAGGTCATTAACATGACTGGGTATAAAAAGAGCATCTTGGAGTGGCAGCAGCTCTCAGAAGTAAAGATGGGAAGAGGATCACCAATCCCCCTAATTCTGTGCCGACAAATAGTGGAGCAATATCAGAAAGGAGTTCGACAGTGTAAAATTGCAAAGAGTTTGAACATATCATCATCTACAGTGCATAATATCATCAAAAGATTCAGAGAATCTGGAAGAATCTCTGTGCGTAAGGGTCAAGGCCGGAAAACCATACTGGGTGCCCGTGATCTTCAGGCCCTTAGATGGCACTGCATCACATACAGGCATGCTTCTGTATTGGAAATCACAAAATGGGCTCAGGAATATTTCCAGAGAACATTATCTGTGAACACAATTCACCGTGCCATCCGCCGTTGCCAGCTAAAACTCTATATTTCAAAGAAGAAGCCGTATCTAAACATGATCCAGAAGCGCAGACGTCTTCTCTGGGCCAAGGCTCATTTAAAATGGACTGTGGCAAAGTGGAAAACTGTTCTGTGGTCAGACGAATCAAAATTTGAAGTTCTTTATGGAAATCAGGGACGCCGTGTCATTCGGACTAAAGAGGAGAAGGACGATCCAAGTTGTTATCAGCGCTCAGTTCAGAAGCCTGCATCTCTGATGGTATGGGGTTGCATTAGTGCGTGTGGCATGGGCAGCTTACACATCTGGAAAGACACCATCAATGCTGAAAGGTATATCCAGGTTCTCGAGCAACATATGCTCCCATCCAGACGACGTCTCTTTCAGGGAAGACCTTGCATTATCCAACATGACAATGCCAAGACACATACTGCATCAATTACAGCATCATGGCTGCGTAGAAGAAGGGTCCGGGTACTGAACTGGCCAGCCTGCAGTCCAGATCTTTCACCCATAGAAAACATTTGGCGCATCATAAAACGGAAGATACAACAAAAAAGACCTAAGACAGTTGAGCAACTAGAATCCTACATTAGACAAGAATGGGTTAACATTCCTATCCCTAAACTTGAGCAACTTGTCTCCTCAGTCCCCAGACGTTTACAGACTGTTGTAAAGAGAAAAGGGGATGTCTCACAGTGGTAAACATGGCCTTGTCCCAACTTTTTTGAGATGTGTTGTTGTCATGAAATTTAAAATCACCTAATTTTTCTCTTTAAATGATACATTTTCTCAGTTTCAACATTTGATATGTCATCTATGTTCTATTCTGAATAAAATATGGAATTTTGAAACTTCCACATCATTGTATTCCATTTTTATTTACAATTTGTACTTTGTCCCAACTTTTTTGGAATTGGGATTGTATTACAGAAATAAACATATATCACAATGACCAAATTTCAGCGAGGACTACATTTCAACAATTTTATGAAATCGAAAGGCTGTCTCGCTTTAACTTCGCCTATCAAAAATCATAAGCAGGTACTCCACAACAGCATAAGTGATTACTATGGGCCCAAAATAAAGCAAACAAATGCAAAAAAGGATCAAATATAAGTAAAGTTTCACAAAGTTTTGCATTAGCTGCAGCAGCTGACTGCACTTGCCAATGGTTAGGGTTGTGATTTAATTGGTCACAGCATTTTATTATGGCATCTTGAAAAAAATCTCAAGCCAGACGTGTGAAGTGGAACTTGCATCATCAACACACTATTTAATGTGTTTCAGAGAGCTACATTTGTAATGATTCATGTTTTAATCCAGTATTATTGGTAACGAAGGAAAACCTTTTTGATTTGAGTAGTTCTCTCTGTCAGTTGTCTGTTATTGTGTGTGCCATACATGCTTGAGCTTTTACGATTTGCATCATTGCTGGTAAAATGTAATACGCAACCGTGCTATACACTCACCGGGCACTTTATTAGGTACACCCATCCACCTGCTGTTCTGTTTTTTGCAGTTCTCTAATCAGCCGATCCCTTGTCAGCAGCACAATGCAGATACAAATCAAGAGCTTCAGTTAATGTTCACTTCAAACATCAGAATGGGAAAAATTCTGATCTCAAAGTGTGACTTTCACTGTGGCAGGGTGTTGGTTTGAGCCAGATGGACTGGTTTGAGTATTTCAGAAACTGCTGATCTCCTGGGGGTTTCACACACAACAGTCTCTAGAGTTTACACAGAATGGTGTGAAAAACAAAAAACATTGAGTGAGTGACAATTCTGTAGGTCGAAATGTCTTGTTGATAAGAGAGGTCAGAGGAAAATGGCCAGATTGGTTCGAGTTGCCAGGAAGGATATAGCAACTCATCGCAACTCTTTACAACCATGGTGAGCAGAAAAGCATCTTCTGAAACAGTAGAAGACTAGCCTGGGAAATCCCATGCTGCTTTGCACAATCATTCCGATCTGAAAAGACAGCATGGAAAATATGGTCTAAAGGCTCGCCTGAGTTAGGGAGCCAATCAGAGAGTGGGGAGGGGTGGAAAGACAGTGACACATACTACTCGACAAACGGAAGCTTGTAGTTTATTTGGGACTGTTTACGGATCACATTTAACATGGCGGCGAGCGATACGAACCAAACTTTCGATCAAGCTTTAGACACTGTTCTGAATAGTTTAGAGCGAAAGTTTGTTTTAAAAAACTCTTTCCTTCTCTTCTTCGCCTCTTCGTCGCTCTAACTACATCACCGGGTACAACTGCCATGATTGGCCATGGGCTACGTATACGCCAAAAGATAGACATTCGCAATGTCCAATAAACGGCCGTTGACAATAGTAAACCACACCTCCCCTACGAGAAATTCAATAGGCGGATTCCAGACCATATTTCACTTGTGATATGGTCTGGTGTTAACCAGACTAGTAGAAGACCACATTGGGTTCCGCTCCTGCCAGCCAAGAATAGGACTCTTAGAATCAAGAACAAGTTACTATTAAAGTGGCCGGTGTGTGTATATAAACACGCTGATGAGCCATAACATTAAACCCACCTGCTTAATATTGTGTACGTCCTTCTTGTGCCATCAAACAGCTCTGATGCATCGAGGCATGGATTCGACAAGCCCGCTAAAGATGTTCTGTGGTATATGGTACCAAGATGTTAGCAGCAGATCCTTTAAGTCCTGTAAGTTGTGAAATGGAGCCTCTATGGCTCAGACTTGTTTGTCCAGTACAAACTACAGATGCTCAATCAGATTGAGATCTGGGGAATCTGGAGGCCAAATCAACACCTTTAACTGAAAGGTCAAAGGTTTGATTCCCTGGACTAGCAGGAATGACTGATGTGCCCTTGAGCAAGGCACCTAACCCCCTGACTGCTCTCCAGGCTGCTCTGGGTATGTTGTATGTTGCGTCTGTGAAATGCCAGTAATGTAATGTAATGTAACTCTTTGTCATGTTCCTGAACAGTGTTTGTTCAGGCTGAAAGAGACCACTGCTATTAGGGAATACCATTATCATGAAAGGGTGTACTTGGTCTGCAACAATGTTTAGGTCAGTGATACGTGTCAAAGTAATATCTACATGAATGCCAAGGTTTCCCATTAGAACATCACACTGCCTCTGCCAATTTTGCTCTTCCCATAGTGTATCCTAGGGCCGTCTCTTAACCAGGTAAGTGACGCATACACACCCGGCCATCCACGTGATGTAAAAGAATATGTGATTCATCAGACCAGGCCACATTCTTCCATTGCTCTGTGGTTCAGTTCTGATGCTCATGTGCCTATTGTAGGTGCTGTCCACAGTGGACAGGGGTCAGCACAGGCGCTCTGACTGGTCTCCAGCTATGTAGCCCAATACACAGCAAGCTGAGCTGCACTGCGTGTTCTGACACCTTTCTATCATAGCCAGCATTAACTTCTTCAGCAATTTATGCTACAGTAGCTCTTTTGTGGGATTGGACCAGACAGACTAGTCTTTCCTCCCCACAAGCATCAATGAGCCTTTGACACCCATGACCCTGCCGCTGGTTCACCGGTTGTTCTTCCTTGGACCACTTTTGGTAGGTACCAACCACTGCATACCGGGAACACCCCACAAGACTTGTTGTTTTGTTCGATGCTCAGACCCAGTCATCTCATCATCACAATTTGGCCCTTGTCAAAGACACTCAGCTCCTTACACTTGCCCATTTTTCCTGCTTCCAACACATCAACTTCAAGAACTGACTGTTTCCTTGCTGTCTAATATATCCCACCCCTTTGCAGGTACCATTGTAATGACAGTCAATGCTGTTCACGTCACCTGTCAGTGGTTTTAATAGATTGGACTTGTGTATATATGTATACGATCAGCCGTGATATTAAAACCACTGACAGGTGAAGTAAATAACATTGATTATCTCATTACAATGGTCATTAATCCATCTGTTCTGTAGAAATACTGTAATGGTTCACCCAACTGTTCTTATATAATCCCAGTAAAGGATAAGACAACTGTTCTTACGGTATATAAATCTGTTAAGGGTTACTCCCTTATAGAAATACTGCAAATGATGATAATCCAGCTGTTCTTACACAAACACTTTAAGGGTTAATCCAGCTATTCTCATCTCAACACTGTCAACGTTAATCCAACTCTTCTTGTGTAAAAACTGTAATAGTTCATCATGCTGTTCTTAGATAAAAACTGTTAGGATTAATCCAGCTGTTTATACTGTATATAAACACTCTAAGGGCCAAGCTGTACATTTTATATACAGTAAATGCCGTAAAGATCAATCCAGATGTTCTTATACAACCATTATAACTCTTCATCTGTCTGTTCCTATAAATACTCTAAGGGTAATTGTAGCTGTTCTTATAGGAACATTGTACAGTTTAATCCAGCTGTTTAATATAGGTACATTTAAGAGGTAATTCTTCTCTTCTTATATCAACGCTTTAAAGCTAGATGGCCTTTCGATTTCATAAAATCAATGAAATTTAGTTCCCTCTGAAATTTGGTCATTGTGATATATGCTTATTTCTGTAATATCTCACAAAATATCAGGCCATTCTGTGGCTGGGAAGTTATTTAATTTGAGGGGATTCCCAAGCAAATAATGTGCATGAAATCGTTCGCTTCATGCAGTCAAGCAGACAGAGGAAGTCCATGTGTGCATGCGCAGGTTTACCTTCTTCTTTTGGGTTTTACGGCAGCTGGCATCCAGTGTCGCATTAATGCCATCTACAGGTTTACCTTTGGCCGTGCACTGACAGCTCCATCATTCTGTCGCTAAACGAACAGCTGATCACACCGAGGTGCTTGCTGACCGCCGATATTTATTAGTTTGGTCCTGCGTTTCCTTTCCTTCACAACATAACGTCTTTTTTTTCCCACTTTCTGTTACTGTAGTCGGTCTTTCACATTTCATTCGCACACTCACGTCCTCCATTTTCTCTCCTGTTTCAAATTTGTATCCCACAATGCCTTGCGCGAATGGGGAAAGCCCACCACGTCATGCATGACGTAGTATCTTGAATTGGGTCATGGTGAAGCAGGAAAAAATAACGGAGAATTTCGGTCCACATGGTCCTAAACTCATTAATTGTTCTATTTTTTAAAAAATAATAATAACATTGGAAGTCTGTGATTCTAATTCAGTAGCTTTCGATCCACTAAACAAAAATAATTGGGTGTCGGGGAAAATTCTTTTTATGACCTAAACTTGAAAAATCTAAAAGGCAGTCTAGCTTTAAGGGTTCATCCATATGTTCTATAGAAATGGTGTAAGGATTAATTCATTTATAGACAGTAAGGGTCAGTGGGTTTGTTCTTATAAAAACACTGTAAGAGTTAAATCAGCTGTTCTGTCGAAACACTGTAAGGATTAATTGAGCTGTTCTTTGACAAACACTTGAAGGATTAATCCAGCTGTTCGATAGAAACACTATAAGGTTAAGTTTAGCTGTTCTTATGTAAAGCCTGATGTGTAATCCAATTCTTCTTATACAAACAGAGTAAAGGGTTTAATATAAACATTTCTGTGTTGTATAAATGTTCATTTAGCTGCTTTATAGAGACACATTGCAAAGATGCATCCAACACTGTGGGCGGCACAATGGTGTAGTGGTTAGCACTGTCTCTTCACAGCAAGAAGATTCTGGGTTTGAGCCCAGTGGCCGACGGGGGACTTTCTGTGTGGAGTTTGCATGTTCTTCCTGTGTCTGCGTGGGTTTCCCCCACAGTCCAAAGACATGCAGTTAGGTTAACATGGGGCGGCCTTGGGCTGAAGTGCCCTTGAGCAAGGTACCTAACCCCCAACTGCTCCCTGAGTGCTGTAGTATGGCTGCCCACTGCTCTGGGTGTGTGTGCACGCGCGCGTGTGTTCACTGCTTCAGATGGGTTAAATGCAGAGCATCAGTGGTGTAGCCAGGATATTTTACATGGGGTGGCCAAAGGGGGGCCAAGGATATACAAGGGGTGGCTATGCTGTGACTAAATAAAGGGGGGGGGGGTTCCGGGGGTCCTCCCCCGGGAAATTTTGAATTAACTAGATTTGATTTCCTGTCCCTTACGAAAATTAACCATGGCTTTACTATGAAAACTAACCATGGTTTTACCATGGTTTATAGTTATTCATGGTTTTCATGGTTTTTTGGGTAACCATGAAAACCATGGTGCATTTTACCTCAATGTTCACTTAAATTTTTAGGTTCTAAGTAAATGTTAGGGCGGCATGGTGGTGTAGTGGTTAGCACTGTCGCCTCACAGCAAGAAGGTCCTGGGTTCGAGCCCCGGGGCCGGCGAGGGCCTTTCTGTGCGGAGTTTGCATGTTCTCCCCGTGTCCGCGTGGGTTTTCTCCGGGTGCTCCGGTTTCCCCCACAGTCCAAAGACATGCAGGTTAGGTTAACTGGTGACTCTAAATTGACCGTAGGTGTGAATGTGAGTGTGAATGGTTGTCTGTGTCTATGTGTCAGCCCTGTGATGACCTGGCGACTTGTCCAGGGTGTACCCCGCCTTTCGCCCATAGTCAGCTGGGATAGGCTCCAGCTTGCCTGCGACCCTGTAGAAGGATTAAGCGGCTAGAGATAATGAGATGAGATGAGATGAGTAAATGTTAATGTATCTGGGCTGTTAATTGAGATCCTTCTCTACAGCATTGACTGTTGGATGAAAGCATGGTAATACTGTACTACAGTTAGTGCATCCTTTTAAAAACCATACTATCCCTTTTTAAACTAATTTCATAGTTACTATGACTTATTACACATACAACTATGATGCTACCACAGCTACTGCAGTACTATGGATAAACCACAGTAATGCTATGGTTGGTTCATAGTACTTAGAATCACCATGAAATACCATAGTAGACCCATGGTTACTACCATGGATGAACCATAGTAATACTATGGTTGGTTCATAATACTTAGAATCACCATGAAATACCATGGTAGAACCATGGTTACTACCATGGATGAACCATAGTAATACTATGGTTGGTTCATAGTACTTAGAATAACCATGAGATACTATGGTAGAATCATGGTTACTACATAAAAAACATGGTAAAACCATAGTAAACCATGGTAGATTTTCGTAAGGGGTATTCTGATGTATCTGGTGGCATATCTGGTGCCTAACTCATGAACAAAACCCATGTGAGCCAAGAGGTCAGAAATTAATGTATTAATTTATTTATGTAACATAAAGCATCTGCAAAACAAAGAAACCATCCAACTTGTTTACTCTAGTTAAGCATCAGGATTTTAACGATCACTACTAAAATGCAAAAGTAAAAACTAAAAGATCACCTGTCCCAGGCACCTGGGAAGTAGTAAGGATATTAGTCAGGCTTGAATAAAGAGTGCTTTGCTCAGGAAAAGCAAAATACTTGTATACTTAACTCATACATACAACATATGTAAACACTTACAACATGTTGTGATATTGTCCATTGTAAGTACTGTACAAACTAAATGTGTTGAATTACAAAATGTGTTTGTGTTTGTGTGCGCGTGTGTGCGTGAGTGACAGTGTTACGCTGATGTAACACATGACATAGATGAGGTGTAGTGCATGAGTGGTGTGTGTGTGTGAGAGAGAGGGGGAAAGTATGTGCACTGCATGTAGATATAGATGAGCTGTAGTATACGAATTGTGTGTGTGTGTGTGTGTGTGTGTGTGTGTGTGTGTGTGTGTGTGTGTGAAGATATGTTACATGTAAATACAAAAATGAAGTGCATAAGTTGTGTGTGTGAGAGAGAGAGTGTATGTTCAGAGTGCATGAGTGTTGTGTGTGTTATATGTGAATATAGAAATGGGTGGTGTGTGGGTGAGTGTGTGTTCAGAGTGCACGAGTGGTGTGTATATCAGTGAGTGTGTTACATGTAAATATAGAAATGTAGTGCATCATGCATGAGTGGTGTGTGTAAGAGAGGGTGTGTGTTGAGAGTGCATGAGTTGTATCTTATAGTGAGTGAGAGAAAGACATAGTGTGTGTTAAGAGAGTGAAGTATGTGTTCATATATGAGTGAGAGAGAGAGAGAGAGAGTGTGTTAAGACATTGCATGAGAGTCACATTTAAATATAAAAATTTAGTGCATGGGCGGCACGGTGGTGTAGTGGTTAGCGCTGTTGCCTCA
This sequence comes from Neoarius graeffei, assembly GCF_027579695.1. Lineage (NCBI taxonomy): Eukaryota > Metazoa > Chordata > Actinopteri > Siluriformes > Ariidae > Neoarius > Neoarius graeffei. The sequence goes on from NC_083583.1 coordinate 20,479,664, forward strand.
CAGCAAGAAGGTCCGGGTTCGAGCCCCGTGGCCGGTGAGGGCCTTTCTGTGCGGAGTTTGCATGTTCTCCCCGTGTCCGCGTGGGTTTCCTCCGGGTGCTCCGGTTTCCCCCACAGTCCAAAGACATGCAGGTTAGGTTAACTGGTGACTCTAAATTGAGCGTAGGTGTGAATGTGAGTGTGAATGGTTGTCTGTGTCTATGTGTCAGCCCTGTGATGACCTGGCGACTTGTCCAGGGTGTACCCCGCCTTTCACCCGTAGTCAGCTGGGATAGGCTCCAGCTTGCCTGCGACCCTGTGGAACAGGATAAAGCGGCTAGAGATGATGAGATGAATTTAGTGCATGAGTTGTGTCTCTGTGTTGAGAGTATATGAATGTTACATGTAAATATAGAAATGTAGTGCACAAATTGTGTGCGTGTGTGTGAGAGTGAGATAGACAGTGTGTTAAGAGAGTGCATAAGTGTCGTGTATGAGTGAGTGCGTTACATGTAAATATAGAAATGTGGTGTATGAGAGGGGTAGGGGGAGAGTGTGTGTGTGTGTTGAGAGAATGCATGAATGTTGTGTATGTATGAGTGTGACAATTATTAATCAATGTCTACTCCCACCAGTAGCACACAACATCTCTATATTTTCATGTAACAGACAAACATTAACTTTAAAAGTTGTATTCTGTGGTTAGAGTGAGCAAAGTGATTCACAGACAACGAACTTGCCGACGCAATTTTCTCTTTTGAGTCATACAATTGAAAACCACCGACGTTTTGCTTTCTATCTATCTAGTATCTATCTATGTGTGCACACAGTACAAATCCCACTGTAGCCGGATATCTATAAAGACGCATATTTATCTATATGGTTGCATTTACAAGTAAACGAAGGTTTCAGTCACTGAAAACGGATACTTTCGAAAATCCCGGGCCAAGTGGAGATTTCTGGAAACTCTGAATTGTCTGAGGACAGAATTGTAACTGTATGTCTAGAAAGTGAGAAAACTTGAAGAGAGTATAAGAGATGAATAACTTACATCCCAAATTAATCGCACGTTCACGTAGTTCGTAGGTTGTTGTGTTGTCGGACTCGAGCATGACTATCTGATACCACCTGTTGCTTGAACGCGCGAAATGTTTGTGTGCTACGGTAATATGCATCCCTGCAGAAACCAAATAGGCGGAACAAAAATCCATCGGGCAGAACTAACATTTCGTGGGACATATCGGTTTTATAAATTTTATTGTCCGGCCCTGGGGTGGCCAGGGTGGGGCCAAGACGTGCCCTGGGGTGGCCATGGCCACCCCTGGCCACCCCTTAGCTCCACCCCTGCAGAGCATGAATTTCACTGCGTGCTTGAGTGTGCATGTGACAAATAAAGACTTCTTCTTCTTCACTGTCAGCATAAACCACTTTACACTTTAATGAAAGGGTTAATTCATTACTGTGCATGTTGATGTGATGGTCTATGCATGTCCTGTATGTCTGTGTAACATCACCTGGAGAGCTTCTACATCCAGCTGAATACTGAAAGAGTTCATTTAACACCGTGAGAGTTTATTTATATTCCAACAATTCAGTTTGTGCTTAAGCTGAACTATTGAAGCAAATGCTGAAAGATTTTTGCTTATGAGCCAAAAACACCAGGATGAACTTCTTCTTCTTCTTCTTCTCTTTTTTTAACCCAAACGGATGAGAGCTGGATGAAAAGCGAGTCATAAATAAACTATGAATCGTTGAGGCTTTTTTAAGGTCCAGGCCTGGATATTTGGCAAGCTATCAAAAAAAAAAATTACAAAAAAAAAAAAAAATCCCACAACCTCATTTCAGAAGTACAGAATCTTACTTATATGCACTTTTACACACTATGCAACCAAGTCCCTAGTGATGCATTAACACTGTTTCCTTCTGGATACAAATGAAGAGTACACGAGGGATTTTTATTTTAATGTTTTTTTGCTGTGTTTGTTCTTTTCTACCCATCACAGAACTGCAAACTCTCTCTCTCTCTCTCTCTCTCTCTCTCTCTCTTTGTGTGTGTGTGTGCGCGCCCCCGCGCGCGCTCCACTAGCCCGGCCCATCTGAAAGAGCAAATGGTTAAACTCAGAGAGAGAGAGAGAGAGAGAGAGAGACCAAAGGAGAAGAGAGAAGAGTCGGAGATCGGACTGAACAGAGATCAGCCTGGAGAGATCAACACTCATACACACATACACACACTCTCACACACACACACACACACACCTTCCCAAATCCCCGTGCGACTGAGCTCCTTTCTGTTCAGCGCGAGCGATGGTTTGCTTGTGGAAAGGCTTCGCAGCGCGAGTACAAAAGTTCCTGCACTGATCTGAAGTGACGTGGAGACGCGCAGACTCTTGGCGTGCAGCGCACTGAGTGATCGCGGAGAGTTTGGTGAAGTTTTGGTGAAGTTTGCGCTGCGCTCGGATGGCGTTTCGGGTCTCGCCACGGAGGACGAGCTTCTACTTTGCGCAGCGAAAAAGTTCGGCGTGAAGAAGAGACAAGGCACAACTTTGGACACGTGAACAAGGAAAGACATTAAGACACGCGCGCGCGCACACACACACACACACATACACACACACACACACAAGGTAAGATCGTATAATATTAGTAAAGGCTATAGATGTATGCAAGCTCATGTATTCACTAAATATAAATAAAATTAAAATAAGTGCATGTATAAAGAGTGCATGTAAGAATGCATAAATGCATTTCTGTTTCTATGGAAACTTTGAGTGCTTTGATATATAGATAGATATATAGATAGATGTGTGTGTGTGTGTGTGTGTGTGTGTGTGTGTGTGTGTGTGTGTGTGTGTGTAATACTGATACAGAGTTAAAACCCGATTTGTTTGCACGCTTGTTTACATTGTTGCTTTCTATCTTGATTAAAAAAAGAGTAAATAAACCCGTCTTTAAAGTGCATTACACGCTTCATGCTACAATAAAGATAAAGTAAACCAGATCGGAGCTGCTTTTCAACTCTTGTTTGCACTTTCAACCGGCTTCGCGCTGGAATTTCAAAAATCTTTTTGTCTGCAACTTGATCCATCCATATGGGACAAAATCTGATCGGAAAGGTGGAGAGGCGCCAGTGCCATTAGAGCTCCGATTCAGCAAATGAAAACCAGATTTAAAGCATGCCATAACTCAGGATTGGACTTTTGTGCTCAGGTTTAGACTCTTCCCCTTCCTCAGGGTTATACCTGCTTCCTCTTTTTGTTTGAGCGCATGCTTTTTGTTTGTTTGTTTGTTTGTTTGTTTGTTTGTTTGTTTGTTTGTTTGTTTGTTTGTTTGACATTCGAAATTCATATTTCTACTTTTACTTAATCATGCATTTTGTTTTGTTTGCTTTTTTCCCTATACTTAGCGCTAGGCAATACTTCGTTGTTTAAATGCGTCATATAAAATAATGCAAAAAATATATATATATATATTTTTTTTTTTGCAAAAATGAAAAGCTGGAAAATCTACGTCATTAAGATCCAACTTCGCACGTTGAATAAACACGTCCAGTGTTATGAAGTCGTGTTAAGGAGTCTCGCTGCTGTGATGAGCTCGAGGGATTGTGAGCAGCTCGTGTTGTGAGGTGAAAAGGCCCAGGGTTTGCTCTGCAAAACTGAAAGAGTTTTCTTTGCTGTTTACTAGAAGTACGGTGTTAAAATAATATTCTGTAATCATTTTCATGTGTTGTTTGTTATGGGATCTCTATGCAAGTGGCTTTGGTGTGATCATTATATAGCCTATGGGTGGTGAGAAAGAAGAAGAAAAAGAAAAGAGAGAGAGAGAGAGTGTGTGTGTGTGTGGGGGGGGGGGGGGGGGGGCTGTGCAAATCATTGGGAGAGCATGAAAGGGCCTGTGTGCTTAGAAATGTAGCTGACAAGGAGGCAGAACAAGGCAAAAAAGCAGGGGAAAAAACTCTAATTGGCCCATTTAAATCCGAGAGGAAGAGGCGAAAAAACAGTTGGTGGGAGTGGGATTTTTTTTTTTTTTTTCATGTGAGGACCCGGTCACAGACATTAGCATAAGAAAAAGAAGAGGGGAAAAAAAGTTTTAGTGCATTTGCTATTGTCCGCTATGAAGAGTCCCAGCAGTCAGGCTGAAGAGGTTTTGAAAGGATGTGAAAGAGCGCCGGGACCCCATTCAGCTCATTCAGTCCGCCCGAGCTCGCGCTCACCGGCCGCGGCGGACCGCCTAATGACCACGCCCCCTTTCGACGCGCTCCCGCGAGCCCTCCGGCGCCATTTTCACGCATCCCGACCGGACATGTGGTACCCAGTAGATGCAACATTACAGGCCATCATGGACTATAGAGTTATTCAAACTGCTGGTTGTTGGCCTATTATTATTATTATTATTATTATTATTATTATTATACCTTCCAAATCAGCTTTTGTTCCAATCCCAGAGATCTCAGGCAGTGGCAGAGTTGTCGCTTATATCTTTAGCCATGCAAAAACTTGTCAAAGTGAGATCTGAAGATATGAGCTGTACTATTTAAAACTTCATTTATTTATTTATTTATTTATTTATTTTTAATTTCTTGTATATTTGGCTTCCCTGAGATTTTTTTTCCCCCCCAAAGATGCTTCTCAGTATGTTTCTTTACCAGACCTAAAGTTCCGACAACTACTGGTACAATTGTGGACTTAAGGTGCCACATTCTTTAGGTGTTTATACTTCCACAGTTTTTCAAATTCTTTCGCAGAAACATTTCTATCTGTAGGTACTGTCATATCCTATATCATATCATATATCAAATCATATATCATATCAAATCAATCAACAGGCAAGGTTTTTCTTTATGATCCTTAAATGCTATGTCTGGTCTGTTTGCTTGGATGGTTCTATCAGTGTTTATGCTAATAGTCGCTTGCTCATTTTCTGTGAACGGTGGGGGTTTGTGACCACTTGTCAGCTTTATTATTATTATTATTATGAGTTTTTCCTTAATGTCCTGTTCTGTTCGCTCATGGAGCCGAGTCCATCCCTTGGACTTTGGGCTACCATGAGGGTATGACGGATCTACTTGATAGATACTCGTAAGGTCCTCCTTAATATGTGAACAGTGCCGGGGAGGATGATCTTCTGAATTCCTTGTATGTTGATGCTACCTGGGATTTTGTTGGTGTATTTTTCAATCCCTTTCTTGACCAGACTGAGAGCACCTATTACCACGGGTATGGTTGTGGTCTTCGTACCCCACATCCTCTCAATTTCTATTTCTAGATCTTTGTATTTGGAGAGTTTTTCTGTAGTTTTTAGAGAAGTGTTTCTTTCGGTGGGGACAGGCATATCAATGAGCAGACAAACTCTTTCCTTCTTGTCCTTCACTACTATATCTGGTCTAAAATAATAATAATAATAATAATAATAATAATAATAATATTATTATTATTATTATTATTATTATTATTATTGCACATTAGATTGGGGAGATTATATTTTGCAACTGTACTGGTTTTCAGGAACCTTTAAGTTATTACAAAATTAAAAAAAGGGGGTCTAGATATAGACTAGCTGGCCTGACACCTAAAACCTAGTGCATATATCAGCCTTATCCTTCATTTAAAAAAAAAAAAATATATATATATATATATATATATATATATATATATATATATATAGAGAGAGAGAGAGAGAGAGAGAGAGAGAGAGAGAGAGAAATGAATAACTTATTCAACTTTTTTGGGGGAAAATTTTAATAAGACCAGGTTTACGAAGTCTAAACAAAATTTCCAGCCCAAATACATTTCCTAGGTGCTGCAATAATAAGGAGACACATTATTCTTCTTTTTCAGTTTTTCAGTCTTTTTGTGTGAGGAAAACAAGGTCACGGTGGTGCACACGCATTTCTGATTTGCAGTATCTGCATTAGGGGCTTTTGATCATCGTCTGGTACAACCATTATCCACTCCATAACCCCCCCCCCCCCCCACACACACACACACACACACACTTTCTCTCTGCCAATCTTCGCAGTATGTTCTGCGCTGAAAAAATGGAATATGTGGCTAGTCAGATTTGAAAGACCACGTCGGATGTATATATATTTTGCATAAAAATAATATCAAAATAACATCAAAACGTGGCTTCATTGCTCATGGTAAACTTTATTTAAGCAAGTTTCTCATTTCTAGATTGAATTATGCCGAATGAGAGTGATCAATTCATGTAGGATTAATGTAAATCAGTTGCGTTATGTTATGAAATCTCATGAGGACGTTCAGATTGACAGGAACTATAATTGTAGGAATAAATTCATATGATTAGAATATGTGTGGTAGAATTGCTTAGCAGTAAGGTGGGTGTTGCTGAATGCCAGCAAGCTGGGTTCAATCTTTAGCTCAGGTAGGAACACGGAGTTCAAGTTAGTCACACGTGATCAAATCATATTGGATGTAAGAAAACAAACTGAGGTTAATGTAACACAATTCAGTCATGTGGAACTGCTGTACACGTTTGGGTTAAATTCACTGAGACTTTTTTTTTTCAGTGTATTCAGACCATTATGACTGTAGGCTATATCAGAAGAAACACAGTGAATGGATGATCACTCGTCTCGCTTCTCCACATGATGTGGTGACATAGCTAGCGTAGCCTACCTGTGAAAAAAGGTTTCACTAGAATTGTAGATGTAGGCTACTGTCTGAATGTACACGCTCCCTTTGTTTCCCATGGCCTAGTCTTGCACAAATTGATTAGATTTCAGTTGTTTCCTTTAAAACAAGATATTAAAGGCCACAGACTATTTTTAAAGTAGCTCAAAAACACCACCCACGGAACCAATTTGGTGTAAAAAACTGCCACCTTAGCAACCCTAAATGAGAAGCTCACGGGTGCCACTTGGTTATAAAGCAACTGTTGTTAAAAATGTTTAATTGCTTCACAGTTTGTTGCATCTGTGTGAACCACAAGCCGATTGAAACTATGATGAGGTTAGTTTTAAAATTGTTTTAAAACCAGTGAGGGCAAAAGAGCAGAAGATTTTGCCCTTTGCCAGCCCCTCATTAAACGACCCTTTTCCCTCTGCAGGTTTTTTTTTTCATGATCTGAACACTGTGTAAGGAGAACTGCGGTTCTCTTACTATCATCCTAAACAGTACGGCAAAATACAAAAACGTTTCCCCTGTTTGAAATAATTTTTTTTAAAAAGGCACGTTAGATAGAACCTCTGCTATTTTTACAACCAAACATTTGGTTTGAAACCTGAACTACTTTTTAATCTTAACCTTTTGTGAGCCGACATCCTGTCTCCTCTCAGACCAGTCGACTTTTTCCCAGTCTAGGTAGTAACTCCACATTTCTATGAGTGATTGAGCTTGGAGCCCAGGTCAGCAGGGGACCATCTCTTTCTCTTTTTTTCCTTTCTTTTTTTTCCCCAAGACTCCTGAGCACAATGGGCTTTCTCATTGGAGTATATGAAGTCACTTCTTCTTGGCTATATGGAGGAATCCGAGGGGAGTTGACCCCTGGAGAAGTCACTTCATTGTGGTGTCTCAATGGAGGCAGTGACCCCTGAAAATCTATGTTATGTTATACTGGGCTGATTCTGGATAAATGGGTTCAAAAACTTCTCAGGTTCCATTGTTTCTCGGTGCCATATTAGGTTCATTATCTACTACGGCTGAAGCGTGGAGGAATGAGCTGAGATTGATCATTGACTGATTTTATTCTGTGTCAAAATGCCATTATTATTATTATTATTATTATTATTATTATTATTATTATTATTATTATTATTATGTTACTAATAAGGAAATGTTTTATTGTTTGTTTGTTAGGGTTTTTATTACCAGGCAGCATTATCTCCCATACTAAGTATTATTTCAGTCTCTCCAAAGGGCAAACATATGTAATTGCCTCCATAAACCCAGACCAGCGGAACACTAATATTTTTGTTTCTTGTCTACTCTGAGAAATCTCTCCAGCAGTCCGGGGTGATTTGTCCTCGGGCAATTTTTGTGGCCAACATCTCTCTCTCTCTCTCTCTCTCTCTCTCCTCTGAATCCCGGCTTGCATTGACTTGCTCTGATGAAGAGCACAGTAAACCGTTCCCCCTCTCCAGCAGCCTGAGCTCCTGACCACATGGGAATGCTCATCAAAGAGACGTAGATAAACTCCATATGGGATGCAGGATAACATAGAAGATGTGGGCGCCACAAGATGTGCATGTGTCAAGGTGAATTTTTGCATGAAGGAATGTGGCCGTTCAAGAGATATTCCTCGTTAGGCTTCGACAAGAAATAACACGTAGGCGCTCATGAGAGACAACTATTAAAACAAAAAAAGTTTTGTCATCACGAATTAGGATGGAATGCTGCATGTCTGTGAAAGCTTACATTAAGTCACTCAAGAAAAAAAGGGGGCAGTACATTACACATGAAGAACGAAAGAATGATAAGGTAGTAATTTTATATCCAAGTATTTTACATATATGAAAAAAAGCTTGCTTGAGTTGCTTAAAGCAGATACGCAGAACCTTTATTTTTAAATACATTTCTGAGTGGATAGTATCTCCATCCTTGACTCTTGTATGCTGCATAAATGGGAATAAAAAATATATATTTTTTGAGAGTTAAAATCACCCACAAAGTTGGCATTCGAGCTGCCCCGCTGAGCCAGCCAGCCCTGAGTGTGTGACGTCAAAGCAGGAACCGGTTTTAAGGCCGAGGCCTTTGACAACTATAGACCAAAGTCATATAAATAAAAATTTACGGTGAAAGTAAGAAATACCGTTACTGACTTGCTCAACTAAGACTGATTTGACTTCATTGATTATGGGTTGACTCTCATTAAAACAGGATAGGTGTTATCACTTATGCAACATACATGTACATGCATGCATTTTCACTGATAAAACGTAAAAGGCTCATTAAATAATCAGATGAACTGAGACAATCGCATTCTGAAGCAAATTAAATAATCTTATACCGGTAACTTAAACACACAATACAAGTTACATGTATTAATCTAAATGCAGGTAAACAACATATTGTTTTTGTTGTTTTGTATCCAAATGATATCTGAGTTCTTGCTTCTTGAAGGCCGAGCTTGTGGCCGATTGTTTTGAAACAATCTGACTTTCAGTTGTTCGTTCAGTTCTCCGTTCATTTGCTTCTTCCACGTAAGGGCGAGATATTGCTGCTGAGGCAAGCATATCCAGCAGAGAAATCAGATGGCTGGTCCACTCATTCTCCATTTTCTCCATACTGAGTACTCCGCCATTACTGCTCGGCTCAGGAAATTGCTAAAACCCGGGACGGGATGTCACCGGTTTTAGCAACAACCCCGGGGAGGTCACTGCCTGAGCGATAATATGTCATGTCCCATCCTGTTCCGTCCCGGGTTTTAGCAACAACCCTTGGCTCACACTTCGGGAGAACTGGTGCAACTGAACTTACTTTCCTTTTCTTGTAGTTTTCTTTTCCTTTAATTGTTGGTACTGCACCCTCTTTCAATATGGGCTTATAGCCAATGCTCCTCAACAGATCAGAGGTCTCATACGGGTCTTCAGTAAAATGTTCAGAGCAGAGGAGAAACCACTTCGTAGGTGCCCAATGTGCCAGTGAACTTCTCGCAAAACGCGTCCAAATCTCTGCAGTTTGAACATTTTTGGGCCATGAACGCAACGTAAATCCACCTTCTGTCATTTTGCTGCACCGGCCAACAACACATCTATGTGGCATGGCAATAAATTAGCTCAAAATGGAAGCTCGAAGTTGCAGTCAGCTCTGTGTTTTAGTATAGCAGAAATGGCGATGAGACCGATAGCCTTGCTGCGGTGACATCACAGATGTCAAGGTCATTCACTCAGACCACTACCTATATGAATCATTTTAATCGTAAAAATTACGATATTAGATTTATTGTTAACGCTTAAAATCATTCCTATGCCACTCTTGAGGTCTCAAGGCATTTATAAACAAAAAGTGAGGCCATGGTTCTGCATATCTCCTTTAATGAACCAAACATTGCCTGTTTAAGGAAGTTTCTTCTTTCCTGCTTTTACTTTTGAGATTCATTAGAATGAGCTTTAAACCATTAACTGCATGAAGAATTCATAACTTTGTGATCTTTAAGTGGCCTTGGAAGGATAATATCATGTTGTATGTGCATTTGATTAGAATATTTCCTCAGAGATTGGTTTGAAAATTTTGCCCAACACTTGGCTGTTCTTGAAAGCTAAACGTTGGTGGCTTCCACAGATGTTTATTTTAGCTCATCATGACCAGTTCACTGGATATGGTTTAGGATATAGAACAGAGTATTGGAACTGTTTCTGTTTGTCTACATTACAATTCAATTGTTCCCAACATGAAATATCTTACATATTGCTCAACAGTGTGCAATAATTTACATATTATGCAATAATTTACCAATTATTTGGCAAAGAAACTTCAAATTGAATCTTGTTGAAGAGCGCAGTCGCAAATGCATTCGTAGCTTTGTAGTGTAGAAGTGAAAAAGAGGGGCTTTTTGAAAACTACTAAGCTTTAATATTATAATTAAGTTGTTTTTTTCCACCTAAAATATTTAGGACAAACACGACAATAATATGGCTTTTTTAATTAAGTCAAATTCTTTCCCACAAAAAATTCACTCATATTCCAAATATAGATACATATGATTAATAATTATTCGCCGAAGGTAAGGTGAATATTGGTGAATACTAACCGAGACGAAGTGGAGGTTTTATTCACTGATATTCACTGAGCCGGGTCATTGTTTTAGTATAAATATACAGGTGACTATTTCCAAATGGAAAATCATTTCAGACTTCAAAATCGGCATGCAAATGTAATAAAGGCGCAGCACAGACTTGTGTCACTTATCTATTCCGAGTCCCATAAAATACTTTGTTTTCAAAATTGATAAAATAAATTACAATTCCGCCTTACCTTTGAATAGTTTTAGACCAAGCTTTGTAGCATCTTTAGTGCTTTTAGGAACAGCATTTTCTTTCATAATTTGTAATTCTTCCTCACTTACGGTGACGAAGCAATTGGCAGCAGTTTTGTCGAGTCGCTCGAGGTGATTATCAAGAAATGGTCCAAATTTCTCGACCAATCAGCAGCACATGATTTCCTATAATCACCTCTGTATTTATTCTCATAATAAATAGAATAAAATAAATTGTTAAAAAAAAAAACAGATTTGGATTTCAGAGATGTCCACAAGCACTGGTGACCGGCAGTTTTCTCCACCTACACAGGCAGTCTGCACCAGGTACTCGATCCTAGAAAAAAAAATTGCCTTACAATGTTCCAGCAATTGATATCATCTCCGCTGCCCGTGGTTTGCTGCAAATCAAATTATTCCACCACAAAATTGTCTCACATGACTGGAAGCAACACCATATTTGTTGATCGATTCTCGTGCTCTGATTAGCTGAGCTAGACCACATCATAGCGTATGTAGTTATGTTACACCATGTAGTTATGTTACAGAGTCAGGCAGCATACTACAGTACAGAGGGTAACTGAGCCCATGTTTACATTAGACCGTATCAGCGGATCATCAGATTAATGTTTTTAAAACGATTAGTGTGCACACAGCAACACCAATACACGATTTGAGTGCACACAGCAACACCAATACACGGATACGCTCGGCTCCGCAGGCATCCTGCGCTCCAAATCACTCCGCCCTGAACAGCGAGTGCCCTCTGGAGGGTGCGCACTCCAGCCCTGCGCAGCTCACAGAGCGCGCGAGTGAAGTGCACAAGCCACGATTCGGGACTGAGCCGCTGTGTGTGTGATCCCAGCACAGCGCATATCACTTACCACTTGCAAGTGGAAGGATGGCAAGCCTAAAGACAATCATAACTACACAATGGGCAGTATTTGCATCAGTATTTGCAGTATTTTCATACTTTTATACTCTTTAATGAAAGGTGATACAAGGCGGAAGTCCGCGCCGTTTTTCAGCAGTCGCGTCACATGACCAACGCCAGCGAATCAGGAAGGTGGATGTCACAGTGACGTTGTCCAATGACGACGCCAGCTAGAGCTCAGCACAGCGTATCCGCGTATCTCAATGTTTACACAGCACCGGAGCTGACACGATCTGGATTGAATACGTGGACCCTGGCGGATTCCCGTTTCCCGGCGTTTCCAGGCGGTTTAATGTAAACGGACAGTGCATCCACAAAGAAAACGAGACAGATACGGTCTAATGTAAACTTGGCCTGAGAAAGCCAATCACACACACATCTGGAGTGAAATTTCATACATATTTTGCAAGTATTTTCCAGGGAAATGGTTAGTAAGTTATTAACTGAGAATGCACCAGAAGCCACCAGAATGCATGTAAATTTCAAAATTTTCTGTGGGGGTTCACGCCCCCCTAGCATTAGCACACCTTTGGCTTCACCTCTGCAAATTCCAGAGCCACCTCCTACTTTTTTTTTTTTTAGCCAGCTATTTCAGATTTTCTGGAGAACCCTGGGATTTCCTTAATAATCCCAAAGGGTTTTTTTAATCTCCTGCCCAAATGAAGTTTGGTGGGGGATATAGAAATAGGTTCCATCCATCTGTCTGTCTGTCCATCCGTCCAGCTGTCTGTCCAGTCACGTTTTAGTTTCTGGGCCATATCTTTAAAACTACTGAAGATATCTTCATGAAACTTTGTATACATATCAAACAACATGTGAACTGGTGCCTTTTGCTATTTTGGATTTTTGAGAAAAAAGTATTTTTCTAATTTTTACATAAAAAATAGATTTTGACTTAGTTACTAAGAGCAATGTTCGTTTCCGGCGCATATATCCAAAACTATTCATGATACAGATTTGAAACTTGGTATACATGTTAACAAGGTGATGTAGATGTGCCTTTTCATACTAAGAAATTTGAGAAATTTTAATTTTTCATGTTTCCATGGAAACAATTTCAGACTTAGTCTCTCAGGTTAGTCTTAGGGGTAGGTTTTGTTTCCGGAGCAAAACTTGAAAACTATGAGTGGTATGGGCTTGAAAGTTGGTGTATATGTGTTGATTAAGTAATGTATATGTGCCTTTTGATACTAAGAAATGTGAGAAATTTTAATTTCTAGCTCACCTGGATCAAAGGTCCGGTGGGTTTATGCTATGGGCTGCTGAGGTCAGTGTAAAGAGGTAGGGTTGGTTTCCTGCAGCAGAACTTAAAAAATGTGACAAATAATATCTTGAAACCTGGTATGTAGTTGGTATACATATAGGGTGGGGGATATAGATGACTCTGTCTTCTTGTTAAATTGTGAATTATGATGTGACATGATAGAAACTCACACTTTCTTAAAAGTTCATTTGTTGTTGTTAACATTAGTCCATGTGGCTAGTGTTATAATCACATGATCTTCTTTATCCTGTTACTTTACATTGTTGCACTACAAGCAGTTCTCTGATATTCCATTGTAGGTTTGTTACAGGATCAGCTCAAATTCTTTCTTTTTTCTCCGATATTTGAGCTCCCCTTAGTGGTATTGGCTCAAGTGTTTGAGTTTCATGCCACATCGCCAAGCTTCCTTGTTCTGCAGCCCAGTTTTAGGGGTATAATAAACTCGGATTCAGTTCATTCTGAAGCTAATTCAACGAGATTAAAATGATCAGTCAGACCCACATCAACCGAGGCATGAGAAGTCCTCATCAAGCAGAAACAATCAAACATCAAGCGCCATCTAATTACAGCGAATGTCTCACGAAAGGACATCACACACTATGAGATGCCTCGAAATCAAAGGTCCGCATGCCACCAGGGGCACAAGGAACTCGCCTCACTATGAAATGTGATGGGTATTCCATCCATAGTGCCTCTTGGCGGCCTTTGATTCACAACTTAATTAATTCCTAGAGGGATGTTGCAACCAAATGATGCTCTTCTGTCTCTTAAAGAACTTTTGACAGTAGGACACTGTGGGTCTGCCAATATATCATCATCACTTTCACTCCAGATGCATATACTATACATATTTAAGACAAACACTTCATGGAAACCCCCCTACTGAACTACAAAGATAAGCTGCTTTGAGCATGCATAACAATTCAGGACATGGCATTGCAGGATTCGCATGTAGCGGTTCACTTATTGCAACCGAAGAGAAATCTTCATTGTGGTGGCGCAACCTTGGATGACTCATTTGTCTCAGTAACCGAGCTACGGCGCAGGCCTTCATAGGGCATGTTCTTCATTAGACTTGTATGAAAAGAGATGAAAATGAAAGAAAGTGAAACGCAGCCAAGCCGCAGACTCCTGAAACAGCCTGACGGGAAGACGGGGCTTACATGAGATGCCCCAAATAAAAAGCCCCACGTGTTAGCTGTTAGCAATCAAACACATTGTACAATCAGTGTTTGGGGTCAGGGCCCAGCTGAGAGATTTCAGTCTGCACTATCTCAAAGATAGAGATGGCTCTCAGGCAGCTGTGCTTGCATCCTTCATCTTTTCCAACACTTGGAAAATTTAGGTTGTAATAGAGTAGCCTATACACAGCTCTCTCAAGCCTTTATCTTGTCCCGTCTGGCCGTGTGGTTTTTAACTCAGTTCAGCTGGGTACTCATAATACACTTATGCATGCTATGTTTAAGGTAAGGTCAAGACTGTAGCAGGTGGCTGGATAAATCATACTGACATTTTGCTCCTATAAATTTGTGGTCCCAGGAGCATACAGGGAGGATTTTAGCATCAGGATATAGAAAGAAGGAAGCATTTTTTAAAATAAAAAAAAAACAACAACTTGGTTTTATAGTGCAGGAGCAAGACGATTGTTTGTGCAGAGCCGGCCTGGAAATTTTGAGCCTGTTCTAGCCTCGTACAGGACACAAACATCATGGATACAAAGCAAACATCATGGATACACCCAGTATACAAAGCTGTGGTCTTGGAAATCTCATAAAATGTTCAAGAAAGAAGTCAGAAAAATTACATGGTCAAAAGGTTATGAGATTGAATTTGCTAAAAATTTGGTGTCTGGAATATTAGTCAGATTCTCATACTGTCTGTCCCATAGTTTGGCATCTCTTAGCCCATGTTTACATTAGACCGTATCAGCGGATCATCAGATTAACATTTTTAAAACGATTAGTGTGCACACAGCAACACCAATACACGATTCGCGTGCACACAGCAACACCAATACACGGATACGCTCGGCTCCGCAGGCATCCTGCGCTCCAAATCACTCCGCCCTGAACAGCGAGTGCCCTCTGGAGGGTGCGCACTCCGGCCCTGCGCAGCTCACAGAGCACGCGAGTGAAGTGCACAAGCCACAATTCGGGACTGAGCCGCTGTGTGTGTGATCCCAGCGCATATCACTTACTACTTGCAAGTGGAAGGATGGCAAGCCTAAAAACAATCATAACTACACAATGGGCAGTATTTGCATCAGTATTTGCAGTATTTTCATACTTTTATACTCTTTAATGAAAGGTGATACAAGGCGGAAGTCCGCGCCGTTTTTCAGCAGTCGCGTCACATGACCAACGCCACCGAATCAGGAAGGTGGATGTCACAGTGACGTTGTCCAATGAGACGCCAGCTAGAGCTCAGCACAGCATATCCGCGTATTCTGAATGTTTACACAGCACCGGAGCTGACACGATCTGGATTGAATACGTGGACGCTGGCGGATTCCCGTTTCCCGGCGTTTCCAGGCGGTTTAATGTAAACGGACAGTGCATCCGCGAAGAAAACGAGACAGATACGGTCTAATGTAAACGTAGCCTTAAACTTCCACCTGGATCTCTGCACGATGGACCATCTCAACTTGTTGGCAAACTCTTAAAACTGTAGTCCAGTGTGTGGTGAGGCATTTGACTGGCCTCAGTCCTAAAGCAGTGACAGGAGAGGACGTTTACAGCACGGCCAGGCTGTTAAACTATGAGTGTCTCTTAACAGCACCATTTGGCCACTAGATCAAAGGTAATAACATTAAAAAAAAATGAAAAAAACATTGCAGAGGCCCAGCAATTGAAGCAATAGGATGTTTCCCCAAGGGTTCACTCTGAAGGCCATAGCCTGAGACAAGAGCAATGTGAATATTTTTGGAAAAGTGTCTCAGCTCTGTAACCCTGTGAAATGGCTCTGCTTGGCACATTGGAGCAGTAATAATTCTCAAGGCTGATTCGGAAAGACAGGACAGATCCTCCCATCAGAGACTCTTCTCCAGAAGTTCAGCCGGGGTTGTAATCCTAACATCTGTTTGACATTGACAAACCCACAGAGATCACCCACAGGATATTGCACTTACCAGCAGGGGGTGTGATCCAAGCCATAGGACCCCTCTCTCACCTCAACCTCCCCCTTGTCTCTATTATCCATAGGTTCACAGGCCTCCCCCTGCTGCGTTCTCTCACAGAGGGAAGCCACAAACACCCCCAGTCTTCCCACTGACTGCAGTGATGCACACAACAGTCCCAACTGCCGCAGAGTTAACTGCAGTGGGCTTGTGCAAATGTAAATCTTTATATTACACTACAATGAAGGGGTTCAGGTCACACAGTGGAGTTCACTGTAAGTATATTTAACAGTTATTCCATGAAATTGAGTCGTGCATGAGCTGACAGCTGATGAGGCATTGCTATAAGCCATGTATGACCAGATTGAGAGGAATAACTGTTTTATTCTGTCCACTTTCACTGGATTTTGAGAAAGACAGCATTCTTATTTTAATTTTTTTTTTCAAATTTGAGAAATAAAAACTTTGTACAAAACGTCTGACAAAATCATTTCCGCTTAGAATGTAAACAAACTGGAGAAATTACAGTAGCAATTTGTGAAAAATGCAATAATAATTCTTGAAAAATAAAAAGATACGTTCTTACCATCAAATACTTTCATTCCATATTTTTTGCTTTTTTGTATTTTTGGAGGGTTTTCCTCCTTCTTCTTCTTTGGAGATTTTTGGCAGTTGGCAAACCAACTTAAAGGTGTATTACCGCCACCAACTGGGCTGGAGTGTGGAACAGGAGATATGGGGGGGGGGGGATCTATATTAGCTATTTCTGTTTCATTTAAATACTTAATAACAATCTTTGGGATTTTGTTTTTGAGTAGAGTTTTTATTTCGTCCTCAGTTGGTTCAGCAACACGCTCCGCCATTTTGTTTTTCTCTACTCATGGTATATGAGCTGATATCCTAGTAGTAGAGTAGCCAATCAGAGTCTGCAATTGCTCATATCCAATGAATGTGGATAGAATAATAAGAGATATGTTATATATAAAACCAGGCCGATGTTAAATTGGCATTGGTATATGATACCGTGCTAGTTTAGTTCAATTTTTAAGGGATTGCCCAAGAGAATTTGGTCACATCCAACTTCACAGATATTTTAAAGACTTGAACAATACCCTCCACAGTCCCCAAACATCAGATTTCAAGTAAGAGTCAATGTGAATCTTAGGCCTAGCCCTTAGGAAATTTTGGACACCATTTTTTTTGCCACACTAACAGTTTCAGTCTGTTTCCTCAAAGTTTCCCATCCATAATGAAGGACAAAAAGTACATGCAGCATGGTTTCTCAGGCATGATTGTTACACAATTTCTCCCTTTTATTTATTTTAACAATATGATAATAAAACAAGCGTTCTTGTCCAGTACACCCCAAAGCAACAAGCATTGCATCACATCTGCCATCTTGGAATAGTGGACATCATAGCTGATGTATGTTAGTGTTCTCAAAGAACTAGGTTTTCATTTATCCAGGGCAATAAGGGCAAACGTGGCATTTTCAGATTTATCCATGTCACCAGTGTTAGTGTACACTAGGCTTTAATAAGATTTTACCTAACATTTATACTGTGTGGAGTTTGCATGTTCTCCCCGTGTCCGTGTGGGTTTCCTCCAGGTGCTCCGGTTTCCCCCACAGTCCAAAGACATGCAGGTTAGGCTAACTGGTGACTCTAAATTGACCGTAGGTGTGAATGTGAGTGTGAATGGTTGTCTGTGTCTATGTGTTGGCCCTGTGATGACCTGGTGACTTGTCCAGGGTGTACCCCGCCTTTCGCCCGTAGTCAGCTGGGATAGGCTCCAGCTTGCCTGCGACCCTGTAGAACAGGATAAAGCGGCTAGAGATAATGAGATGAGATGAGATTTATACTGTACAAGCCAGTGATTCTCAAACTGGAGTCTGGGAAGCATAACCAAGATGTCGTATGATTTTTTTTCCCATTTAGTTGTAGCTACAAAGGTGGAACTCACAACCAACCATTATCAAAGTTGTATTTGTGATTGAGCTCTTATAGTTATTAGCTCATCCGGCCAACAGGCGATGAGCTTACGCCATCATGTGTTGTCTGTCCGTCGTCCGTCATCCATCTGGCGTCGTCCACATTTCACAAAAATCGCTTCTTCTCTTTCAATTCTTCACCGATTTTCATTCTTTTTGGCAGGAAAGTAGGTCTGCCTGGGGTGTATATGGCTTCTATTCAAATTTACATAATTGCATTTACTAATGAAGATATGGAGTAATTAAGCCCTAACAAACAGTTTTCACACAAATCGCTTCTTCACCAATTTTGATTCTTTCTGGCATGAAGGTAGGGTGCATGTAACTTCTACCCAGATTTGCTTAATTACAATTATTAATGAAGTTATGGACTAATTAAGCCTGAATGAGCAGTTCAACAAAAATCACTTCTTCTAGGTCAATTCCTCACCGTTTTGGATTCTTTCTGGCAAATAGGTTGGCATTCCTAGGGTGTATATGGCTTCTATATATAGCTTGTATATAGTGTCTATAGCTTGCAACATTTATTGCGCCAGGTGGTCTACTTTAGATTGTTCCTTCTGGACTAGATGGGGCCGGAGTGAGCGACGCTGTCATCGATGGTCTCGTTAGCCAGTTAACTAGTCCTATGAATTAAATGGGTTTAATCCAAACGACAATAACTCAGAAACATGTCGACCTATATAATGTCAACTTGGACCTAACTAATGTGCCTGAATGACGTTTATTTTACAGTTACAAAAAGTTTGTGAAGCCCTGGTGTAAGAATAAAATCAGACACTTCTACCTGCTTTGGTAAATGTTAAAATATAGTGGTACTGTTGCTGCTTGACCTCCCATCCTGGAGACTTGGTGTTGTTTTTTCGTTCTATCCTGCATATGTAGGTATCATTAACCCCACTATGTCCCATAAGAGAGCACTTTGCCTCACCAGCGGTGTATCTGAACGATCACACCAGACGCAAACACAAGAGAAAGAAATAGCTCAATGAATTCTCTGGGATTTCACCGCATGACCTTTCAGTGTTCTGTCAGAGCCATTTGTTTGGCCGACAGCTCTGGCTGTAATTACTCAGCATGATGGGTTGTTGTTTGCTGTAAGTAATCCTGCATGATGAGCCAAACGGCTCTCCAGAAAGCTCAGTGCACCTGGAATATGAAGACATTCATTTTTATCAGACGTAGAGAATACCTCTTTCTCTTTCTTTCTCTCAGAACTCTGTCTCGGATGGTTTGAATTTGTCGAATTGAGGCCCCTGTGTGCTCTGTTGCAGCAATAGATGCTAATTTTGAACCGTGTAGCAAAAGGCTATTTTCACTGCACATTAAACATATGTGACATGTTTGGAACGTGTTGGATGACCATGACTACCTGGTTGTAAAATATGCAGACATGATGCATGTTTCTTTAAGCATAAACATGTAGAAATTTTTTTTAGCTTCGTTTGCTTTTGTTAAGGTTTTCCTTAGGTTTGCTAAGTTCAGTTGTCAAAAACAAACACTTTTATTTCACTGGGTTTCATTTGTAATGCTAGATTTTATTCCAGAACCTGGAAGATAGCATAATTATTCTGTAGCGAGGGTTGGTAACTGGTGGATGGCAGTCCAGAAAAGTTTGTGAGCAAACTGATTACTTGGGAAAGACGTTATAGCAGAGCAGATAAAAATGAAAAAAATTAAGGTCTTACTAAAATTTGGCATTTGCAGATTGGAAAAACCTTGCGTGGCCATTTTCCAGTTTTTATCTGTTCAATTTCAGTGAGCCTGTACCCACTGTAGACTCAGGCTCCAGTTCTTGGCTGGCAGGACTGGAACCTAATGTGCTATTTGGCTGTTGTAAAGCATATGCCTCAAGGATTGACATGTTTTGCCTTCTGAGATGCTTTTCTGATCACCATGGTTGTAAAGAGTGGTTACTTGAGATATCATAGCCTTCTTGTCAACCTATACCAGTATGTTATTCATTGTTATTCAAGAATCTGATGAGACAGGAGTTAAGGGTCTTGGGCAAGGACCAGGTACCCCTTTTCCACCAATGGGGAATGGGTTCTGTTCCGGTTTGTGCACCAAATTTTGAACTGTTCAGAGCATTTTAACCAAAAATAAATTGGTTCAGAACTGGAAAAGTTGGTTCCCAGTTGGAAACCAAAATATTGCTGGTTTCAGTTGGCATGTCATTAGTTTGGGTGAGGAAGTGGAGCGCAGTAATGGAGAACACAGTGGAGAACCTAATGTGCTATTTGGCTGTTGTAAAGCATATGCGTCAAGGATTGACATGTTTTGCCTTCTGAGATGCTTTTTTGATCACCGTAGTTGTAAAGAGTGGTTACTTGAGATATCATAGCCTTCTTGTCAACCTGTACAAGTATGTTATTCATTGTTATTCAAGAATCTGATGAGATGGGAGTTCAGGGTTTTGGGCAAGGACCAGGTACCCCTTTTCCAGGGGTGTAATGAATGAAAGCAAATATCTGCAATAAAAGAACAAAAGCTTGTAGGTAATCAGTGCGAGCTGCCATCTTGCTACTACTGTTTACTTCCATTATGCATTGTGCAGTACCCTCTGTTCAAGCCAAGCCATGGCTTAATGGTTAGAGAAGCAGCTTTGAGACCAAAAGGTTGCTGGTTTGATTCCCTGGACCAGCAGGAGTGGCTGAAGTGCCCTTGAGCAAGGCACCTAACCCCCAACTGCTCCCCAAGCTGCTAAATGCCATTAATTTAATGTTCAAACTGGTGAAAGCATGGGCTGGTTTGTTAGCTGGCACCAAGGTTCAAAGAATATTGAATGGGACTGGTTCAAGAACCTGTTCCCTGTTGGTCAAAAAGTAGCTTAACAGTGTTTCTCTGGCAGATCTTTGAAAGAAAGAAAGCACAACTTTATTCATCACACACTTGTGAAATTTCCTCTCTGCATTTAACCCATCTGAAGCAGTGAACAAACACATGAGCAATGAGCACACACACATACCCAGAGCAGTGGGCAGCCATGCTAACAGCGCCTGGGGAGTTAGGTGCCTCGCTCAAGGGCACCTCAGCCCAAGGCCATCCCATATCAACCTAACCGAATGTCTTTAGACTGTGGGGGAAACCGGAGCACCCGGAGGAAACCCACGCAGACACGGGGAGAACATGCAAACTCCACACAGAAAGGCCCTCGCCGGCCACGGGGCTCGAACCCAGAACCTTCTTGCCATGAGGTGACTGTGCTAACCACTACACCACCGTGCCACCTTTGAGTTGAACATGCATATCATGTCCACTTTATGGCTATCCAGAGGAAAAGAAAATTAGAAAAGAGCCTTCAAATATGTTTCCTTTATTTCTCCTAGACAGCTATGAGGTCTGTGTGAAACCAAAATGAGACTATGGCTTATTTCTCCTGTCTGTCTTTTTTTTTGCAAAAAGATGCACAAAATCTCAAATTAGACTCCTTTTAAGTTCCAAACAAGATTTCATCAAAATAATTCTCAGATTTTCTCAACTTTTTGCGCCTCTTTTTTTTTTTTTTAATCTCAGGCAGAGAAATCTGAGAGCTCTCTCTATGAACTCAATCCATTCTCATCCCAGCCTCATTCCTACGTCTCATGCTGAGCTCAGACAGAACAAATAAAGAGCTCTCTGAAAGCACTTGCTGAATTCTTTCATAGTTGTTTTTTTTTTTTTTTTAATCTCAGCCCTTCATGTTGACTTTATTATTATCCACACAATTACTTTAATGATTAATATTCTATTATTGCAGGCTGAATGAATTGAAAATGACTGTTTATAGGCTGTAAATCTGGTTAACTATAACTATACCTGCAACTATAACTGTCTTTAACTATAGTTAAAGACCTTTGCTAACCCACATTCGATGCCCGCTGAATCAAGATCAGATTAATTGTTACGTCCTGTACTGGCTGTTAAGTAACGGTATTTCATCTGTCAAAATTTGAAAAAGAAAAGTGCAAAAAAGTCAAAGTATTTAAATGACATCATCTTAAAGAGCCAACAGAGAGATATCAGTTTAATTCCATGAACAGCCCGGGGATCTAACCATGCTTTATGTCTAGCAGCTGGGTTTTGTTTGAAATAATGAAATTGTCACACAGGAAATGGACTGGACTACATAATAGCGCTCTCTCTCTCTCTCTCTCTCTCTCTCTCTCTCTCCATAACACAACAGCAGCTGTTCACCTGCGATTGAAACACAGACGTTTAATAGAGCACTTGTCAGCTGTCCATCGTAACATCGCAAAGATGTGAAGCATTCTTCATACAGACTGTTTGAAACGTTTATTTTTATTAGTGACACACAACTTCTTGGATTATTTTTTTTCCTTGAAGGGTTTGTGGCACTCCAATCAGTGCAATATCTCTTGGAAAGTCAAAGCCAAAAAAAAAAAAAAATCAGGAAGAGAGAGTTAAGATCTTCAAACAAGCTCTTTGAAAACGTGTTTGCATTCCTTTTCAATGTTCTTTGGGAGGATTTTGGAGGGAGGGCGCCTGAACAGAAGCCATGGGCCTGCTGAGCGAGAATGAGGTGCTAAAACAAACATGTCATTGATTTCAACACAATAAGGGCCCTGAATGGGAGAGAGTTAAGTTCAGAAGTTGTTGTTCTCCTCAATTACCTTTCGCTAAAGCCTCCTATTGTTAGTTATCATGCCCTGTTGAATGGCCGTGTGTGTGTGTACCTAAAGGAGGCAATCGTTGACAAAGCAAGGTTGGGGTTAACCGCTCTGTATGCGGCCCGTGTGCACGTTAACTCAAGGAGCTTGATCAAGACAGAATGAATAATTCCCTCTCGTTTGTTTAATCCTTCGCGTTTCTGAATCGGATGAGGATCGCTTATGTGTGCAATATTTAAATGCTTGACATAATGACATTATGATTGAAATGATCAAGCTTAATCCCTATCATTCTGGAGCGAAAAGTGCCCCATTATACACATTCACACCCTGGCTGTAATGTCTTGTTCATATTTGATTTGGAGTCTGTCATTTGGAAGCCTTGAGGCTTTTGAGCATGTACATTGAGTTTCTTTGCCACAAGGCGAACGTAATTAACGAGAGAAAAGTCTTTAAGCCTTTGCTCCTAATGAGGCCTCTGATGCGACAAGTATAGCGTCACTGGAGCACATCCGTCTGGTCCGGAAAGCAGAATAACTCCCTCACACCTGTTAAATCTCTTCAAAGACAGCAGGCCATCGCCGTTGCCCCAAAGAGCACACAGGCCTGTCCGTCAGACCCTTTCGCGCCTCTTTTCATGCATTCAAGAGCTAGGATTGGAATAGAAATAGCACCATGATTGGGAAGCCTCAGGCCGTGCATGGCCGTGTACGGCCGTGTACAGCTGAATGGCCTGTGTGTGAATAGAGGTTATAGATTGCGGTCTGAATCCGTACATTCCTTACTCTTTGTGTGCATTATTTAAATCTGTGTCTTTGACCATTTAGAAAGCAATCAAGTGAAAACATTGACACAAAACTTCTTCCTTATATTCAGAGTACAAGAGGCATTTTTTAGTGGGTTGTTGTAGATCTTGAATCATAGCTATATATTTTTTTTTCATGGAAAAAGTTCTCATTTGGTGGCACGGTGATGCAGTTCCAGGGTCCCTGGTTCGATCCTGAGCTAGGGTTACTGTCTTTGTGGAGGGCTTTTTTTTTAAGAAATGTTCATAGGGCATCTGGTTGAGGCTCTAGCTGAGTATCGGGACTAAGATCCAACAGGACACAAACGCTCACAGAGGAAAAAAAAAAAAGACCCTGATCGTTAACATAAATGAACAGCTTTCATTTATTCATCCTTAGTACCTGCCTGGTCAGGGACACGGTGGCTTAAATTATATGACTAGTACGTATATTTATATTCTGGGAAATTTAACCAGCTATACTTTCATTTAACAGTTATTCCACAAAATCCAGTCGTACATGAGATGATAGCCGACGAGGCGCATAGCACTGAGTTGGATATAAGCCATGTACGACGAGAGTGAGTGGCATAACTGTTTTATTCTATCCACATTCACTGGATTTTGAGAAACAGAGCATTTTTATTTCTGGTAAATTCAATAAATAAAAACTTTATACAAAACATCCGACAAAATCATTTCTGTTTAGAATGTAAACAAACCGGTGAAATGATAGTAGCAATTTGTGAAAAATGCAATAATAATAATTTTTGAAAAATAAAAAAGATATGTTCTTACCATCAAATACACATTTTGTTGCTTTTATTGTATTTTTTTGGGGTCTTCTTCTTCTTCTTTAGGGTTTTTTTGGCGGTTGGCAAACCAAATTAAAGGTGCATTACTGCCACTGACTGTGCTGGAGCGTGAAGCAGGAAATATTGGGGGGGAAAAGTATATTCTTTTCTGTTTCTTTTAAGTACTTGATAACAAGTCTTGGGGTTTTGTTTTCGAGTAGAGTTTTTATTTCGTCCTTGGTTGGTTCAGCAACACGCACCGCCATTTTGTTTTTCTCTACTCATGGTATATAAGCTGATATCCTCGTAGTAGAGCAGCCAATCAGAGCGCGCGATTGCTCCTATCCAGTGAATGTAGATAGAATAATAGAAAATACTGCAGTTAGGTGCAAACAAAAGTAATAACTGCATGAGCAAGATTTAGAAAACAATCCTACACATATCTCTGGTTGAGACCAGTTATGAACTTGAGTGATGTAGCTGAGGTTGAGGAACTGTCAGAACCAGAAATCACAACGCATGCTGACAGGGCTTGCATATCTACCTCAGAGGGATTTTTTCTCCCGATGTTTTCCAGTATTTGAAAGAAAGAAAAACAGAAAACTCCTTCAGGCTCTGTCCACTTTAGGTTTAAATCCAAATATAGATCCAGATAGGTATGCATGGTACACCGCAATGGACTGGCATCTCATCCAGGATGTACTCCCGCCTTGTGCGCAGTGGTCCCAGGACATGCTCTGCGATCCTGCCCAGTATAAAGAGGTTTCTGAAGATGAATGAATTTCTCATTTTATTTTGAACATGCTTAATTATACGGTTGTTTAACTTTTCTCCAGTCTCTGTGCAGATCTGATTGCTATTATTCAAACTTGTTTAAAATTGCTCTAAAGCCACACGCTCATATGGAAAAGTCTCATGCAAAACTGTGCAGAAAAAAAAAAATCCTTGTCGCAGCATCTTTCACATCGGGTCGTGGCATATCTCTCATCTGAACTGTGATGAACTGTGTCTTAGAGAGACGTAGGAGGTTTTGATCAGGGATTAGCCCTTCTTTGTCCTGCCTCCTGCCTCTTCTTCCTCCTTCGCTCTTCCTCTCCAGCTCTTGGCAGCTGACCATTGACAGAAAAGAGAGAAAAAAATGCCTGTTGTTACCTGTTTGCTCTCATGGCCATCTGTCTGTTTGGTCTTTGACACCTGTACTTTCCTGTCATGTCACACAGGTGGCCCAGGATGGCGCCATGGGGTCCTGAGCTGTGTGGGGGATTGTGGGATAATGAGTTAGCGAGGAAGCAGAATGCTTTTCCAGTCACTCTATCTGAAAAAAAGCCTGGGCTTAGATATAGAGTTAGGTGTTAGCGTGTTAATGTTTTCCTTTCTAACGCAGACATTATGACTTACACTTAGTTTCAATATAATGCATAGTTTGGATGTAATGCAGCTGTCAGTCAAACAGCATAGCTCAAGAGTGTGGTCATTATACTGGTCTGCCAATGTTAGGAAGATCTCAGGCCAAGAACCTCAAAAATTGATTTTATGGGATGATTGTGTTTTGCTGATACATGATAAATGATCAAAGTGATGACCGGGTCTCATAAACAGAACACAGGATTTGTTGAATGTTTCTTTTCTGTGACGGATTTGGCTTCGGAACATCAGGCAGCTGTTACAGTCTTGGAGGAGACGATCGCAGTGTTGCTCTTTGAATCTGGTCATAAAGTCGCAGGTGCCCGTGAGAGAACTGTCACACAAGTGTCAGGATTTGTTTTTGTTTCCTGTATAATATTGGATTCACAATTAGTTATGTGTACACGTCTGGTCAATTTCAGAACAAAGCAGTTTTATTTTATTGCATCGTTTATTGAAATCAACACAAAACAGCCTGTTTTTTTCCCCACAATGTACATCATAAGTATTATATCCTGCATTATTTCAAATGTACAAGTCTTTGAAACAGAATACAGCATGACTCCTTCTTAGTTACATTATTGCATTCCTTGCAAGTGGATGCAATATATATATATATATATATATATATATATATATATATATATATATATATATATATATATTGCATTTGAATCGTCAACAAGCAAACAACTAAATAAATGTAATACATTTAAAGAGCAAATAAAAGGATAAAAATTAATTGCATCATTTGCAATCAAATATGAAAAATATTACATAATAAACATCAAACTAGCAAATAAATAAATAAATAAATATACAATTCACAAATGTAAAGAATAAATAAAATAATTTTTAAATAAATGTAAATAATTAAATTTAATTTAATTCGTATAAACATGATATGAAAAAAATTAAACAAAAATAATTTCATAAATTGAAAGAATACATAAATTAATTTTTAAAATTGGAGTTAAGCTACGACTTAGATTCGTCAGTTATGAATGCATATACATATGATTAAAGAAACAAACAAATAAACATGTTTACATAAGCTGACAGTTTAAACCGCAGATCTCAGAATTAAGAAAAACATCAGGTTAGCCAATTAGGCAACGCTTTCTGAGGAGTTGATTTTGTTTAATTTCCTGAATAATCTAAAAATCGTGATTACGACTAAAACACTAAAAAATTGTGCATCCCGGGACAGTCTTGGCCAAGCAAAAACCAAAACAGATGCCATTGAAGTGCGCAAGTGTGGCACCTCCCTTAATCGGCTTACCTTGAGTGAAAAAAGCGCGAGATAAGAGATGGATGAGTGAGTAAACGAATAAAGCCGTCATAGAGGCTGACCGCCAGGACACAGTATTGAGTCGTACAGCAGAAAGATGTAATCCTCGTGCACCATTTGGTTGCTGTGACCAGGATGACCTGAGCTTGAGCTCTAGAACACTGTCGCTTCATAATACGGCCATAATTTCATTATCATTATTTATTTTTTATGGGCTATTGAAGGTACAAATCTGTGGCTTAAGTATGATCTGTTTAAAATAGGTTCAAAGAGAATTAATTAATCAAAATAATAATAATAATAATAATAATAATAATAATAATAATAATAATAATTATTATTATTATTATTATTATTATTATTTAATAATTAATAATTACGGTTCTCTTAACTGACATTAACACTATAATTAACATGAACACACCATGATCTTCTGCAGTAATACACTAACACTGGGATGTTTTTTTTTTTTAATAATAATGAAACAAATTATTATTATTATTATTATACTAATGTCCCAAAAGTCAATTAATAATTAATCTACATTAAGTTGCATTGTTAACATTACTTCTGACGTATTATTGCAAAATTTCGTGGCTTTTCTCAATGTTAAAGTTAATTATTGCACTAAGTAATTTTTTTTTCAGGGAACATTAGTATAAAATGTTACATGATAATGATAGATGTAACTATGAAACTATCTCAGCACATACAAATGTAGTAATTAAAGCCCGCCTTGAGAGATATAACACACACACACACACACACACACACACACACACACACACAGCGTGATTCTGAGAAGGATCCTGCATCAGGTTTTCTCAGATGAGCAAAGCATTCAGGTGTGGGGTTTGAGCACAATGAGAAGAGAAGTGGTGTGAAGTCTGTGTGCTGTTAGTGAGTATGATACCTTGCCTGCTTTCAGATGGAAAGAGAGAGAAAGTTGCTCAGAATGCCCTCTGTTGGGAAATAATGGTAATGGCGTGTCCATCCTGTCTCACCAGCTCTTTCTTGATGCATGCTGACTCGTATCTTTTTTTTCTGCTCCAACAGAATCAGCCACAATGGAGACCAGTGCCTCCACAGCTGCTGAGAAAAAAGAGTGCAAAACAGCTGGACTGGATGCCAATGGCTTCAGTGAACTGCCCAAGAAGCCCTCACCTACCCTCCTAAGCAGAGGTACACTGCCACCCCGTCTCTTCCACTCTGTTTCATACGATCCTCCTTTATTTTACTCATTCTACTGTAAACTCTCTCTCTCTGTCTCTGTCTCTCTCTGCTGCTTGTTCTTTCATTATCATGGTATCTTCCATTTTAAACAATGATTAAATGGTTAAAGTGGCAAATTTTTTTGGCAGATGAATGCAGTTCAGATTTAAACCATGACACATCATCACTAATATACTACAGTTGCATGATATTACAATATAACCATGATACTGTATTTCTGTCGATACCGTATAACCTTTAGAGCCCAAATCATGACCTGTAAACGTCCGCATGAGGTCACAAGGAAACCTCAGTTAGGCTGTGATAGAAATCCTGATATACTGCGACAGGGTCCAGTTTCAGAACTTTTTTAACTACAACCCCGATTCCAAAAAAGTTGGGACAAAGTACAAATTGTAAATAAAAACGGAATGCAATGATGTGGACGTTTCAAAATTCCATATTTTATTCAGAATAGAACATAGATGACATATCAAATGTTTAAACTGAGAAAATGTATCATTTAAAGAGAAAAATTAGGTGATTTTAAATTTCATGACAACAACACATCTCAAAAAAGTTGGGACAAGGCCATGTTTACCACTGTGAGACATCCCCTTTTCTCTTTACAATAGTCTGTAAACGTCTGGGGACTGAGGAGACAAGTTGCTCAAGTTTAGGGATAGGAATGTTAACCCATTCTTGTCTAATGTAGGATTCTAGTTGCTCAACTGTCTTAGGTCTTTTTTGTCGTATCTTCCGTTTTATGATGCGCCAAATGTTTTCTATGGGTGAAAGATCTGGACTGCAGGCTGGCCAGTTCAGTACCCGGACCCTTCTTCTACGCAGCCATGATGCTGTAATTGATGCAGTATGTGGTTTGGCATTGTCATGTTGGAAAATGCAAGGTCTTCCCTGAAAGAGACGTTGTCTGGATGGGAGCATATGTTGCTCTAGAACCTGGATATACCTTTCAGCATTGATGGTGTCTTTCCAGATGTGTAAGCTGCCCATGCCACATGCACTAATGCAACCCCATACCATCAGAGATGCAGGCTTCTGAACTGAGCGCTGATAACAACTTGGGTCGTCCTTCTCCTCTTTAGTCCGAATGACACGGCGTCCCTGATTTCCATAAAGAACCTCAAATTTTGATTCGTCTGACCACAGAACAGTTTTCCACTTTGCCACAGTCCATTTTAAATGAGCCTTGGCCCAGAGAAGACGTCTGCGCTTCTGGATCATGTTTAGATACGACTTCTTCTTTGAACTATAGAGTTTTAGCTGGCAACGGCAGATGGCACGGTGAATTGTGTTCACAGATAATGTTCTCTGGAAATATTCCTGAGCCCATTTTGTGATTTCCCATACAGAAGCATGCCTGTATGTGATGCAGTGCCGTCTAAGGGCCCGAAGGTCACAGGCACCCAGTATGGTTTTCCGGCCTTGACCCTTACGCACAGAGATTCTTCCAGATTCTCTGAATCTTTTGATGATATTATGCACTGTAGATGATGATATGTTTAAACTCTTTGCAATTTTACACTGTCGAACTCCTTTCTGATATTGCTCCACTATTTGTCGGCGCAGAATTAGGGGGATTGGTGATCCTCTTCCCATCTTTACTTCTGAGAGCCGCTGCCACTCCAAGATGCTCTTTTTATACCCAGTCATGTTAATGACCTATTGCCAATTGACCTAATGAGTTGCAATTTGGTCCTCCAGCTGTTCCTTTTTTGTACCTTTAACTTTTCCAGCCTCTTATTGCCCCTGTCCCAACTTTTTTGAGATGTGTTGCTGTCATGAAATTTCAAATGAGCCAATATTTGGCATGAAATTTCAAAATGTCTCACTTTCGACATTTGATATGTTGTCTATGTTCTATTGTGAATACAATATCAGTTTTTGAGATTTGTAAATTATTGCATTCCGTTTTTATTTACAATTTGTACTTTGTCCCAACTTTTTTGGAATCGGGGCTGTAAATGTGAAACAATACCAAACATTACATTAATGGAGTTTAGCAGATGTTCTTATCCAGAGCAATGTATGACATAACTAGAGTTATGGGGTTAGGTGCCTTGCTCAAGGGCACTTCAGCTGGTCCAGGGAATTGAACCAGCAACCTTTTGGTCCTAAAGCTGCTTCTCTAACCATTAGGTCATGGCTTTCCTTTTCATTTGCCATGTTTATTTTCTTGGTTGTGTTTTTTCTTCTTCTTCTAAATGACAAGTGAAATATATATTACAAGCCTTCCACTCAGGAAACAGAGTGGCACAGTGGGTAGCGTTGCCACCTCACAGCTTTCCTAGTTTGACTCCTGAGGCAATAATTGTGACTTGGGCTGTGGCATACTTGTTTGTGCCAGATGGCTTGGTTTGAGTATTTCAGAAACTCCTGGAATTTTCATGCACAACAATCTGCAGAGTTTACAATGAATGAAGCGAAAACAACAACAAAAACATCCAGAGTGCAGTGAAATGTATTTTTCTTCAGAAAAATTCTGGTTCATGCTGACCAGAACTAAGATAAGCACTCTTTACAACCATGGTGAGGAGAAAAGCATCTCAGGAGGCACAACATACCAGACTTTTGAGGTGGATGGGTTTCAAGAGCAGAAGACATAATCAGGTTCCTCTTTCATTATCCAAGAACAGTCTTCAACTTCGTGAGCAATAATGATAATGATGTATATGCAACATCCATTGCTAGTCCTTTGTATATTACTAATATATGGTGGTGTAGTGGTTAGCACTGTCACCACACAGCAAGAAGGTTCTGGGTTCAAGCCCAGTGGCCGAAAGGGGCCTTTCTGTGTGGAGTTTGCATGTTCTCCCCGTGTCTGTGTGGGTTTCCTCTGGGTGCTCCGGTTTCCCCCACAGTTCAAAGACATGCAGGTTAGGCTAATTGGTGGCTCTAAATTGACCGTAGGTGTGAATGTGAGTGTGAATGGTTGTGTGTCTCTTATGCCCCTTTTCCACCAAAGCAGTTCCAGGGCTGGTTCGGGGCCAGTGCTTAGTTTGGAACCGGGTTTTCTGTTTCCACTGACAAAGAACTGGCTCTGGGGCCAGAAAAACCGGTTCCAGGCTAGCACCAACTCTCTGCTGGGCCAGAGGAAAGAACCGCTTACGTCAGCGGGGGGGGCGGAGTTGTTAAGACCAACAACAATAGCAAGACCGCGAAAGATCGCCATTTTTAAGTGACGAGAAGCAGCAGCTGTACAAACGCAGTCATCCATTATTGTTGTTGTTGCTGCTTCTTCTTCTCCGTGTTGTTGTTGCTTCGATGTTCGCACCAAGGTTTATGCAAACGCAGCGACGTAACTGACGTATACAGCGACGTAACTGACGTATACAGTGACGTAATGGCGTGGCTCCCCTTAGCACACCGAGCTATGGAAAAGCAAACTGGTTCTCAGCTGGCTCGCAAGTTGAACGAGTTGTGAACCAGCACCAGCACTGGCCCCGAACCAGCCCTGGAACTGATTTGGTGGAAAAGGGGTATATGTGTCAGCCCTGTGATGATCTAGCGACTTGTCCAGGGTGTACCCCGCCTCTCACCCATAGTCAGCTGGGATAGGCTCCAGCTTGCCCTCAACCCTGTACAGGATAAGTGGCTACAGATAGTGGATGGATAGTATATGGTTCAAACATTTTTAATAGGTTCTAATTAAACCATTTCTGAAAGAAAAAACCCTCTCTGTTGTAGGATTCTACATAAAACATTTAATGATTCATAAAGAGGGCCAAAAAAATCATTTTAGGACGCTACATGGAGCTTGGATTGAACAGAGCATGAGTGTTAATGTTGAGGGAATGTAAAGAAGCAAGGCCAAGTTTAACAGACAGGTGATGTGAGAAGCAGGCCACATTTTGAAAGTTACTGGAGGGAGGGAGGGGAAACCGGGGAGAGCGTAGAAAAGAGTGAGAAAAGGGAGCATGTCAGCAGGAAAGTGATAAAAGCGACAGATAATGAGCTTGAAAGGCTTTGCTCCTACCTCCAGAGTATAAATGCTATAAATTAGTCAAAACGGAAACCCGAGCAGTGGACGACACGGTCCTTGTGAAACTGACAAAGATGCCAGTTGAGGGTTACCTTTGAAATGGAAATAGTGCTTAGGAAAGTCTGTTGCTTTTACACATTCATGAAGGAGTTTGGTGGCATGCTATAGTAAAGGAAAGAAAATCAGATGAATATTTTTTAATAAATCAAGTGAAATGGACCACACATTGTCAACATGGGAGTATAATAGTGCTTTATGTATGTTTAAAAACCTTTATTGAATAACGTAGCGGTTAATATTCTGCATCCTGGACATATATTGATTTAAAGTCCTTATTCGGTCCATTGTAAGGTAAAGCTCGATTTGTATAATGGTGTAGTGGAATTATAATTAACACATGCTATTGTAAATGTCAGAGTTTACCAAAGGCGAGCGGTAATTACAGCTTCAGACGTGTTTTCATGCAGAGAAAGAATTCCTTCTCTGTGGCACGAGAAGTATCAAGAACTCAAGAGTGGAAAAGATTGAAAGGGAACATGTCAGGGGAAAAAAGTGGAGGGAAGTGATGAAAGCAACTAATAATAAGGCTGAAAGGCCTTGTTCTTACCTCCAGAGTGTAAATGTAATAAATTGGTCAGAATGGCAGTGGACGCGGACATCCTGAACCGAACAAAGATCCGAACTGAAGGCTACGTTTGAAATGGAAATTTTCTGTTTGCGATTTTTACACATTAATGAGGCAATTTAGTGCCATGCCATTATTATGGAATGATCAGTAAACAGATTTACACAACAGTGTAAGTTAGACAGAATGCTTGATTCTGTCTAGATTAGTCAGACGGTGTTGGTTCATTTTCCATAATGCTTGCTCAGACAGTGGTGACAACTACAAGCCAAATCACAGGTTTATATTCATTCATTTTCTATACCGCTTATCCGTTGCGGGTCATGGGGATTCTGGAGCCAATCCTAGCTGACACCGGACAAGAGGTGGGCACATCCTGGACGGGTCACCAAACCATCACAGGGCTAACACAGAGAGAAAGAGACAGCCACTGACACTCCACTTACACTTACAGGCAGTTTAGAGTAGCCAGTTGAACTAATTGGCATGTTTTTGGACTGTGGGGGGAAACCTGAGCACCAGGAGGAAACCCACATAGGCATGAGGAGAACATGCAAACTCCACACAGAAAGGCCCCAGTCAGCTGCAGGACTGGAACCCAGAACCTTCTTGCTGTGAGGCGACAGTGCTAACCACTACACCACCGTGCTGCCCAGTTTATATTATATGATTCAAATTATAAATTTTTCTTAACAAATAAAATCATATAATTAACAATTATTCCACGAAATCGAGTTGTACATGAGCTGATAGCCGATGAGGTGCAAAGCACCGAGTTCTCTAAAAGCCATGTACTACAAGATTGAGTGGAATAACTGTTTTATTCTATCCACATTCACTGGATTTTGAGAAACAGATCATTTTTATTTTTATTTTTTTGCAAATTCGACAAATAAAAACTTTATACAAAATGTCCAGCAAAATCATTTCTGTTTAAGAAAACTTCTTAAAAATCTATCGATGGCTGCACAAATTGACTTTAGTGTTGTTTTTTGTAGAAAGTGCCATCTTGCTGTCATGCCGAGATAGAGAATAGCTTTCGACGTTTATTTAATTCTTCCTTGGACATTTCACTTATGTAATTTTCAAACTTCTTTGAGCTTTTGAACCAGTCTAAAAAAAATCAACAAATTTTAATGCTTAAAGATGAAGAATGTAAACAAACCGGTGAAATGACAGGAGCAATTTGTGAAAAATGCGATAATAACCCATCCATCCATTATCTGTAGCCACTTATCCTGTCTGACAGGGTCGCACGCAAGCTGGAGCCTATCCCAGCTGACTATGGGCGAAAGGCGGGGTACACCCTGGACAAGTCACCAGGTCATCACAGGGCTGACACATAGACAACCATTCACACCTACAGTCAATTTAGAGTCACCAATTAGCCTAACCTGCATGTCTTTGGGGGAAACCGGAGCAAACCCACGTGGACAACATGGAAACTCCACACAGAAAGGCCCTCGCCGGCCGCGAACCCAGGACCTTTTTGCTGTGAGGCGACAGTGCTAACCACTACACCACCATGCTGCCCTTGCGATAATAATAATTCTTGAAAAATAAAAAGATACGCTCTTACCATCAAATGCTTTTATTCCATCTTTTGTTGCTTTTTTTATTTTTTTGGGTTTTGTTTTCAAGCAGAGTTTTTATTTAATCCTCAGCTGGTTCAGCAACACTCTCTGCCATTTTGCTTTTCTCTACTCACGGTATATGAGCTGATAGCCTAGTAGTGGAGTAGCCAATCAGAGCACGCGATTGCTCATATCCAGTGAACATGGACATAATAAATGTCAATATACACTACCGTTCAAAAGTTTGGGGTCACCCAGACAATTTTGTGTTTTCCATGAAAAGTCACACTTTTATTTACCACCATAAGTTGTAAAATGAATAGAAAATATAGTCAAGACATTTTTCTGGCCATTTTGAGCATTTAATTGACCCCACAAATGTGATGCTCCAGAAACTCAATCTGCTCAAAGGAAGGTCAGTTTTATAGCTTCTCTAAAGAGCTCAACTGTTTTCAGCTGTGCTAACATGATTGTACAAGGGTTTTCTAATCATCCATTAGCCTTCTGAGGCAATGAGCAAACACATTGTACCATTAGAACACTGGAGTGATAGTTGCTGGAAATGGGCCTCTATAGATAGTTTTCACTGACGTCACGGCATTCCGGGGAATGCCCCCCAGCCGCCATCTTGGTGGGCAAACAAAACGGACCATCGCCACTACTGGCTACGTTATCTTGGACGAATTTATGAAGTTATATAGTCAGTTTTCTAAAATAAAGATCAATATCGGCAAAATCAAGCAAACAGAAGTCTATAGATACATTAGACGACATCTCACGACAACGGTATGCAGCCAAACTGGCCTTGATTGGGGGAATTGACCCCTACGAAGTGGACAAAGATGCATTTTCAAGTGACTATGCAGGGCTGCCAAAGCCTGAAACTGCCAAAGCCTGCTCCAAAGCCTGAAACGGACTTCATCAAACTTTAAAGGCTGTCTGATATATACAACTTTATATATTCACAGCGCGCCTTTTGGCGGATGCCGCCTGAATCGCGCAGATCCGATTTTTTTTTTTTTTTGGGGGGGGGGGGCGTTGGAGTGTCTGATTTCCAAGTAAATTCTGTATTAAAATTACTAAATAAGCAAATCCGTTACAGTCCATGAAACAGGAAGTATAAGGATGAGAAAAAAACAGTTTAAATCGGGAAGCTGCGCACATTTGCGCAGTCCTGCACACCGCTCGAGCTGCGCAAATGTGCGCAGCTTTCCGATTTAAACTGTTTTTTTCTCATCCTTATACTTCCTGTTTCATGGACTGTAACGAATTTGCTTATTTAGTAATTTTAATACAGAATTTACTTTGAAATTATAATCAGACACTCCAACGCCCCCCCTAAAAAATAAAAATCGGATCTGCGCGATTCAGGCGGCATCCGCCAAAAGGCGCGCTGTTTGCATCCCAAACACAAATCAAATCATACAGAATAGACCTAAAATGTTTTTCAAAAATGACCCTTGCGTGAGTGAAGTGACAAGTTTCAAATAGAAACGTGACAAACGAGCGATATTAAGTGTACATTACAATGTAAACGTACACTCAGCGGTTCCAGTTAGGCATTCTCCAGAGATTGTTCACATGATGTTTTGGTTTCCAAAAACAAACTTAAACACAAATGATTGTTTATTTAAACAACTTACCACTTATAAAATGATCGGAGCAGACTTTGCTGTGTTTGGAAGGCTGATAATCCTTGCAGTTGATTCTCGCAAGCCATAGATTTCTCCTTTGTATGCTGAGTATTTGCTCGCCTTCGTGCTCCCGTACAGTGGGAATTCCATAAAAGCTCCGCTTGACTTCATCATCTGACCTATTATGACAGCCGTGAATACAACAAGTGTGCACCATTGCTAGCTTTAAATAGTAGTAATGTAACTATAAATGTAAATAATATATAAATGAATGCAACTCACGCACTACAATGTGTGCTCAGTGACCCGTATGGTAAGCTTGGCCCCAAAGATGGCCGCCACCAGGGAATCCCCGACTCTGTGACGTCATGTGAAAACTATCTATACACCTATGTAGATATTGCACCAAAAACCAGACATTTGCAGCTAGAATAGTCATTTACCACATTAGCAATGTATAGAGTGTATTTCTGATTAGTTTAAAGTGAGCTTCATTGAAAAGAACAGTGCTTTTCTTTCAAAAATAAGGACATTTCAAAGTGACCCCAAACTTTTGAACGGTAGTGTAGTGAAGTTTCCAGTGAGGAGATATTTATCAAACATTTATAAAAGGAGGTGCCGCTGTCAGTAATTTATAGGAGTCAGTACGTTTTCCATTACAGAACAGAGGGATTTGTGCGTTCTTGTTTCTATAACATGAGAAACTATATTTTTCTATTTGTTATATGTATATTTAGACACTGCCTAATAGCAGAGCTCCTGATGAGTGTATGAGCAAAATATTTGCAAGGGCACAAAATCAACCTGAATAGAATAATACTATTGTAGCGTATGAACCATCGAATTGTATTGCATCGTGCATTTCACATCAGTAAATTGCTGCATTGTCTTGTGACAGTGATACCAATAATGAGATACACATCACAGTTACGAATACATATCTATTCCTTTTTTTGGCACCGCATGCCATGCACCAGAAACAACACCACGGCATTTATTATGGTGGGATTCTGCTGGGTGCCTGGTGGACAGCAGTGAACCAGCACTTTCACTTTACATCATTACTATATAGTTACAATCCAGTATCAAACTTGATATGTCAGTTTCCTGATTACATCTGTCACATCCATGCACGTTGTGTGCGGTTGCAACCTGCAAAGCACAGGCATACCATTAGGACTAATTACCCTGCACCTGTTCCTGATTAGAGCTCAATCACAGCAAAACTATCAATTGTCCAACAAGCTAGTGGACTAATAAAACTGTTTTAACTAGTTTTATATGAAATCAGTTGATGTATTTCCCTTAAGCATGGCGCTCTGCTCCGTGCACGAGGAGCTCCACTATTAACTTCAAGAGAAAGACAAATGTGAAGCTGGTGAGTTAGGGTGACCAGACGTCCCGGTTTTACCGGGACAGTCCCGATTTGGGGTTGTGTGTCCCGAGTCCCGACAAAAGTCTGTCGGGACACGGATATGTCCCAGTTTTCGCCACTCGCGACGTTTGCGACTGAGCAGCCTGGGAATCATTAGCGGAGAAATGTCTGCATTTACTATTTTGATGAATTGACAGGAATCGCAAACTTTCCTGGTTACTGCCCCCTGGCCCTGTGGCATGGGTGTTAATTTAGCCACATTATTCCAGACAACAGAACGTGTTACCATGCAACAATAAAATAAACATTAACTGTCGCGAATGTTCTTTGTCTAGCAGCTAGCAGCAGTAATGCCGCAGCAATTATGCCGAAAAGAAAATGTACCTTTTCCAAAGATTTACAGGGCACCTACCCCTTCCTCCGAGAGGTGCAGAACAATGCGCACGAAGCCTACTGCACACACTGTAAGTGCTTTGTTTCTGTACTGAGTTGGGTAGCCTATGCTGCAAATGCTGTGCGCTCCTGTGGGGGCTTTCCTCGGGCTGTCGCCCCTCTCCTCCTTTATAACTGTTTTGTTTGAGTGTATATTTATGGAAGCCGCGAGAGGCCCTTCATATAATCTTTTTTTATTCACCTTGTTATCCCGAGATAACGACATAATTAATTCAGGATCTCGAGAAAACAACACAACTAATTCGAGATCTCGAGAAAACAAAACCGTTATTCCAAGATCTCAGCTGGATCACTGTATCTCCGTCGGTAGAGACAAAGCCAGGCCAGTCTTCTGTGGAGGTGCCGCGGACTAATTTTGAAATGATCCCTTATTAAAAGACTTAATGCAATCTCTCCCTGTGTCTACTCCCAACCCCTGATCAAAATATTGCCTTATTAGGTGATCGATTATTCCAGACATTCTAATGACCAAAGTTGCGTCTATACAGAATGAGAAATAGCCCCAAAGTCAGCATATCACAAGTCTCTTGGTGCACCTGAATGAACCATTTCTCAGCTGTTTACTCGAGATCATGAAATAATTGTTTTGTTTTCTCGAGATCACGGAATAACGGTTTTGTTTTCTTGAGATCTCGGAATAACGGTTTTGCTTTCTCGAGATCTCAAATTAGTTGTGTTGTTTTCTCGAGATCCTGAATTAATTATGTCGTTATCTCGGGATAACAAGGTGAATTAAAAAAAAGGATTATATGAGGGGCCTCTCTCGGCTTCCGTAGTATATATTCTCAAATCACTTGTCTCTTTTTTGTTTCTGTTTAACATACCATTCTGACAGTTTGGCCGTATTGCTGTGTTGAACAGCTTGTTGCACCTTCCATTAAAGTGTTCACTTTTGTACACATCATCTTGCTTTATTCATTCAGTTGTGGGGAATGGTTAGTAAGGTTGATTCTGACCTAGGCTATGTTGAGGTCACATATCTACTTTTTAAGTTCATGCTATAGTGCATACAATTTTAGAGATATAGCCTACATGTGCATATGCATTCTTCTTGGTGTTCTCACAAACAGGTGAAATAAATTAGTTTAAATTTGGCCTATGGACATAGCCTGGCCTATTCTCAGCCATTACAAAATCTGTTGTCTGACCATAATTTAACTGATCTGTATACCACTATGCTACTAGATAACAAAATGCCTGTTTGTTTTATTTCATGTTGATAAATGTGAGCTTCAACAAAATGATAAAAGCACCTCTCTGAGTGTCACGTTTACGTAAAAAAAAAGGTGTGCGTGCACGAGCATGGTCGCGCACAAAAGTGTCCTGGTTTCAGACTAGGGAAATCTGGTCACCCTATGGTGAGTCAACAGCTGT
This sequence comes from Neoarius graeffei, assembly GCF_027579695.1. NCBI lineage: Eukaryota > Metazoa > Chordata > Actinopteri > Siluriformes > Ariidae > Neoarius > Neoarius graeffei. The sequence continues at coordinate 20,519,013 of NC_083583.1, forward strand.
TTATGGATGTTTGACAACATTAAAAGTAACTATAAATGGATAAAATTTACAACATGTCATTCTTTAATTAATAAAATGGAATCATTGGCAAATTGGTGTGAAATAAGAGGATATGCTATTCGGAAATGATTGGAAAACGACGTATGTCAATGATGATGTAGCTAACTCTGGCTCCATCAAGTCCAGAAGGAACGATCTAAAGTGGGCCACCTTGTGCAATAAATGTTGCAAGCTATATGCACTATATACAGTACAAGCTATGTATAGAAGATATATGCAGCCCAGGAAGACGTACCTTCCTGCCAAAAAGAATAAAAATCGGTGAAGTATTGAGAGAGAAGAAGCGATTCTCATGAAATGTGGACGACATCTGATGGACAATGGACAACACATGATGGCATAAGCAAATCACCTGTTGGCCGGATGAGCTAATAATTAACTTTGGAGTGGTTACAGTAACTCCATTTCTCTTCATGCTGTATCACGCCACTGTTTCACAGATTATTAGCTCATCCGGCCGACAGGTGATGAGTTTATACCATCATGTGTTGTCCGTTGTCTGTCCGGTGTCGTCCCCATTTCACAAAAATCACTTCTTCTCTCACTATTCTTCACCGATTTTAATTATTTTTGGCAGGAAGGTATGTCTGCCTGGGGTGCATATGGCTTCTACTCAAATTTGCATAACTGAAATTAATAATGAAGATATGGAGTAATTAAGCGCTAACAAGCAGTTTCCACATGAAACAAGCAGTTTCTAGCATGAAGGTAGGGGTACCTAGGATGCATATAACGTCTATCCTGATTTGCTTAAATCGGTGAAGTATTATTAATGAAGTTATGGACTAATTAAGCCTTAATGAGGAGTTCAACAAAAATCGCTTCTTCTTGGTCAATTCCTTGCTGTTTTGGATTCTTTCTGGCAAATAGGTCAGTATTCCTAGGGTGTATATAGCGTCTATATATAGCTTGTATATAGTCTATATAGCTTGCAACATTTATTGCGCAAAGTGGCCCACTTTAGATAATTCCTTCTGGACTAGATGGGGCCGGAGTGAGCTACGCCGTCATTGACAGTCTCGTTTTTCTATAACTACATGCTTTGTCATATTTTATTCCTTATTTATGGAATTAGGGCATCTCTATGTTTCATGTAGGCATCTACTCATATTGCATTTTTATACTGCAGTATTTGCTTATCCACTTATCACCGTTTACAACATCATTACAAGATTGGATTTCCACGCCTACCCATATGTCTTCTAATTGGCCAGCACTTAAACAGCAAAGCAATCTAATGCAGGACTTTAGCACCCATGTAAATATTTATCAATCCTAAAGGACAGCTGTAACTTTAAATTGGCTTGGGCATTCTTCTCAAAAATGCTGCCTACCTAGGGAACCTCTTCTCAAATAGAACACATGGCTTGTGAAAAGTCAAATGTTTGGACACACCTACTCATTCATAGGTTTTTCTGTATTTTTACTATTTTCTACATTGTAGAACAATACTGAAGACATCAGCACTATGAAACAAGACCAACAGTGATGATGTAGCTCACTCCAGCCCTGTCTAGTCCAGAAGGAATGATCTAAAGTGGACCACCTTGCACAATAAATGTTGCAAGCTATATACACTATATACAAGCTATCTATAGAAGCTATATACACCCTAGGAATACCGACCCATTGGGAAGAAAGAATCCAAAATGGCAAGGAATTGACCGAGAAGAAGCAATTTTTGTTGAACTGCTCATTAAGGCTTAATTAGTCCATAACTTCATTAATAATTGTAATTAAGCAAATCTGGGTAGAAGTTATATGCATCCTAGGTACCCCTACCTTCATGCCAGAAAGAATCAAAATTGGTGAAGAATTGAGAGAGAAGAAGTGATTTGTGTGGAAACTGCTCGTTAGAGCTTAATTACTCCATATCTTCATTATTAATTTCAATTATGCAAATTTGAGTAGAAGCCATATGCACCCCAGGCAGACCTACCTTCTTGCCAAAAATAATAAAAATCAGTGAAGAATTGAGAGAGAAGAAACGATTTTCATAAAATATGGACGACACTGGATGGATGACGGATGACGGACAACAATAAGCTCATCAGCTGTCGGCTGGATGAGCTAATAACTATGACATTTTATATTTTAGGTTCTTCAGAGTGGGCGGCACGGTGGTGTAGTGGTTAGCGCTGTCGCCTCACAGCAAGAAGGTCCTGGGTTCGAGCCCCGGGGCCGGCGAGGGCCTTTCTGTGTGGAGTTTGCATGTTCTCCCCGTGTCTGCGTGGGTTTCCTCCGGGTGCTCCGGTTTCCCCCACAGTCCAAAGACATGCAGGTTAGGTTAACTGGTGACTCTAAATTGACCGTAGGTGTGAATGGTTGTCTGTGTCTATGTGTCAGCCCTGTGATGACCTGGCGACTTGTCCAGGGTGTACCCCACCTTTCGCCCCTAGTCAGCTGGGATAGGCTCCAGCTTGCCTGCGACCCTGTAGAAGGATAAAGCGGCTTGAGATAATGAGATGAGATGAGATGAGGTTCTTCAGAGTAGCCACTGTTTCCCTTGATGACGCTTTGTACACTATTGGCATCATCTTAACCAGCTTCATGAGGTAGTCACCTGGAATGCTTTTCAATTAAGAGGTGTGCCTCGTTAAAAGCTAATTAGTGCAATTTCTTGCTGTCTTAATGTGTTAGAGATCAAACAGTAAATAGTAAATAATAACAATAGAGTAAATAGCCCTATTCAACAAGTGTAGTATGTCAAGCTCTGAGAATATACCAAGATAGAGCAACATAATTCATCTTGATAGGGACAAAAGTGGAACAGTTCTAGGCGCATAAACGTGTGAAGCCATAGGCTACGTTTACATTAGACCGTATCTGTCTCGTTTTCTTCGCGGATGCACTGTCCATTTACATTAAACCGCCTGGAAACGCCGGGAAACGGGAATCCGCCAGCGTCCACGTATTCAATCCAGATCGTGTCAGCTCCGGTGCTGTGTAAACATTGAGAATACGCGGATACGCTGTGCTGAGCTCTAGCTGGCGTCTCATTGGACAACGTCACTGTGACATCCACCTTCCTGATTTGCTGGCGTTGGTCATGTGACGCGACTGCTGAAAAACGGCGCGGACTTCCGCCTTGTATCACCTTTCATTAAAGAGTATAAAAGTATGAAAATACTGCAAATACTGATGCAAATACTGCCCATTGTGTAGTTATGATTGTCTTTAGGCTTGCCATCCTTCCACTTGCAAGTAATAAGTGATATGCGCTGGGATCTCACACACAGCGGCTCAGTCCCGAAAACACTGCTAGTGTGCTTCACTCGCGCGCTCTGTGAGCTGCGCAGGGCCGGAGTGCGCACCCTCCAGAGGGCACTCGCTGTTCAGGGCGGAGTGATTTGGAGCGCAGGATGCCTGCGGAGCCGAGCGTATCCGCGTATTGGTGTTGCTGTGTGCACGCAAATCGTGTATTGGTGTTGCTGTGTGCATACTAATCGTTTTAAAAACGTTAATCTGATGATCCGCTGATACGGTCTAATGTAAACATGGGCATAGCCTCATGGTTAGAGAAGCAGTTTTAGGCCCAAAAGGTTGCTGGCTTGATTCCCTAGACCAGCAGGAATGACTTAAGTGCCTTTGAGCAAGGTACCTAATCCCAGGATACTCTGGGTATGTTGTAAGAGTCTCTGCTAAATGTCTGTAATGCAGGTCTACAATTGTAGTAATCTATATTATGTCAAGAACTGCTCAACAAAATAAAGAGAAACAACATCCATTGTTATTTTAAGACACAAAGTGTCTTTTAATTCGTTAAAATAAACAAAAACCCTTGAATTAGAGTGTATCCAAACTTTTGACTAGTCCTGCATGCGTTACAATACCCAGCTTTGTTGAAATTCACTAACAATCAGAAACCTAATTCTATCCTTAAAAAAAGGAAAGAAATCTGTTTTTCCACAGATGTGTATTAAGCAGCAAATCCCCTTCACAATGAATGTCTTGTTAAAAAAAAAAAGCAGTGTCTTTCCAATCCGAGCTAACAGTAATTAAAATGACATCTGATCATGCCCGGGGCTGAAATCATAATACAAGTATGATCTGGGCTGCTTATTAAGTCTGCATGGTGCGGCTGAATGAAGCTGATTCAGACCCAGATGCTGAGGTCATGTGTGTGAATGGTGTTAGTGAAATGAGGATTCTATTGTGAACTTAGCTCTGTTATGGCACACTGGGTTTCACCCTCATGCTCAGGCCATTACTCAGTAATGGATTTCACATTGATATGGCCTGTTTTACATTTCACAGCGATATACGTAATTGTACTTGGCATCACCAATGTGAAAAAATAAGCATCATACTCATCATCCGGATGGCAGGTGTGTGTGTGTGTGTGTGTGTGTGTGTGTGTGTGTGTGTGTGTGTGTGTGTGTGCATTTTTCTCCAGTTTGATGGAGTTCATTTGGCCAGAAATCAAACACGAGTGCAGACGAAAAGAAACTGCCTGACCAAAAGAAAGGAGTGATCCATGCATAAAGTGTCCATAAAGTTATGTTTCTCTGGGTTTTCTTTCCCCAGTTTGTTTAAATTGGTGCAGTGTGACACCAAATTAAACCATACTAAAACAAAAGTATTAACCTCACTCCGATTTGGATTAGGCAAATATAGATTTATAAGTGAGAAATCGGGCGGCACGGTGGTGTAGTGGTTAGCGCTATCGCCTCACAGCAAGAAGGTCTGGGTTCGAGTCCTGTGGCTGGCGAGGGCCTTTCTGTACGGAGTTTGCATGTTCTCCCCGTGTCCGCGTGGGTTTCCTCCGGGTGCTCCGGTTTCCCCCACAGTCCAAAGACATGCAGGTTAGGTTAACTGGTGACTCTAAATTGACCGTAGGTGTGAATGTGAGTGTGAATGGTTGTCTGTGTCTATGTGTCAGCCCTGTGATGACCTGGCGACTTGTCCAGGGTGTACCCCGCCTTTCGCCCGTAGTCAGCTGGGATAGGCTCCAGCTTGCCTGCGACCCTGTAGAACAGGATAAAGCGGCTAGAGATAATGAGATGAGAATGAGAAGTGAGAAATCTGATAGTCAAGGCCAGAGGTGGACAAAGTGCCCAACTTCATTACTTAAGTCAAAGTACAGATCCCACTGGTCAAATGTTACTCTGATACAAGTGAAAGTTTGTATATTCAAATTTTTACTTAATTAAAATAAAGTAACTTACAAATTTTTAATAAGTTACTTAAGTACTGAAGTACTTGCTTTTAAAAATACTTAAGTATTAAAAGTACATTTTCTGTCAAAACATTTGTATTATTATCACAACGCTTATAATACCTCATGCCTCTGAAGCGACCGACTGAATTATTTTGTGAATTCACAAAATGAACGCATGCTGTGCTAATCATGGTGGTTTAATTTTAAGCTAGCTAGTCAGTGAAACTCCACCTAATGCTAGCAAACTCTTTTCAAACTCAAAATCATATTGGGTAGCTAACGTTACTTTTGTTTATTTGGCAAGATTATGCTAAAATATATTCCTGAAAGGACTTCAGATAAGTTAATGTTATTCATGTTAGCGTAACTCCGTTTTTACATGCTAACTAACAGTGTCCACGTTAACTAGCTATGTGTTATCATTAGCTGTAGACAAGGCGATGGCAACTCGGTGGGCAAATCCACAGAAAGTCATTTGACTAACCAGACTGCATAGCTATTGCAACATTACCGCAAGCTCTAAAAGCACAGACAACTTCATTATAAGCTTTCTCTTGGAATAAACTGTTTACAGACTTCAATATGCTCTCGCAGGTTGGACGGCGAGTTTTTGTAGGCTGTGATGTGGTTCGTTTTAGGCAAACAAAGCAAACATTTAAAATGAAACGACTCTTCCTTTCAGAAAACTGAAACATGGGTTCTAGGTATGGCCATGGGTGCGCGCATTCCCCAGAAGAACCGCCTCCTTCCATTCAGCCATCAACTGATCGTGTTCAAATAACACTGCTGAGAAATCATTGAACTTGATTTTATACAGTCTATGGACCTGGCGTGACCCTAGTGATTACTGATTGGCTGTCTCAGTGTCACCTGCGAAAAAATCAATCGTGTTTTAGAAAAGAAAAGAAAAAAACATCTACTTTCAAAGCTGATTCATAGTAACGAGTCACGAGGACCTTGATAGAAATGTAGTGGAGTAAAAAGTACGATATTTGTCTTTCAAATGTAGTGAAGTTAAAGTCATAAGTTTCCAAAAAAATAAAAAATACTTCAGTAAAGTACAGATAATCAAAAAGTGTACTTAAGTACAGATACTCAAGTAAATGTACTCCGTTACTGTCCATGTCTGGTCAAGGCAGATAGAGGGAATGTGACTGTCTAAAATACTCTACACAGCAAATTCCCCAGTGTTGAATGAACACTTTCAGAGTTTATTTGTGTCCAATTGGACATATATAAACACAGTAGGGTGTTAAATCAACACTCTGGGTGTTAATTCAACACTGGGGATTTTGCCGTGTAGCATGGACTTTCGACAAAAATTGGCTTATGTTATACATCCATCTTTAGTAACCGCAGCCTATCATGGAACACTAAAGGCCTCTGCATGCTCTTGCGACAAGGCTTTCGCAGATAGCTTTTCGCAGACACTTGTAATTTATCGTTGAGCGGGGAGTAATAAGCGTGCGCGATGTTATTCACCGCTACAACGCAAGGGGGCGCGAAGTCGCGAAATCGCTAGGAGTAGTTGGTGGGTGTGGTTAGTGGAGTGTTTATCCTCCGGTTACTTATAATGACTAGAACTGGAGTCGTATAGATGTACGTACTTCCTCACTTCCTCGATCAACCGCTCTTCGTGCTGCTCCATCTTCGCTCGTGTTTTTAAAAATGGCGGTCGTGAAAACAAAACAAACCGGGAAAGCAGGGAAGCGGAAGTGCGTGTACAGCGGATGTAGAGTGGACCAATCAGAGCCCTCTTGTCTGCGACGCTGTCTGCGAGGCTTCTGCGGTGGTCACAATTTTTGGGAGGTGCGCGCAGAGCGTCTGCGAAGGGGGGGGGCTACGCAGACGCTATCTGCGACACCGTCTGCGAGGACTGCGTTGTCAGCATAAATTGGCCTTAAGTGTGAAGCTGGGACACACCCAGAACATGACACTGGTCTATTGACTACTTTCATGTTACCCATAATGCTTTGCCCCTTGGGTGGTAATCAGAATATAAACAAACGAAAACAACACGGCCTCGCACACTCGCAGTAATCTTTCAAACTTAAATCTCTCTAAAACCTTCAAAAAAGTGTCAAAACTAACGAAACCAAAGCTTAAAGAAACCTGCAAAGCCTTTTCTGTGGACTTTGAGAAATCTCATCTCATTCTCATTATCTCTAGCCGCTTTATCCTTCTACAGGGTCGCAGGCAAGCTGGAGCCTATCCCAGCTGACTACGGGCGAAAGGCGGGGTACACCCTGGACAAGTCGCCAGGTCATCACAGGGCTGACACATAGACACAGACAACCATTCACACTCACATTCACACCTACGGTCAATTTAGAGTCACCAGTTAACCTAACCTGCATGTCTTTGGACTGTGGGGGAAACCGGAGCACCCGGAGGAAACCCACGCGGACACGGGGAGAACATGCAAACTCCACACAGAAAGGCCCTCGCCGACCCCGGGGCTCGAACCCAGGACCTTCTTGCTGTGAGGCGACAGCGCTAACCACTACACCACCGTGCCGCCCCACTTTGAGAAATCAATCGGTAAAAAAGCATTTGTAAATATCGTATCAAACGCTTTGAACATCTCTACTTCGGGTGACAGTGAGTCAGCAGCCTTCTTTGTCTGTCAACACGGGATTCCAACAATTACTGACCTGTAGAAGTTAAAAGATTGGCAGAAGAGCTGAAAAAGATCGACACTCATCAGTGAAATTGTTTTTGCTGAGTGCTGGTTACGACGAAAATAGAAAACGCTTTGTGCATGAGAACACAAGCAAGGAATTCACTCAGTCATGTCAGTACTGTAAACACAGCAGAACTGTCAGATTTATTTTTGAAGTTGATTTTGATTTCTGGCGGCACGGTGGTGTAGTGGTTAGCGCTGTCGCCTCACAGCAAGAAGGTCCTGGGTTCGAGCCCCGGGGCCGGCGAGGGCCTTTCTGTGCGGCGTTTGCATGTTCTCCCCGTGTCCGCGTGGGTTTCCTCCGGGTGCTCCGGTTTCCCCCACAGTCCAAAGACATGCAGGTTAGGTTAACTGGTGACTCTAAATTGACCGTAGGTGTGAATGTGAGTGTGAATGGTTGTCTGTGTTGATGTGTCAGCCCTGTGATGACCTGGCGACTTGTCCAGGGTGTACCCCGCCTTTCGCCCATAGTCAGCTGGGATAAGCTCCAGCTCGCCTGCGACCCTGTAGAAGGATAAAGCGGCTAGAGATAATGAGATGAGAATGAGATGAGATTTTGATTTCCTTCATTCTGATTTTCCTCGAGCTCATACACTACTAGATTACAACAATCTTTGTGCTGTTAGAGGAAGCTGTTAGGACTACAGGGTCAAATACTACATTTGAGCTGCGTAAATAAATACTAAAAGAGGAAGTACATGTAAGCTTCCTTATACTGCATCATTTGGACTTTGTTTTGGGAGTTGATCCTTCAATAAAGTTGTCCTTTTCAGTTCTTTGACTTGTCCTTGTTTTTCCGACTTTTTATGACTAAACACAAAGACAGAGAGGCTTCATGACTTGGATCATCAGACTTTACTCCACCACTGAAGTGTGCAGAACACAGTCGCGTGTTGTCTCTTGGTGTAAAATTTTAATAGCGAATTCTGCCTAACTACACTTTTCAACACTTAGCTTTAAAGAAGCTAAGCTAAGCGTATTCTATAAAACATTAAATCAGGAAAAGTCATGTTTCCCCATGTGAATTCGAAGAAATGACTGAGGTTGTCTGACTTAGTAAACAAATATAGTGCCTGGTTACCACCCCCAGGCGCAAAGCATTATGGGTATGTGCAGTGCTTTAAAGGAACAGTCCACCGTACTTCCGTAATGAAATATGCTCTTATCTGAATTGAGACGAGCTGCTCCGTACCTCTCCGAGCTTTGCGCGACCTCCCAGTCAGTCAGACGCAGTCAGACGCGCTGTCACTCCTGTTAGCAATGTAGCTAGGCTCAGTATGGCCAATGGTATTTTTTGGGGCTGTAGTTAGATGCAACCAAACTCTTCCGCGTTTTTCCTGTTTACATAGGTTTATATGACCAGTGATATGAAACAAGTTCAGTTACACAAATTGAAACGTAGCGATTTTCTATGCTATGGAAAGTCCGCACTATAATGACAGGCGTACTAACACCTTCTGCGTGCTTCGGCAGCGCATTGATATGGAGCTCAGATATCAATGCGCTGCCGAAGTGCGCAGAAGGTGTTAGTACGCCTGTCATTATAGTGCGGACTTTCCATAGCATAGAAAATCGCTACGTTTCAATTTGTGTAACTGAACTTGTTTCATGTCACTGGTCATATAAACCTATGTAAACAGGAAAAACGTGGAAGAGTTTGGTCGCATCTAACTACAGCCCCAAAAAATACCATTGGCCATACTGAGCCTAGCTACATTGCTAACAGGAGTGACAGCGCGTCTGACTGACTGGGAGGTCGCGCAAAGCTCGGAGAGGTACAGAGCAGCTCGTCTCAATTCAGATAAGAGCATATTTCATTATGGAAGTACGGTGGACTGTTCCTTTAAGTGGGCCGGTACACACCGGTACGCAGTACCACCACTTCTAGATTTTAACCCCTGACGTACCGGGATTTTTTATGGCATGCCGGGACTTCTCATAAGTTCACAGTATCCTTTCCTGTCCTCTCCATATCAGAGTGTCTCTTGGCGATTCATTAGGACATTTAAACTATATTATCCAGGGTGCACTATGTGACACTCGCCTCTCTCGATGCTCGTGGGACTACATGACGCTCACTTGCTTGTTCATGGAGGTCGGAAACAACCAGTGTTGTAGTCGAGTCACTAAACCTCGAGTCTGAGTCCAGTCTCGAGTCCCCAGTGTTCAAGTCCGAGTCAAGGCCAAGTCATTAAAAAAAATTTGAGTTGAGTCCACTATTGATCTGAGTTGAGTCCAAGACTCCAACCGCACCATTTGACAGTGGCTGTTTTAGCCCCATTAACATTAGTTTGTTCCTGAACATGACATATGAACAGGTGAATGTGCTTCTTTTTATCAGGGAGTGTGAAGTATTCTGCCAGAAATGGTTGCAAGACAGATGTAAGTGCAGAAGATGTGTTTATTAATATAAGTGAAGACAGGTGAACAATCCAGAATGGCAGGCAAAATCATAAAACAGTGAAACAGGCAATAGGTTGAGCGAGGCACAAACAGGCTATCGTAGACTCGGCAGAATTAAAGACGAGAAACAGGAAATCAGGGATCAGGAAACCAAACAAGGAAATAAGGCTCAGTAATTTGTCAGCAACGCAACTCAATACTTCACAAAGTAAGTGTGTTTTCACAGTTTTTATACAGCTGCATTGTTTGCATCTTAATCCTGTGCAGGTGCGAGTTGTTTACGGCGTGTGCGCGGGAGTCCCCTTAGCGTGCGCGCTGTCCGGAGTGCGCCTGAGAGTCTATCTGATGCACGCGCCAATTTCAGAGTCTCCATTTTCCGAGTCCTAATGCAGTTAATGCATGAGTCCGAGTCCAAGACCGAGTCATCAGTGCTCAAGTCCAAGTCGAGTCATGAGTCCTTAAAATTAGGGCACGAGTCGGAGTCCTGGACTTGAGTACTACAAGCCTGGAAACAACAAACGGGAAAAACAATGAAACAAAAACACGACAGTAATGTTGGATGGCTACAAAAGGGCACAAAGAGAATGAGAGTTGAAACGGAGTCGGATGATGACACAGCTCTTCGACAGTCAAATTCTACAGAAAATGCAGGTGGGGAGCAGCAAGCTAGCACTAGCACGTCTGCTAACAGCAAAAAGCCTGTTGCTACCAAGACTCCAGGCAACTGCAATGTTAACAATAACCTCCTTCAACATGAATGGCCAGAATGTTGGTCAAAGGATCAAGTACAGTGGTGTTTGAAAGTTTGTGAACTCTTTAGAATTTTATATATTTCTGCATCAATATGACTAAAACATCGTCAGATTTTCACACAAGTCCTAAAAGTAGGTAAAGAGAACCCAGTTAAACAAATGAGACAAAATATTATACTTGATAATTTATTTATTGAGGAAAATGATCCAATATTACATATCTGTGAGTGGCAAAAGTATGTGAACCTTTGCTTTCAGTATCTGGTGTGACCCCCTTGTGCAGCAATAACTGCAACTAAACATTTCCGGTAACTGTTGATCAGTCCTGTACACCGGCTTGGAGGAATTTTAGCCCATTCCTCCATACAGAACAGCTTCAACTCTGGGATGTTGGTGGGTTTCCTCACATGAGCTGCTCGCTTCAGGTCCTTCCACAACATTTCGATTGGATTAAGGTCAGGACTTTGACTTGGCCATTCCAAAACATTCACTTTATTCTTCTTTAACCATTCTTTGGTAGAACGACTTGTTCTACAAAGATGTCCTGACATTTTCCTTTAGAATTCACTGGTATAATTCAGAATTCATTGTTCCATCAATGATGGCAAGCTGTCCTGGCCCAGATGTAGCAAAACAGGCCCAAACCATGATACTACCACCACCATGTTTCACAGATGGGATGAGGTTCTTATGCTGGAATGCAGTGTTTTCCTTTCTCCAAACTTAATGCTTCTCATTTAAACCAAAAAGTTCTATTTTGGTCTCATCCATCCACAAAACATTTTTCCAATAGCCTTCTGGCTTGTACACATGATCTTTAGCAAACTGCAGATAAGCAGCAATGTTCTTTTTGGAGAGCAGTGGATTTCTCCTTGCAACCCTGCCATGCACACCATTGTTGTTCAGTGTTCTCCTGATGGTGGACTCATGAACATTAACATTAGCCAATGTGAGAGAGGCCTTCAGTTGCTTAGAAGTTACCCTGGGGTCCTTTGTGACCTCACCAACTATTACACACCTTGCTCTTGGAGTGATCTTTGTTGGTCGACCACTCCTGGGGAGGGTAACATCCATCCATTCCTCATTCCATTATCTGTAGCTGCTTATCCTGTCCTACAGGGTTGCAGGCAAGCTGGAGCCTATCCCAGCTGATTATGGGCGAGAGGCAGGTTACACCCTGGACAAGTTGCCAGGTTATCGCAGGGCTGACAGAGAGACATAGACAACCATTCACACTCACATTCACACCTACGGTCAATTTAGAGCCACCAATTAGCCTAACCTGCATGCCTTTGGACTGTGGGCGAAACCAGAGCACCTGGAGGAAACCCACGCGGACACAGGGAGAGCATACAAACTCCACACAGAAAGGCCCCTGTTGGCTGCTGGGCTCAAATTCAGGACCTTCTTGCTGTGAGGCAACAGTGCTAACCACTACACCACCGTGTCGCGGGAGGGTAACAATGGTCTTGAATTTCTTCCATTTGTACACAATCTGTCTCACTGTGGATTGGTGGAGTCCAAACTCTTTAGAGGTGGTTTTGTAACCGTTTCCAGCCTGATGAGCGTCAACAACGCTTTTTCTGAGGTCCTCAGAAATCTCCTTTGTTCGTGCCATGATACACTTCCACAAACATGTGTTGTGAAGATCAGACTTTGATAGATCCCTGTTCTTTAAATAAAACAGGGTGCCCACTCACACCTGATTGTCATCCCATTGACTGAAAACACCTGACTCTAATTTCACCTTCAAATTAACTGCTAATCCTAGAGGTTCACATACTTTTGCCACTCACAGATATGTAATATTGGATCCTTTTCCTCAATAAATAAATGACCAAGTATAATATTTTTGTCTCATTTGTTTAATTGGGTTCTCTTTATCTACTTTTAGGACTTGTGTGAAAATCTGATGATGTTTTAGGTCATATTGATGCAGAAATATAGAAAATTCTAAAGGGTTCACAAACTTTCAAGCACCACTGTACAGTATTTTGTTCACAGAACGACTGGCTTATTTGTAAAGACAAAAAGCTTGGGTGTAAGATATGTAGCCGCCTGACTCATATGCCAACAGGTGAACATAGGGAGTACTGGCACTTTTTTTTCCACTTAAAGCACTGAGTATGTGAAAGTAGTCAATTGCAAGACACCATACAGACACTTATTCACACCTATAGGGGCATTTTCAAGTAGCCAATCCACCGACTGAGACATGATGGAGTGATGTGTCAGGTAGGGCTCTCCATATCCATCATCAACACCAGATGACACAATATCCTTCAGAAAAGTGATGTTCCAGTACAGTTCCACAAACTTGTAGAATCTGTACCATGTTGGTCCAACACCTTACTAAGGCACGTCATGTTCGTTGTTTCTTTGTCAACCAGCTGTTTTTCCATTGTTCCATTGTGTTTCAAGCCTTTGTCATGATTCTGAGAAGTCTTGTCAAGTACAATGAGTTAAAAATATTTTAAGTATAGTCTCGGAAAAGCTGGAGGCATTAAAACTTGAGCCTTGTACTTTACGACAGCTGTGCTGAAGGCAGGGCTAAGAGGACAGATGTGTGCACTCTGATTTGGCATGAAGCACAGCGCTATCAAAACAGGCACTGTTAGGTTTCCAGCTGAATGACAGAAAAAGAGAAACAAGAGAAAGCAGGAAGGAGAGAGAGAGAGAGAGTCAGTGTTTTTGTTGTGCATAGATAGATTGCTTGAAAATTACAGCGAGCAAAGTTTAATTTCTTGGTCTTGTCTCATTCAGAAAAAGTTGAAAGTTGCTGCACTTTTAAATTACGCCCGAGTAGTAGCGAGACTTGGATGGCCCAAGTGCTGCCCCTGTTTTCTCTGACCCCTATTGGCCCTTTTTTCTGGTAGGAAGAATCACTGCAATCTAACTCGACAGAGAACCCATGGGTCAGCCAATAGAGCCTCGGTCCATAGCTTCCGAGCGCTAAAGAGCCTCAGCTGTGTGCCAGCACGGCACGACAGGCCAATTACTTATCACAGTAATCCGTATTATTATTCCAGCTCGCAGACGCTGATAAGTGAATATGCAGGGGCTTAGAGACGAGGTCCTTGAACCCAAAGCCGAGCCAGCCTCTTTTAATATATGGCCCTGTTACGCCGCTTTATTGTCAGCGTGTGGTTTACAACGGGCCGCAGGCTTCTTGTCACCTAAGTCATGCCCACCTCGGAGCGTGGCCCGGCTCTCTCTATTAAACCCCCTCTCTGGTTTACACCTCCTGTCGGGCATTATTTATTCCCAACAATTTCCTCTCTATCAGAGAACACGCTAATGCTGACTTTTAATATGTTATTTACACATAAAGAAGAAACTATTTGCAGTCCTCGATGCATGCCAAGTGAGGGGAAAATGAATGGGCCCCCCTCTGCCCTCCACTCCGTTATATCAGAGTTTAACAATCTGGATTGCTAATAGAACCATTTATCACAGGGCCAACCATTTGTTTTACGTATGTTATGAGGCCAAGTCTTGGTTTCCCTGTTAGCCCTCTATGGAAAAGCGATCCTGTATAATGAAGCAAGCGCAAGTCACTTTGTGTAAAAGTGAAAGCAAAAAGACAAGAACCAGGTTTTACTGGAATTCTGGATGCAAAAGGGGAGGCTGGGTTTTTTTAGGTGGAGGTTATGTGGCACGTCCTGTGTGGGTTTATATGCGCTTAGTATGGCCTGCTTCGGTTAAGCGCTGCAATGAACAGGCCTCAATCTCCCTCAGCGATGTGCCGTCAATTGCTCTTCATTAATGAAGCTAAACGAGTGGGCCAAACTGTTTTGACAGCAAGCATCTGTCTGTGGAGAAAAACAAATGCGGATGTCCTCTTGTCATAACAATGAACTCAGCTCGAAAGCTAAGGGGTTGGATGGATGTGAACATGCAGAAAATATCCGTATGCAGTGAAAAATAAATGGCAAAAAAAAAAAAAACCTCAAAAGTGGGAGACCACTTTTGAGGGGTTTTTTTTTTTTGCCATTTATTTTTTATTTTCTCACGTTGACGATGTTGCAGTGATGATGTTACACAGGTGGCACAGGGTTAAACCATCAACCTCGAAATCATCTCTGAACTCAAATTGGAGAAGTCCTGTAGGTGTCAGGATATAGAATTACAGCACAGCTATGAAGCCAATACCTGTACCATGTCGTAATGGCCTTATACCACAGTGCTCTTCTATTCTCAACTCTGATTGGTCAGAATGTGTTGATTCAATTTCTTTAACAGCAGCTCTGAGAGTTGTTCCAGGTTGGCAAATCACAGGTTTTATTTGTATTAATGTACTTTGTCTAATCTGTTATCATGTCTACAGTAACAACATACAGGGGGGTACTACATAATCTACACTGACAAACATAAACATATTAAAAATGCATTGTTATTATTTGGTATTTTATGGAAGGAGTCTCCAGTGTCAGCGCTTTGCACGGTATGAGTCAGATCTCAAGCTGGACGTTGCATTTTGAGGCTTCAAGTAGCATTTTATTATTCAACCTGTTTCATGGACCTTCTACAACATGAAATGTAACTCAAAACAGATAAAACGTCTGACGTGTCATAACAGTACATCCTGAAGCAGGGCTCCTGCTGGGTTCTGAAAAATATTCTCCACTTTTTTCCTTGAAAAATCAAGCCAAAGAAGTATCTTCACTTTTTTCTTATCTTTTTCCTTCACTTAGTCTGTATTTTTTGTTTGTTACCGCATATCAGAGTGGACTTAATACAGGTTTATACCAACCAAACTGGCACAATTCAAATATGTGTACAGATACAGCTCTCCATTATATATAAAATTTAGGCTCCACTCCAGTCTCTAATAAGAAAGACTTGATTTTTGACGCCCTGTGCACCATCAAGCTAAAATAAATCTCTTTAGTTTGAGTTTACTTCAGGTTATTTTAGCATGGAATTATTCAAAAGAGGTACTTGGACTCCCTTTAGCCTTTACTTCAACACAAAACTTGATTTACAATTGAACAGAGTCGAGAAGAGTCTTGGAACAAACCAACAGTGAAAGAGTCTGAATTTCACGTCAAGTTACGAACCGAACATATTATGACACCGTGTTTTACATCATATGTTTGCCACGGGAACTCAACATGCCATGTCACTCAAAACATAGCTCCCTTCAGTCGCTTGCCAGCTGACAGCACTTTCACTTTCGCGTTTTTTTTCCCGACCCCTGTATTACTGACACTGTCCGGTGTGCTCGGGGACAGTCAGGGCTCTGAGTGTGCCTTCCCCTTGGCTCTTTCAGCCTTAAATCATCTTCAGTGCTTGAAGAAGCCTGCCCAAAAACATCCCCAGCTTTAGACTGCGCCATTGTTCGGTTCACGCAGAGATAATTACACCACCACACCAGGCCGATTAAGATGCACTGCAATTGGTCAAAAGCTTGGCGCTCATTTGGTTATTATGTGTAGTCGATTTTTATTGCTCACAAGCACGTGCTCATTGTTTACACTCTGGCTTTCTGCCATCTCTTCACTGGGGTCGGATTTCAGCAAACGGAGGGATTTGTAGAGGGACTTCTATAAAAGATGACTTATGATAATGATAAAGATGACAAATACATTCGTCACTGTGACGACTGTGAGTAATTTTCTCTTTGTCACTGATGGATTATGTTTGTCAATGACGAGCGTAACGAGCGCCAGAGGGAACCCTGCAGAAGTGTTTTATTCCTCTCATACTGCAATTTGATCAATTTACAATTTAATTGTTACCAAAAAAAGCATTACAATTTTTTTTATTCATTTATAGTTACATCACCCACTTCTATTCTGTATCTGCCAGGAAACAAAACATATTTTACAATTTTGTCTTAAATATTATTGGATAATTATATATTGTGATTACATAAATTCATAATTACATAAACTTATAGAAAGACAAAGAAGGTTTGTTTTTCTTTCGTTCTCTTGCTGTGCTTCAGGCCTATAGTTTTGCTGTGTAGAGTGTGTGTTGGCTGGTAATGACTTGATTACTGGGTTTGGTGCCTCATGACATACATCATTGGCCAAAGTGAGTGTGTCATGCAGGAGGGAGATTGATGGGTTGTGCCGAAGCTCTGTTTCTGTTAAGTCGGGTCACGGCGTGCTCACAAGCCCAAGGTTTAGGTGCTCCGGACACGCCACAGGAGAATATCTCACCCCAGTCTGTATTATGACAAAGAAATTGAATGTTTGATGTTACATTTTGCCGCATAAGCAAGGTAATTGACCTGACACGTCAGACAGTAAGATTAGAGGTGGAGAGGAGAAAGCTGTGTGTGAAAGATAATTATTTAAGCGAGTCCTTATCCAAAATCAGTCACAAAACACTGTGCATTATTCAAACCGTCCCGAGAATCCTGCAGTGAAGAGAAAGAGAAAGAGCAAGAGAGGTAAAAGATAGCAAGAGAGAGAGAGAGAGAGAGAGAGAGAGCTGGATGGATGGTTGAGGGCCTGGTTGTGTAAATAGTGCTTTAAGAGAGGCTGGTTAGCGATAAGGACAATTTCCTTTATCAACTGGATGAAGTCTCAGTGGCGACAGTGAATAATTGACGGAGGCGAGTCCCAGGCTGCCTGGGGAACGGCCCTCGGGTCATCGCCACGACAGAGAAAAATGTGGCCAAAAAAGCTCGGCGTCCACCTCCTACTGCAAAAGCAGGGCCACTAATCTTCCTGAGAAGGGAATTTCTTCATCTTTTTTTTTCCTCCCTCCTTGCTTGCTCTAAATGAGGCTCCTCATAGAAAAGGTCTTGCTGAAAACAGAAGCGCTCTCTCTCTCTCTCTCTCTCTCTCTCTCTCTCTCTTTCCTCTCTCTCTCTCTAAATCTGTTTCTCTCTCTCTGTTTCTCTTTCTCTCTCTCACTCTCTCTCACTCTCTAAATCTCTCTCTGTTTCTCTTTCTCTCTCTGTTTCCCTTTCTCTCTTTCTCTATCTAAATCTGTTTCTCTCTCTCTTTCCTCTCTCTCTGTTTATCTCTCTCTCTCTCACTCTCTCAAAAATCTCTCTCTGTTTCTCTCTCTCTCTAAATCTGTTTCTCTCTCTCTGTTTCTCTTTCTCTCTTTCTTTCTCTCTCGTTCCTCTCTCTCTCACTCTCTCTAAATCTCTGTTTCTCTCTCACTCTCTTTCTCTCTGTCTCTCTCTCTCTTTCTTTCTCTATCTAAATCTCTCTCTGTTTCACTCTCTCTGTTTCTCTTTCTCTTTCTTTCTTTCTCTCTCTTCTCTCTCTCTCCCCCTCCCCTTATGGAAAAATCTATAAACTTGTAACACATGCTCATAAGTTTTTCACAGTATTATATGGATCTTCAATGATCACTTGTGACAAACACGTGAAGGTGTATTTCACCATTATGTCCTGAAGTCACACACAATAAACACACTTGACATTACAGGAATAATATTTAATAAATAAAACCTGAATCATGTGTAGAATAATCGCATCAACCTAAATGAACAATGGGATAGAAAATCACATGTGAATATAAAACAATTATGTGGGGGGAAAATTGCATGTGAAAGCAAATGAGTCATGAATCATATGAATAAATGAATCATTTCTCCAAAAAAAAGGTAAAAAAAAAAAAAGTGAATCATGGATTAAAAAAAGAACAACATCTGAAATTAAATTAATTTAGTGGGAGAAATCACCTGCAAAAATGAATCGCGTAAAAAAAAATGAATCATGAATCGTGTGTAAAATACACAAATCATATGTAAAAAGCACGTGAAAAATAAATGAATCATGAATCATGTGTCATTAATGAATCATGAGTCATTTTTAAAAATAAATCTCTTGTGAAATGAAAGGAATCATGTGTAAGCAATCATGTGAATATAAATGAATCATGAATTATGTGTAACTAATGAATTGTGTATTTAAAAAGCATGTGTAAAAGTGTAATAAATGAATACAGGTGAAAGTGACCTGTGAAGTAAAAGAATCACATCAACCAAAATGAACAATGGGATAGAAAATCACATGTGAATATCAAATAATTATATGTGTTTTGTTTGTTTTTTTAGGGGGTGCATGTGAAAAATGAGTCATGAATCATATGAATAAATAAATAATTTGTAAAAAAAAATAAAAGCAGTTAAAAAAGTGAATCATGGATTAAAAAAAGTGAAATTAAATTAATTTAGTGGGAGAAAATCACCTGCAAAAAATGAAAAACGAACCACTTAAAAAATAAATGAATCATGAATCGTGTGTAAAATAAATTAATCATGTGTAAAATAAACAAATCGTGTAAAAAGCACGTGAAAAATAAATGAATAATGAATCGTTTAATTAATGAATCATGAATCATTTGTAAAAATAAATCTCATGTGAAATGAAACAAATCATGTGAATATAAATGACTCATAAATCATGTGTAACTAATGACTCATGTGTGATAAAATCACATGTACATACGTCTAATAAATGAATGCAGGTGAAAATGACCTGTAAAGTAAAAGAACACAACATAAAATCACATCAACCTAAATGAATAATGGGATAGAAAATCACATGTGAATATAAAATAATTGTGTGTGTGGGGGGGGGGGGGGGGGGGGGGGGTTGCATGTGAAAGCAAATGAGTCAATCATATGAATAAATGGATCATTTCTTTAAAAAAACGTGGAAAAAAGTGAATCATGGATTAAAAAAAACGTGAAATTAAATTAATTTAGTGGGAGAATTCACCTGCTAAAAATAAATCACAAAAATAAATGAATCATGAATCATGTGTAAAATAAATGAATCATTTTAAAAAGCACATGTGAAAAATGAATGAATAATGAATTGTGTTAAATTAATGAGTCATTTGTAAAAATAAATCACGTGAAATTAAGTGACTCATGTATAAGAAATCATGTGAATATAAATGACTCATGAATCATGTATAACTAATGAATCGTGTGTAATAAAATTACATGTGCATACACGTAATAAATGAATACAGGTGAAAATGACCTGTAAAGTAAAAGAATCACATCAACCTAAATGAACAATGGGATAAAAAAATCACGTGACTAAAAATACTTATATGGGGGGAAAAAATTGTATGTGAAAACAAATGAGTCATGAATTATATGAATAAATGAATCATTTCTAAAAAAAAAAAGTTAAAAAAGTGAATCATGGATTTAAAAAACAAGTGAAATTAAATTAATTTAGTGGGAGAAATCACCTGTAGAAAAATGAATCACATAAAAAAGAATCATTAATCATGTGTAAAATAAACGAATGACGTGTAAAAAGCACATGGAGAAATAAATGAATAATGAATCATGTTTAATTAATGAATCATTAATCATTTGTAAAAATAAATCTCATGCGAAATGAAAGGAATCATGTGTAACTAATGAATCATGTGTGATAAAAACACATATGCATATGTGTAGTGTGTGTGGGGGGGGAATTGCATGTGAAAACAAATCATATGAATAAATGAATCATTTTGAAAAAAAAATGTTAAAAAAAATGAATCATGGATTAAAAAAACATGTGAAATTAAATTAGTTTAGTGAGAAAAATCACCTGCGAAAAATGAATCACATCAAAAAAATTAATGAATCATGAACTGCGTGTAAAATAAACAAATCATGTGTAAACTAAATGAATCATGTTTAAAAAGCACATATGAAAAATGAATGAATGAATAATGAATCATGTTAAATTAATGAATCATGAATCATTTGTAAAAAATAAATCTCATGTGAAATGAAAGGAATCGTGTCAGAAATCATGTGAACATAAATGACTCGTGAATCATGTGTAAAATAAACAAATCATATGTTAAAAGCACATGCAAAAAATACATGAACAATAAATCATGGTTCATTAATGAATCGTGAATCATTTGCAAAAATAAATCTCATGTGAGGGGCGGCATGGTGGTGTAGTGGTTAGCGCTGTCGCCTCACAGCAAGAAGGTCCGGGTTCGAGCCCCGTGGCCGGCGAGGGCCTTTCTGTGTGGAGTTTGCATGTTCTCCCCGTGTCCGTGTGGGTTTCCTCCGGGTGCTCCGGTTTCCCTCACAGTCCAAAGACATGCAGGTTAGGTTAACTGGTGACTCTAAATTGACCGTAGGTGTGAATGTGAGTGTGAATGGTTGTCTGTGTCTATGTGTCAGCCCTGTGATGACCTGGCGACTTGTCCAGGGTGTACCCCGCCTTTCGCCCGTAGTCAGCTGGGATAGGCTCCAGCTTGCCTGCGACCCTGTAGAACAGGATAAAGCGGCTAGAGATAATGAGATGAGAATCTTATGTGAAATAAAACGAATCGTGTAAGAAATCATGTGAACATAAATGACTCATGAATCATGTGTAAAATAAACAAATCATATGTTAAGAGCACATGTGAAAAATAAATGAACAATGAATCATGAGTCATTTGTAAAAATAAATCGCATAATAAAATCATGTGAACATAAGTGAGTCATGAATCATGTGTAACTAGTGAATCGTGTGTTATAACTGAATCCAGGTGAAAGTGACCTGTGAAATGACTAAAAACCATGTGTAAATTTCATCACGTGTACGTTTTCTGTAAGTGTGTGCCTTTCTCTCAGCTTTAGTTTCTAACAGCTCCTGTAAAAAGTGTCAACTCCGTCGCTGCACTGTTTACTGGTTAAAACTTATTACGGAACGGATCAGTCAAACTGCAGATGTTGTGCCTGGAATCTTCACTTACAGCTCATGCAGTCACCCTTCTTGAGGACATTTTTTTGAAAAGGAAATGACTAATAGCAGCCGTGTCCGGTTGGTTTCGCACTGCCCTATATGAAACTTTATCCCAGTCTGTATCCTCGGGTCTGCATGAGTCATATGGCCCGCCATATGCTGTGTAAATACAGGCTGCTACACAGACTTGTAAAAGGCTGGGCAATTATTTTCATTTTCCCCTCACATGGGAACACTCTCTGTGCTCGTAGTAATGGCTGTGAGACTTGCATACATCTAAAGGAGCTCTTTGTAAACATTCGGCTTGATGGCTTTAGAAGAAGAAACCTTCTTCTCTTTAATCGTAACTTCGTCTCAGGCCTGACGAAAGCCAGAGATTAGATATACAATGCTAAGTGAAAGCAGGACGCCTGCTCATTTTCTGGTCTATTTATAGCCGGCCACGTTGATTGCTGGATAAAAATCGGCTGTAGATACGCAACGTTTCTTTTTTTTTTCCTCTTTGCAAAAGAAGGATAGAGCTTTTTTTCCTGAGTGTGTGAATGCAGTCATTTAAAAGAAGTCTGAGAATGAATGGCCTAGATACCATTAAAAACTCAGACATTAATCAACTGATTTTTTTGTTGCTGTTGTTCTTTACGTGTTGTATTATATATTTCCGAAGATCAATCAGAGAAACCAGAATGATTGTGTAAATGGTTCACAATTCACACAACTCAAAGTCATGAAAAGCTGATTGGTTCCAGTTTGTGAGATTGAATGAAATCCAATCGAATTGTATTTGTACGAATGTCGTAATGAGATCAGGTTGACCAGAAAATAAAATTTCTCAACCCAGAAACTTTGCATGAGGGAAAAAAAGGGCATACAAATGTGGCTTGTTGTTATTATTATAATAACTGAGTAATATGATTCTTGTAAAAAAAAATATCCAGTTAATGTAAGTGGTAATCTAAATCAGGCCTACAAAGAGGCGGCTTTGCAACACAACAGCTGTGCTAGCATGCGAGGCTCTGTAATTAAATATAATCTGATATTATGTGTTGCAATGGAACACTTGATTCAGGCATCAAAGCCCTTAGTTAATATAATAATAAGCTCTGGACGATGTCTGGAGACGTAAATCTCCCCTCTGAAGCAGAACTTGGCCCAAAAACAACACATTCCTTCTGATTTACAAGTGTTGGAGAGAAGCTCCAGCGATAGATGAAGTGCTCCGGGGCATCAATGCAAACTTCCTAATTCTCTCCCGCTCTTTTTTCCTCCCACCCTTTCTTTTCTTTCTGCTTCTCTCTTTCCAGTAACAGCACATTGCTCTCAGCATGGGTCTATTTATCCCTGACTGGCCTGCGTTCCCAACTGCAAATTACCCCTATGTGCAGATACCTGTGTGTGTGTGTGTGTGTGTGTGTGTGTGTGTGTGTGTGTGTGTGTGTGTGTGTGTGTGTGTGTGTGTGTGTGAGAGAGAGAGAGAGAGAGAGAGAGAGATTTGAAAGGCTTTTTCAGTGCACACACCCCTCCTTTAAGCGCAGGCGTGGAGAAATTCTCAGGCCTCCTTTGCACTATGTGAGGATCAGGATCATAAGAAATTCTGCATGTCTACAGATCTCAGCGTGCCTCAACAGAAGAACTTTTCTTTGTTTCTCAGGGTTTTGGATTATTAAAAACTGCCGATGTTCTAGTTTTATTTGTATTTTAATTTAACTTGAACTAAGAGTGTGATGATATAGTGGTGTATAGGAGAGGATTCACCAGTTCAGTCTCAATAACTGCTATAAGGATAAACCAGTGAATTGATACGTGTCACTCACCAGCGAATCGACATGTGCTACTAACCAGCAAATCGGCACGTCACTAACCAGCAAATTGACACGTCACTAACCAGCGAATCGATACGTGTCACTAACCAGTGAATCGACATGTCATTAACTAGCAAATCAATACGTATCATTAACTTGTGAATCGATACATGTCACTATCCAGTGAACTAATACATGAAACAGTGAATCCATATGTGTCATGAACCAATTAATCAATACGTGTCATCAACCAGCGAATCGACATGTGTCACGAACCAGCGAATCGACACGTATCACTAACCAGCGAATCGACATGTGTCACTAACCAGCAAATCGACACGTGTCACTAACCAGTGAATCGACATGCGTCATTAACTAGCAAATTGATGCGTATCATTAACTAGTGAATCGATACGTGTCACTAACCAGCAAATCGATACGTGTCACTATCCAGTGAACTAATACATGTCATGAAACAGTGAATCGATATGTGTCATGAACCAATTAATCAATACGTGTCATCAACCAGCGAATCGACATGTGTCACGAACCAGCAAATCGACACGTGTCACTAACCAGTGAATCGACATGCATCATTAACTAGCAAATTGATACGTATCATTAACTAGTGAATCGATATGTGTCACTAACCAGCGAATCGACATGTGTCACTAACCAGCAAATCGACACGTGTCACTAACCAGTGAATCGACATGCGTCATTAACTAGCAAATTGATACGTATCATTAACTAGTGAATCGATACGTGTCACTAACCAGCGAATCGATACGTGTCACTATCCAGTGAACTAATACATGTCATGAAACAGTGAATCGATATGTGTCATGAACCAATGAATCAATACGTGTCATCAACCAGCAAATCGACCCGTGTCACTAACCAGCAAATCGACACGTGTCACTAACCAGTGAATCGACATGCATCATTAACTAGCAAATTGATACGTATCATTAACTAGTGAATCGATATGTGTCACTAACCAGCGAATCGACATGTGTCACTAACCAGCATATCGACACGTGTCACTAACCAGTGAATCGACATGTGTCATTAACTAGCAAACTGATGCGTATCATTAACTAGTGAATCGATACGTGTCACTAACCAGCGAATCGATACGTGTCACTATCCAGTGAACTAATACATGTCATGAAACAGTGAATCGATATGTGTCATGAACCAATGAATCAATACGTGTCATCAACCAGCGAATCGACACGTCACTAACCAGCAAATCGGTACATGACACTAACCAGCGAATCGACACGTGTCATTAACTAGCAAATCGATACGTCTCATTAACTAGTGAATCGATACGTGTCACTAACCAACGAATCGATACGTGTCACTAACCAGTGAATCAATACGTATCACTAACCAGTGAACTGATACATGTCCAGCTATTTATTTACTATTATATCATTTGGAGAATTCTTTGGTGCTGTGTGTGTTTTACGTCAGCCTCTTTTCTCTATGCTCCTCCTTACCTACCAGCCCCAGTTAAAGTGGCATGAAGCCTCTGCTTGTGTGTCCCAGTGAGGTATAGCCTCACATTTTAAAGCTAACAGCTAACACAATACAAAATCTCAAAGCAGCTCATCCTTTCAAACAGTAACAGCTCTAAGTTGGATCATTTTATCATTTTGGCTGCTTCAAATGCTTCAGCTCTTTGCAGCGTCACTGATCATGCACTGAGATGCACATCGTATCATCGGATCAAAGGCCGGGAACATACTCTCAAAACTTCTTTCTAAGTTGCACTCACCCCGTGTTTATTATCATTTCTATCATTATCATTGCATTCACTATGATTTGATACTGTAACAGACACATTGCATCATCTAAACCTAATTACGTAGCAAAGAAAAACACATCATTATTGATATGGTGATGGATTCTGTAAGGAGATATTTATTCAATATACAGAGTCAGGGGAAGACTCCAGTGTCAGCACACAGTAGCTGTTATAACATAAGCAATATAACAGGAGCTTGTTTCTTGTTCCACAACATTAAATATAATTATAAACTGATAAAATATATGTGTTCTTCTTTAATTAACCCAAAATTATAATGTTTGGCAAAAAGATGTGGTATAAAAAGAATACACTTTGGAGCATGCTGGAAAATAATCAACTTCAGGATGGTAACAGTAAGTCTGCCACTGTTGATTACTTTCTTATCACAGCATGCCCCCAAGTGTTTTATTCCTTACATCATGAATGCCAAATTTATCTCATGTTTATCCAGCCACAAGGAACAATAGGAACTAACATCTTCATTAATATTTTGGTGTTTGCGTTTATATTTAGTAACATGGTGTAACATTGTTGTACAGTATTTTAATACTGGATTAAACATTATGTAATGCATACATTTATTATTTAGTTAACATTTAAACAAATAATTCAGTACAGTGTTCATTTCTTGGTTTTGGGCTTCCTTGTTGTGTTATACAGTGTGTGTATATCTATATATCTATATATGTGCTTAGTCCTGTTGCCTCACAGCAAGAAGGTCCGGGTTCGAGCCCTGTGGCCGGCGAGGGCCTTTCTGTGCGGAGTTTGCATGTTCTCCCCGTGTCCACGTGGGTTTCCTCTGGGTGCTCCGGTTTTCCCCACAGTCCAAAGACATGCAGTTAGGCTAACTGGTGACTCTAAATTGACTGTAGGTGTGAATGTGAGTGTGAATGGTTGTCTGTGTCTATGGCCCTGTCCACACGGCAACGGATTCAGGTGAATCTGATAAAATTGTTTATCGTTTCGGCCTGGCGTCCACACGGCACCGGCGTTTTGGGTGCCCCAAAACGAAATCTTTTGAGAACGGGTTCCAGAGTGGAAAGATCTGGCAACGGCGCCGTTGCGAAGTCGTCTGGATGAGTAGAACGGATTTGTTTACGATGACGTCACAACCACATGTGCTTCACGCTGGGTAGAAGTGTAACGAACTCGATGCGAGTTGTCAACAAATCCTATAACTTGGTTCATGAAACGCGCTTACAAAATATTTTCACTGTGAATATTTATTGTGTAATGGTGCAAAGTGAGAGAGAGAGAGAGAGAGAGAGAGAGAGTCAATCCTGCCAGCAAAAATAGGGAAAAAAAGGAGCGATCTCACCTCTTCAGATGTTGGTTTAAGTCCGACAATACATTCCTCAAAAAGGGCGTAGAAGAACAAATTAATCCATCAACGTGTAGCATTCAATTTATTCCAGACCATTAAAGACGCCGCCTTCCACGTAGAATCATACGTCATCCTCGCCGCCATATTGGATGGGGCAAAGCGGAGAATAAAGATGCCTCATTCATGTGCTGCGTTTAACTGTACCAACAGGTTTACCATCCAAACGAGATCACATGGGATTACCTTTCACAGGTGAGACTGGAAAAATACTTTTCATTGTATTTGGTCATTATAACGTAATTTTACGAACAGATTTTTCTGACTTTGTGGCTAATATGAAGTCTCGCGCATAATAGTTTATGCACATGCATTCTTACTTCTTCTATTGTTGTGGTGTCTCCGATGGGGCCGTCTTACAGCGCACCTAGAGGTGTGGCATGTGTATTGCATCGTTTTCAGCAAGCGTTGCGTTGCCATATGTACCTGATATTTTACTGATCCGTTGCCCATGTGGACGCGATATATTTTTTTTAAAAATCTCGTTGCCGTTGTCGTGTGGATCTAGCCTATGTGTCAGCCCTGCGATGATCTGGCGACTTGTCCAGGGTGTACCCCGCCTCTCGCCCATAGTCAGCTGGGATAGGCTCCAGCTTGCCTGTGACCCTGTACAGGATAAGCGGTTATGGATAATGGATGGATATATAATGTATGTATATTCTATCCACATTCACTGGATATGAGCAATTGCATGCTCTAAATGGCTACTCTACTACGAGGATATCGGCTCATATAGCCGATCCCTTGACAGCAGCACAATGCATCAAATCATTCAGATACAAATCAAGAGCTTCAGTTAATGTTCACTTCAAACAGAATGGGAAAAACTGTGATCTCAAAGTGTGACTTTCACTGTGGCGGGGTGTTGGTTTGAGCCAGATGGACTGATTTGAGTATTTCAGAAACTGCTGATCTCCTGGGGTTTTGACACACAACAGTCTCTAGAGTTTACACAGAATGGTGCGAAAAACAAAAAACATTGAGTGAGCGACAGTTCTGTGGGTGGAAACAAACGTCTTGTTGATAAGAGAGGTCAGAGGAAAATGGACAGATCGAGTTGAGCTGCCAGGAAGGATATAGCAACTCAGTCTCAGCATGCAACAGCAGAAGATCACATTGGGTTCCTCTCCTCCATTTTATATATATAAAATATGTTCTCCTCCTTGTTCTCCTCCTGCAAAGGAATACAGTCCACGTTTCTGTTGGCAAGTGCGTGCAGCTAATCTTGTTCAGCCCATGCTTTGGTGATGCTCTGTCTGACACCACAGCCAAAGAGCATGTGGATTAAGCAAATAATAACAAACAGATCCATGGGCGGATAAGGCGGGTGTAGGAGAGAAGGAGCACTGTTCGTGTGTGTGTGTGTGTGTGTGAGATGTGTGAAAGTTGGTGTGTATTACCCTGGCACTGTACAGAGTCTACAGGCCAAACCCAAACAATGTCTCTTTGAGGCCACAGACACATCTGTCTATGATGTGGTTGGAAAACCCAGCATATGCCGTGTTTCTCCGTCTCGGAAAGCAACGCCATCAAAGCAGTATAACAAGAATAAGACCAGACTGATTTAGCTGGAGTAATATTCGGGTGAGATAACGTTTCCGGACATATGTCTGTTAAGCAATTTTGCCAGATGATTTCTGTAATCCATCCATCCATTATCCATAACCGCTTATCCTGTACAGGGTCGCAGGCAAGCTGGAGCCTATCCCAGCTGACTATGGGCGAGAGGCGGGGTACACCCTGGACAAGTCGCCAGATCATCGCAGGACTGACACATAGAGACAAACAACCATTCACACACATTCACACCTACGGTCAATTTAGTGTCACCAATTAACTGAGCCTGCATGTCTTTGGATTGTGAGAGAAACCAGAGCACCCGGAGGAAACCCATGCAGACACGGGGAGAACATGCAAACTCCGCACAGAAAGGCCCTCATCGGCCGCTGGGCTCAAACCCAGAACCTTCTTGCTGTGAGGCGACAGTGCTAACCACTACACCACCGTGCTGCCCTGATTTCTATAATGTGTACTTCTAATTCATACAGGACATGTGATCTCTGTATTATATCACAGAGACAGGAGTGTCTTCAGGACATACGCATGGTCATCACATGAAAAAAAATCCATGCTTCAGCTACTTTATAGGCATCATTTTCATACAAACTAATTGCTTTGACCTTTATTATAAAGTGCTTGGTGTAGGGCTTGTGGCCACTGTGCATGATCGTTAGTAGGTCACATGACCACAAAGTGTTTGGAGGCTACATTTGTACTAGGAACTCTTACTTAAAACCAGGAAGTCCTTTTAAACAAGTCTGTATTTTATTGTTCTGAGGTTGTTTTTCTATCCATTTTCTCCCTAATTTGGTCACCTGCTGATTCCCACCCACCAGCTGGCTGTCCCCCATCATAGCACAGCTACAAACCAGGGAGGGTGAAACTTAACACATGCTTTCTCCAAGTCATGAGGAGTCTTTTTTCCCCCAAAGCTGCTTCTCATGTTACATTTCAGAGCAGAATAAGACACTCAGAAAACAGCACTATCTGCCCTCTTCCTCATACCTGAGCTGACAGATGCCCATGATTGACTAGTGTCACTGTAACTGATAGAGAAGAGAGAGCATTTTTGGAGTGCGGACAGTTTTTCTCCCTTGGGTCCCAGCCATGGATGGTTGTGGCATTGCCGGGATTCAAACTCATAATTTCCTGTCTGCATTTTAAACTTGGCCAGTACGTTTGGTTTTGGTGAGAAATGACAGAAAAGCATAAGTGTCACCACAAAAAATGTGCAAAACATCTTTTCCTACAAGATATAATGGCATTTTTTGACCAACATGTACTTGTATTGCATATTGTGTATTGTATATTACCTTCTGCTGGCCATTTCATAGAAGGTAAAGATGGAGAAGCTCTGGTATCCTATGGTGGCCATAGTCTGGTAAACACCAGACCATATCACAATTGAAATATGGTCTGGAATCCGCCTATTGAATTTCTCGTAGGGGAGGTGTGGTTTACGATTGTCAATGGCCGTTTATTGGACGTTGCGAATGTCTATCATTTGGCGTATACGTAGCCCATGGCCAATCATGGCAGTTGTACCCGGTGACGTAGTTAGAGCGACGAAGAAGCGAAGAAGAGAAGGAAAGAGAAAGAGAAAGAGAAGGCAAAACAAAATAGGAAAACAATGGCACCGAACGATTACTGCCGTTTGTGCAAGACAAATATGAGAGAAGCTGGACCCTCCGTATTTGGACATTCAACAGACATGTTTTTGACCAAAAAAACAACAAGCATATCCGAGAGGTTAGCGCTGTTAGGATTCCCAAATAAACTACAAGCTTCCGTTTGTCGAATAGTACGCGTCACCGTCTTTCCACCCCTCCCCACTCTCTGATTGGCTCCCTAACTCAGGCGAGCCTTTAGACCATAGTTTCCATGCTGTCTTTTCAGATCGGAACGATTGTGCAAAGCAGCATGGGATTTCCCAGGCTATGGTGGCCAGGAAGTGCAAAACAAAATTGCAAAATGTGAAACACTTTTACATTTTATAAAACAAAATTACATTTGTGGGGTGGCACAGTGGTGTAGTGGTTAGCGCTGTCGCCTCACAGCAAGAAGGTCCTGGGTTCGAGCCCCGGGGCCGGCGAGGGCCTTTCTGTGTGGAGTTTGCATGTTCTCCCCGTGTCCGCGTGGGTTTCCTCCGGGTGCTCCGGTTTCCCCCACAGTCCAAAGACATGCAGGTTAGGTTAACTGGTGACTCTAAATTGACCGTAGGTGTGAATGTGAGTGTGAATGGTTGTCTGTGTCTATGTGTCAGCCCTGTGATGACCTGGCGACTTGTCCAGGGTGTACCCCGCCTTTCGCCCGTAGTCAGCTGGGATAGGCTCCAGCTTGCCTGCGACCCTGTAGAAGGATAAAGCGGCTAGAGATAATGAGATGAGAAAATTACATTTGCAAAAAACACTTTTACCAAGGACAAAACAAATTTATAACTTAGAAAACAAATTGACAAGACGCGAAACACTTCTACGAGTGCTGAGACAAATTTAAAAGCGGTGGAGCACTTTTACCAGTCTCGAAACAAATTTACAAATGAAAATCTTCACGGAAGGGGAATGTACCAAATGCCGCAAGTGACCCGGAAGTGATAGAGTGAGCGGTTAATTCATGTTGTCTGTTATCACCCAAATGAGGATGGGTTCCCTTTTGAGTCTGGTTCCTCTCGAGGTTTCTTCCTCATGTCGTCTGAGGGAGTTTTCCTTGCTACTGTCGCCACAGGCTTGCTCATTGAGAATAGATTAGGGATAAAATTAGCTCATGTTTAAAGTCATTAAAATTCTGTAAAGCTGCTTTGCGACAATGTTTATTGTTAAAAGCGCTATACAAATAAACTTAACTTGACTTAACTCGACTTCTATGGAGTTTATGGTGATGGAACATTGACTCATCTCATCTCATTATCTCTAGCCGCTTTATCCTGTTCTACAGGGTCGCAGGCAAGCTGGAGCCTATCCCAGCTGACTACGGGCGAAAGGCGGGGTACACCCTGGACAAGTCGCCAGGTCATCACAGGGCTGACACATAGACACAGACAACCATTCACACTCACATTCACACCTACGCTCAATTTAGAGTCGCCAGTTAACCTAACCTGCATGTCTTTGGACTGTGGGGGAAACCGGAGCACCCGGAGGAAACCCACGCGGACACGGGGAGAACATGCACACTCCGCACAGAAAGGCCCTCGCCGGCCACGGGGCTCGAACCCGGACCTTCTTGCTGTGAGGCAACAGCGCTAACCACTACACCACCGTGCCGCCCGGAACATTGACTGTGACCGAATTATGTTTTTGCCCCTTTTGTGGAAAACACATGAACCACTTAACGCGGTTCGTGTGGACGGTCTCTAGAATTTTTAAAGGACACGGACCAGACAGAAGGACCAAGCGCATTCCGTTGGCTGTGTCCGAAATCACTCTCTCATTCCCTACTCCCTACTCACCATATAGAAATTCTATATAGAGGACTATATAGTGAGTAATTTCGGACACAGGGAACACAAATTGGCCCCTCACTCTATCAATTCCTGGCCACCGTACTTCTGGCATTTGGTACATACCCCATCCGTGAAGATTTTCGTTTGTCAATTTGTTTTCTAAGTTGTAAATTTGTTTTATCCTTGGTAAAAGTGTTTTGCTAATGTAATTTTGTTTTATAAAATGTAAAAGCGTTTCACATTTTGTAATTTTGTTTTGCACTTCCCGGCCACCGTATCGCATGATATTGCAAGTATATATTAAACTTCCATAGTGAAGATATTACTTAGTAGAACGGTAACACAATAGGTTTTAATAGGTTTTACGTGACAGATAGAGATCAAGACATGCTTTTTAGCATGTTTTACAGTCCTGCAAAATCCCTCCCAGCTCTTGAGTCGATCATGATTTACCATCGTGCACCAGTCCAGGCTATAACACAGTCATCTTTGGCTCTACGAACCTGATTCTTACCCAGAAATCCAGAGTGTGCAATGCCTCATTGCTCCAGTCTCACTTAAAAAATGTACCATACACCACTGCCATGCTAGCTCTGGCTTCATGTCCTGGGTGTGCTCGCTTCTGTGTGGCCTTCAGGCCATTTTTAGAATCCTGCATTATACTTTCTCCTTGAGGAAACCCAAAAAGGGAGGTGCATGATCCAGGACTATAACCATACTAGAGGGAAGCAGCATATTTCCTGCCTGGGCAGAGCCAGGGCCTTGACAGGTTTGCGGTTTCTGCATATCAGTGCTTTAAAACCTCCAAATAATTGCGGCTTTGGTGAAACAACTGGCCTTAATGAGCTGAACAGCATCTTCAGATCTAGGATAAGAAATTAAGCCTATTATAGTGCCAATTAAAACTCTTTAAAAAGGGTCTGAGCCAAGGAACGAAAAATATGCCAGGAAAGCTTATGGCTTTTGGCGGATTTTCAGTGAGCAAGCAGCTTCTTGCTTCTTGCGTTTACTTTTTCAGACTTGTAAAAATAGAAGTTGCTTACTGGGAATTTTAAAAGCAAATGAAATGAAATCCAAAATGTGAAATAGCAATGTATAGTTAGAAATCTTTAGTGTATATCCAGAGGGAGGAGAAAATATTGCGCTGAAGATACTGCATTAGAATATTCTTTGAGAAATTCCGCATTATGCTGTTTATTATTATTTTTTTTAATCCATCCATTTACTCCTAATTTGGCCAATTCCCACCAACTAGCTAGCTCCCCTGGTCACATAACCGCTACCAACCAGGAAGGGTGAAGGCTAATACGTGTTTTCTCGTAGATAAGTGAAACCAGCCAAACACATCTTTTTGAACTGCGGCTCATGCTACGAAGCAGCTGAACAAATTCAAAAGAAAGTGCTATCTACCCTCTTCTACATACTTGAGCTTACAGATCTCCATGATTGGTTAGTGTTGCTAATTAGTAATGCTATACCCGTCTTGCTCTATTAGATTCCTGGCCACAGATGGCTGTGGCATTGTCAGGGTTTGAACTCATGACCTCCCAGCAATAGGATAAACACTTTTCTTTTGCACCACTCCAAAGCTTAACAATGCTTTCGCATGAGGTCAGTTGAGTAAAATTACGTCTGTCTTCCATTATAGCACCCTCTGTGTTTAACAATCCTGCCGATGCTCAACATCTCATTTTGGTTTTTCAGTGCCCTTTCATACTGTATCTCCAGGTCTAGAGTCAGTCTTGTAATTGAGAGTCGGCCAATGATTAGCTTGCCTGAGCTCGACACAGATTTGTCAGTCGGAGAAGAAAATCACAGACACTTGCAAAGCAAAAAAGATTGTTTACTATTTACTGTTATTACTGCATAATTGCATAGGGTTGGGTTTTTTTCACTTTGCTTTCTGGAAAGTAGCTCGGAAATGGGAATTACCTTTGAGAGTTCAGCTTGATTATATTCCACTTAAGCAGAGGAGCATTTTTTTGCACTGAGTAAATGGTAGCCCTGGCAACTGGATATGAGTTAAATAAAGAACATGACAATTATAAGCTGCTGTTTCTTTTTTCTGGACCTCAGAGCAAAAACTGCTTCCCCCAGAGCTACCGCTTAGCGATCGCTCACACCACAGCCCAGCTGAAGCAACACTGCGGGTCACATAAGACAAGTGTGAGAGGGATGCTTGGCACAGTGCCATCCCACCACACCGGTCAGTACCCACGCACTACCCACAGTTACCCGACGCTCAGCTCAGGGCTACGGTTGATACACGCTATGACGTTTTAGTGGGAAAATAAACCCTTCTTCCGAGGTCAAGAGGCAGGGTGCTTTTTTGGGAAATGTTGGTTTGTTTTGACTGGGACGAGTTTGCATACATCGGAGTGTTTTATTCTGAGTCAGGTCTTCTTCGTGTCCACTAAAGAGCTCTGCTTTTAGTTGAACTTTGAAAGCTGGTCCTGGTTGTAAGCTGAAACCATTTTTTTTTTAAATCATTGCTTCAGCTATATGATGCGTTGTCTGTTTTTGCTACAGAATACAATTTGCTCAGGACAAATTTGAGGCAGGGCGGCACGGTGGTGTAGTGGTTAGCGCTGTCGCCTCACAGCAAGAAGGTCCGGGTTCGAGCTCCGGGGCCGGCGAGGGCCTTTCTGTGTGGAGTTTGCATGTTCTCCCCGTGTCCGCGTGGGTTTCCTCCGGGTGCTCCGGTTTCCCCCACAGTCCAAAGACATGCAGGTTAGGTTAACTGGCGACTCTAAATTGACCGTAGGTGTGAATGTGAGTGTGTACCCCGCCTTTCGCCCGTAGTCAGCTGGGATAGGCTCCAGCTTGCCTGTGACCCTGTAGAAGGATAAAGTGGCTAGAGATAATGAGATGAGATGAGAAATTTGAGGCAGAATAGCATGCAACAAAGAGGGACCAAAGGTTTATAATATTGCGCTTGTTTATTATATTATTGTTTCTGTCGCAACAACTGACTGTACACAGGGAACTGGATTGTGGACACAACATGGAAACGGATTTTAAAAAGTGTAATTGTTCATATAGTGAAGTTTCTGAATACAGAAAATTTTTTAGAGCCTCTCTGGTGACAGCACTTTGTAACCAAAGTTGCAAAAGTTTTCTGACACAAGTCTTCAGGGCAGCGGAGTTGGTGTTTTGTAGTTTCTCAGTAACATGACAAGCTACTTTTTTTTTCTTCTATTAACTTCATGTGAAAGTGAGGAAACTTGTGGACGTTCCACAACATGAAATAGAAGAAGACGACTTTATTTGTCACGTGCACACTCAAGCACAGTGAAATTCGTCCTCTGCGTTTAACCCATCTGAAGCAGTGAACACACACATGCGCGCGCACACACACACACACACACACACACACACACACACACACACACACACACACACACACACACAGAAGTGAGCAATGAGCACACACACACATACCCAGAGCAGTGGGCAGCTATACTACAGCGCCCGGGGAGCAGTTGAGGGTTAGGTGCCTTGCTCAAGGGCACTTCAGCTCAAGGCCACCCCATGTTAACCTAACCGCATGTCTTTGGACTGTGGGGGAAACCAGAGCACCCGGAGGAAACCCACGCAGACACGGGGAGAACATGCAAACTCCACACAGAAAGGCCCCCATCGGCCGCTGGACTCAAACCCAGAACCTTCTTGCTGTGAGGCAGCAGTGTTAACCACCACACCACTGTTTAAATCTGGCTTGAAGTACTCAAATCCAGGACTTGGACTCGAGTCCGACTCGTGCCCTAATTTTAAGGACTCGTGACTCGACTCGGACTTGAGCACTGATGACTCGGACTCATGCATTAACTGCATTAGGACTCGGAAAATGGAGACTGTGATTTTTTTCTTTATTTTTTGTAACATTCCATAATAATTTGGCTTAAGATATTTATATCTACATTAATTTTGTACTAATTTCATGTCAGAGTGTCACACCTGCGTGACTTGGTGCGTACATTAGATAGACTTTCGGGCGTGCTCCGGACAGCATGCACACCAAGCAGACTCTCGCGCGCCCTAAACGACTCGCACCT
This sequence comes from Neoarius graeffei, assembly GCF_027579695.1. NCBI lineage: Eukaryota > Metazoa > Chordata > Actinopteri > Siluriformes > Ariidae > Neoarius > Neoarius graeffei. The sequence goes on from NC_083583.1 coordinate 20,554,801, forward strand.
GCACAGAATTAAGGCGCAATCAGTGTGCTTATATAAAAACTGTGAAAACACACTTACTTTGCGAAGTATTGAGTTGCATTGCTGACACATTACCAAGCCTTATTTCCTTGTTTGGTTTCCTGATCCCTGATTTCCTGATCCCTGATTTCCTGTTTCTCGTCTTTGATCCTGCCGAGTCTATGATAGCCTGTTTGTGCCTCACTCGACCTATTGCCCGTTTCACTGTTTTGCGATTTTGCCTGCCATTCTGGATTGCTCACCTGTCTTCACTTGTATTAATAAACACATCTTCTGCACTTACATCCATCTCGCAACCATCTCTGACAGAATACTTTGCACTCCCTGACAAAGAGAAGCACATTCACCTGTTCATACGTCATGTTCAGGAACAAACTAATGCTAATGGCACCAAAACAGCCACCATCAAATGGTGCGGTTGGAGTCTTGGACTCGACTCGGATCAGTGGTGGACTCGACTCAGACTCGACTCAATTTTTTTTTAATGACTTGGACTTGACTCAGACTTGAACACTGGGGACTCGAGACTGGACTCGGACTCGAGGTTTAGTGACTTTACTACAACACTGGTTCAAATATAAATAGAATAATATATAATTCCTTAGTTAATAACAATTTGTATTTCATAAATTGCAATCCTTGGCAAATGGCTGTGGTACAAGAGGATGGGATCACTTTGAGATGTGTCTGTCTCAGAAATAATCAAGTACTTGTTGGGGAGCAAGACCACCTCATTGGTGATTATTTTCCTATAATAACACTCCCCAAGTGGTTTTGTTCTTACTTAACCCAGACAATCTTCATTGTTCCTCGTGTTTACATACAACCCCAATTCCAAAAAAGTTAGGATGCTGTGTAAACTGTCAATAAAAACAGAATGCGATAATTTGCAAATCATGGAAACCCAATAGTTCATTGAAAATAGTACAAAGACAACAAATCAAATGTTGAAACTGAGAAATTGTATTGTTTTTTGAAAAATATATGCTCATTTTGAATTTGATGTCAGCAACACGTTTCAAAAAAGCTGGGACAGGGGCATGTTTACCACCGTGTTGCATCGGCTCTACTTTTAACAACACTGTAAACATTTGGGAACTGAGGAGACCAATTGCTGTAGTTTTGAAAGAGAAGTGTTGTCCCATTCTCTACAAATTCAGTTGCTCAACAGTTCGGGGTCTCCTTTGTCATATTTTGCGCTTCATAATGCACCAAATGTTTTAAACGGAAGACAGGTCTAGACTACAGGCAGGCCAGTTTAGCACCCGGACTCTTTTCCTACGAAGCCATGCAGTTTTAACATTGTCAGGAAGCGGTTTGTCTTGCTGAAAGAAGGAAGGCCTTCACTGAAAAAGATTTTGTCTGGATGGCAGCATATTGCTCTGAAACATGTATATATCATTCAGCATTAATGATGCCTTCCCAGATGTACAAGCTCCCCATGTCATGTGCACTAATGCCCCCTCATACCATCACAGATGCTGGCTTTTGAACTGTGCACTGATAACAAACCGGATGGTCCCTCTCCTCTTTAGCCTGGAGGATGTGGTAACCATGATTATTAGAAAGAATTTCTACTTTTGATTCATCAGACCTCGGGACAATTTTCCACTTCGCCTCCAGTGCATGGTAAAAGAGCTCGGGCCCAGAGAAGGTGGCAGTGTTTCTGGATATTGTTTATATCTGGTTTTAACTTGCATTTGTAGATGCAGTAATGAACTGTTTTCACAGACGATGGTTTTCTGAAGTGTTCCTGAACCCATACAGTGATTTCCACTACAGACACGTGTCTGCTTTTAATGCAGTGTCTGCTGAGGGCCTGAAGATCACAGGCATCTAACGTCAGTTTTCAGCCTTGTCTCTTGCATACAGAGATTTCTCCAGATTCTCTGAGTCTTTTAATGATATTATGTACCGTAGATGATGTGATCCCCAAATTCTTTGTAATTTTACGTTGAGGAACATTATTCTGAAATTGTTGCACTGTTTGCCCATGCAGTCTTTCACAGAGCAGTGAACCCCTCCCCATCTTTACTTCTGAGAGACTCCGCCTCTCTGGGATGCTCTTTTTATATCCAATCATGTTACTGACCTGTTGCCAATTAACCAAATTTTTTTTCAGCATTACACAACTTTTTTCAGTCTTTTGTTGCCCCTGTCCCAACTTTTCTGAAACATATTGTTGACATCACATTCAAAATGAGCATATATTTTCCAAAAAACAATACAATTTCTCAGTTTCAACATTTGATATGTTGTTTTTGTACTATTTTCAATGAAATCTAAGGTTTCCATGATTTGCAAGTCTTCACATTCTGTTTTTATTGATGTTTTATATGGTGTCCCAACTTTTTTGGAATTGGGGTTGTATTATGACAATTTTACATGTAAGTATAAATCTTTAAAAAAAAAAAAATATATATATATATATATATATATATATATATATATATATATATATATATATATATATATTCTCATTGGAGTTTTAAATGTGACTACTACTTTGTAACCACTCTGACATACAGTACCAGTCAAAAGTTTGTTCACCCCTACTCTTTCATAGGGTTTTCTGTATTTTGTATTTTCTACATTGTAGAACAATAGTGAAGACATCAACACTATGAAATAACATCTGGAATTCTGTGGTAAATAAAAAAAAAAGTGTTAAACAAAATATGTTTCATATTTTAGATTCTTCAAAATAGCCACCGTTTACCTTGATGGCGCTTTGTACACTATTGGCGTTATCTTAACCAGCTTCATGAGGTAGTCACCTGGAATACCTTTCAATTAATAGGTGTGCCTCGTCAAAAGGTAATTAGTGAACGAGTTTCTTGCCTTCTTAATGCGTTTGAAATCAAAGAGTAAATCGTAAATAATAAAAATACAGTAAATAGCCCTGTTCCACAACTGTAGTAATCCATATTATGTCATGAACTGCTCAACTAAGTAAAGAGGAACGACATCCATCATTACTACATGAAGTGTCTTAATTAATAAAAATCAAGAAAATACATTGAAATAGAAGGTGTCCAAACTATTTTTTCTACCATATCAGCCTGCTGTAGTACATAATGTCTGCATGTCCAGTAACCTGAACTGCATCACTGACTCCGGTGTTCATATACATACAGTATAAAATACAAAGAAAGGTTTAATAAGGACTGCACACAACCATTTGTGCTTTGTCACTTTGCATAAACAATTGTACTCAAGTACAAAGAGCTATTTTAGCAATGAAGCAAGAAAAACAGAGCTCAGCAAGGTGATGGGTTATAATCTCATATAAATATCTCATATTTTTTACTCCACTTGATAAAGCCTATCCTGAACAGAGATGCCAATGAAGCCTATGCATAGTCAACTAATAAAAACAATGATCAAGCTATGCTATTTTTTTTCTAAAAGTCACCCACACGAGACTGTTTCAGAAGTTCTGACCTCATGAGCATTGTGTGATTAGTCCCACCAAGTTCTTTGAAGGTGTTAAATAAAAGTGAGAGGAGTAAAAAGCCTGGCGCCGCATGCCGTGGGCTGGCATGTTTAGATTTGGGACGAGACCCCAGGTCCTCGAAATCCATTTTATCCTCCTCCTTAAAGTTCTCCATCTTGATGACATGTGATTTTAGCCATCCTACCCACCAGGCTCCCCAGCGAATCAGGGCACCGCTGTGAAGAAAATGCAAAACCAGTGTAGCAATTTATCTTCATACATTTATCTAAAGGCTGGGAAGGAAGGTAGTTATTACAGGGATATTTGATATTATGCTAATTTAGGGCCTTCCTTTGCAATTGTTGTGTGGACGTTTGTTATTTTCAAAAGCTGTGCTTCCTGAAGAGGTGAGCGAGCCTGAGGGTTTTCTGTGCTCTTTGGAGATTTCGAAAGCCCTTGAGCTTCTTCCTTTCTCATTTGTTCGTGTTCTTTGACCACAGAACTGCAAATGAAGTGATACAGAAAAGGGATTAGCCTAGTCGAACCCTGGTTTGTAAGTCGCCTTATATTAAAAGTTTAACTTTAACTTTATTTTAATGGAATAGATGACTTCCTTTATCCATATACTGTAGTAACACAAATTACTAGCAGGCCTTAGTCTAAAATGGATGGCTTTTCCATCAGTGAGTGAAGTTCTTTACTTTTTCATGAGATTCTTCAAGCTTTTATTAAAGCTAAAAACTAAAGGGACTCTTTCATACACTCTCGCTAGTTCGCATTAACTGCAGGGAAACTTGTTGAAGGTATAACTACAGAAACACTAATGACTCCACATTAATGAACGCTGTGCTGTGTTCGCAAAGCCATGGAGATCAGCGAGCTAATGGTGAGAGAAACTTTTTTGGGAGTGGATGTGTGTGTGATCAGATAGGAAAGAAGGAAATAGAGAAAAGAACATAAAAAGAGAGAAAGGAACGCATGCTTCAGAGTTGCAACACTTGATAATAAATCCTGTGTATTTTATTCCACTCTTCTTTACCAGTACCAGCTAATTGGCAATGTAAAGCCACAATGCAAATTTGGTCCAACTCCTGCTCATGGTAAGCTGTCTAAAAAAAAAAGAAGAAGAAGAAGAAGTTGGGCAGTTTATCTCAATAACATTACTGGAACTTCTCCAGCACCATAAGCGCTCTGAAGTGGAGGGAGAATTGCTGAATGAATTGCTTTGAGTAATTCTTTACCCTCTTGGCTGACAAAAAAAGCCCGCTTTGTGAATGAAGCTCTTTGTGTCAGAGCGTGACGGCTACGGCTCCCCCCGACTTGCAGCAGGCCGCCGTCAAGAGGCTTGCAGATGCAAAGGAAGTCAAAATACCCAGTGCCACTCGAGTGAGGTACCAGGACTTCCTGTGGCACGAGTCTGCCACAAGAGTGAAGAGGGTGATGTCACCTCACCTCAAGACAGAGAGAGTTTGACTTAAGGGAGACTGGGATAAACCTTACACTTTAAATTGGATTCGTTCCTTCATTAGGTTGGACCTGTATGGTCACTCTGTAACAGTGTGTTTTTAGGTATAATCTTTATTGCTATGACATAACGTTAGTAGTGTAACTGTTTAGATTTGCTCATCCTGACATCTGCAGAACATCTCTCTTAAAGTCTGCAAAGACAGGTTTTAGATCCTTAAGCAGTATAAGATGTGTCGAAGTGATGTGAATTGAAACGACATGGTGGAATATTACATATCCATTAACAAATCAAGCTCTGTTACAGTGTAGGTTGGCATGCAACCTTCGCAGGTCTGAAATCAGTGAGAACATGAAGCGACGTTGCAGAATTACAACTTCTTTGATAACATAAATTGAGTTTTGAATGTATGAGGCACAATCATGTTTGGACTAAACCTTCATAAACCCTAGTAAAAATAGAGCACTGAGCCCATAAGCAAACACCTACCTTTTGCTTCGAGAGTAGGACAGTAACGCAGAGCGTAATGTTCCCATCTACTAGGAATCTAATTCCTCTTTTTAAATTGAGAGCAAAACTATCACTGATGACACACCAGCTTGTTCTGTTATTGGATGCATTACAAACTCTCCGCCAACTCGAAGAGTAACAGGAGGCCCCCATGCTTACCTCCTTCCAGCCCCACTCCTCAGTTCCCATTAGGGGGTAGAAAAGGGGGGAGGGTTCTTTTCTAGGCCTTTGTAGTCAAGCCTTGTGGAGCCTCTTGTTTGGGCTCTGATTTCACAATCAAGGCCTCAAAGCCCTTCCATCATTTCTTAACCCCCCACAATCACTCCAGTGAGGAATCCAACCCTGGGCTCAGTCTAAAATGAGCCTAAAGAAACAGAGATGAATACAAGTCTGGTTATATGTATTGTATTTCTTCTCTATATATTTATCTATTCATCCATTCATATATACTCCTATATGCATATGTATATTCTGTCCAACCTTCCAACCAACAAACCAGTTGTTCCATCCATCCATCCATCCATCCATCCATCCAGTCAATCCACCCATTCATCTAACCAGCTCTTCATCCATCCATCCATCCATCCATCTGACCAACCAATGAACTATCCATACACACATCCACCCATCCATTCATTCATACAACCAGCTCTTCAACCAGCCATACATCCATTCACCCCTAAAATAAATCAATCACCAACCAACCTACCAAACCTACTTCAACCCATCCTGCTATATAGGGGTTTGCGGTTAACAAGCATATATTATTCCATCCATCCATCCATCCAGCCCGCCAACCATGCAATACTTCATCTATCTGTCCATCTGACTAACTAATGAACCATCCACAACAAACCAACCAACCAGTCAACCAACTAAACAGCCCACCAACTATTTATATACAACCAACCAATCAGCTCTTTATCTATCCAACAACCCATCCATCCAGCCATCATTCAAATCAAATCAAATCAAATCAAGTTTATTTGTACAGCGCTTTTAACAATAAACATTGCCGCAAAGCAGCTTTACAGAATTTGAACGACTTAAAACATGAGCTAATTTTATCCCTAATCTATCCCCAATGAGCAAGCCTGTGGCGACGGTGGCAAGGGAAAACTCCCTCAGACGACATGAGGAAGAAACCTCGAGAGGAACCAGACTCAAAAGGGAACCCAGCCTCATTTGGGCAACAACAGACAGCCTGACTATAATATTAACAGTTTTAACAGGTATAACCCTCAACTGTCCTCATGGGGCCGTCCTTCACAGGAGTGGGGCGATAATTCCAGCTAGCCAGTTAGTTCCTCACCCAACTGGCCAACCAAACAGGCCTGAATTTCCCAAAAGCATCGTAGCACAAAGATCATCATTAAATGGTAGAGCGAGCATCACAATGAACACTCTCTTTCCTAGTTAAGATGCTCTTATCGTTAAGAGGCTTTTGTGAACCACCCCAGCTCTTTATCTATCAACAAACCATCCATCCATCCATCCATCCATCCATCCATCATTCCAGTTAGCCAGTTAGTTCCTCACCCAACTAACCAACCTACCAACCAAACAGTTCTTTATGCATCAATTCATCTCTTTGACCAAACAACCCACCAATCACCCGTCCTGTTTTTGGCATGTTGCCAGTTACAATGCTCTCTCGATTTGACAGCAATTTTTTTTTCCCAGTGAGCTCTGGAGAAAGTAACTGCTTCAAGAAGCTGACTTTTTGTCCCCTTATCTGGAGCTAGAATCTCTTAACAATTTGCATTCCTTTACCACCGCAAGAGATTATAATCTGATTTGATTACACGTTGGTTTCACTGGTCCATCTGCAGGCTAGTTTGCAGAGCCATTTGTTTTAATGCAGTGCAGAGCTGAGACTAAGGCTTGAGGGACAGCGGATGAGAGTGTAAAAGCTAATTATGCTTCTAACCAGGCCTTGCTGTTGAAACAGGGTCAACACTGCTGTAGTCTCAACCCACTCATTAACCCATACTTTCTGCCTTAAAGCAACTGCGATTGTCACCAGCCCTGTTAATTATTCAATTAAGCCGTTTCAATTAACACATCTGCTTATGCTGTTCGCTCATGCCGCTTGTTTGAAGAGGCCAATTAAATCGCAAGGTACTTTTTATAAGATTTCTGACAGTCAGGTTAAGCCTCGGGAGAAATTAAGGTCTAATTATCTATTAACGCATATTGATTTTCACACCACGGAAAAGGGTCTAAATCAAATCTGAGATTAATTTGTAGCTTTGCATAACCAGTTTTACCTTCATCTATGTTAACACATATATGATATCCCTGAAAAACGCTTTAATTTCATTCTTATAAGAGGAAAAGCAATGACTGTAATGTATTCCACAGAACTGAGTTCTATATGCCTGCTTTGAGCTGAAACTCTTGGTACCGAGCAACTAAATGGACATGGTCAGGAAGTCGAAAGTTGGCCAAAGGGTACTATCTGCTCAGGACCTGATATTGCACTGGTCTTTAAAAGCAAGTTCTTCATCCGCACCAAAAAGCAATATAACACTGCAGACAGGGCGAGAACCAGGTGGTGCCCATGTGGAAGTGTACATGTAACGCTGGTCTGTTTTTAGCAAGGTACTCAATAAAATTCAAAGATTTCATGTGAGCAAATAACATATATGGCTGTTAATATAGATGTTCGCTGCTCGATCATTTTGAATATGTTTTAAAAGTTGTTTAAAAAATCATTATTTTATTAAAAGCACTAAGGAAAACCAATAACATTAATCTGGTTAGCTCATTTGGCCGTAAGCCAGGCTGGATGAGCTTATGCGATTACGCGTCGTCTGTCTGTCGTCTGTCCATCGTCCGTCCACAATTTACAAAAATCGCTAATCCTTCTACAGGATTGATCAGATTTCGATCAAACTCACATACAATCTTCCCCAGGTGGTTGTGCATAAAAATTGTTAAGATGGTGGCGCCACCTGTCATATTTACGATTTTATGGGCATTTGAAATTTTTGGGTGATTCGTCACATTAAATGCTACTCTTTGTAAACTGCTGGGACGTTTTCAATGAAACTCACCCACAAGACTCTAAAGACATATTCCAACAAGAATTGTTCATCAGGTGGCGCCACCTGTCATGGATGTGGTTTCAGAGGGGTCATGTGCAATTTCACGAAAATCACTACTCCTCCCACAACAGTGATCAGATTTTGATCAAACTCATACACTGCAAAAAATTGAAAACTGAACTTGAGGAGAAAATTACTTAATAATAATGAAATTATCTTGCTGCATGGACAGATAATTTTACTTGATGAGACATCTTGGGATAAGTTGATTACAATCTAGAACTAGTTTTAATAATCTCAGAGTTGGTGCCTTGTATTCTTCTAAAAGGAAATGCTAGATCATTTCAACCATTTTCAAGATATTCTAACTTGCTAAGATATCATTTTTTTGCAGTGTATAGAATGTTCCCCAGGTGGGTGTGCATAAAAGTTGTCAAGACGGTGGCGCCACCTGTCATTTTTAACATTTTATGGGTGTTTGAAAATTTTGGGTGACTCATCACACCAAACACTACTGTTTGTAAACTGCTAGGATGTTTTCAGTGAAACTCACCCAGAAGACTCTAAAGACATCTTCCAACAAGAGTTGTTCACCAGATGGCGCCACCTGCCATGGATGAGGCTACAGAGGGATCACGCGCAATTTCACAAAAATCGCTACTCCTCCGACAGGATTGATCGGATTTCAATCAAACTCGCATACAATGTTCCCCAGGTCGGTGTGCATAAAAATTGTCAAGATGGTGGCACCACCTGTCATATTTATGATTTTATGGGCATCTGAAACTTTAGGGTGACTCGTCACATTAAATGCTACTCTTCGTAAACTGCTGGAACGTTTTCACTGAAACTCACCCACAAGACACTAAAGACATTATACCAAGAAAAATTGTTCACCAGGTGGCACCACCTATCATGGATGTGACTACACAGGGGTCATATGCAGTTTCACAAAAATCGCTACTCCTCCTACAGGATTCATCAGATTTCAAACTCACACACAACGACAGTGACCGGTATGAGCTACAGCCTCATTAAGGCTAATTTATTTTAGTGAGTAACTTAAGCAGTGGCCATAAAACTGCACTGATTTCACAAAATATATTAAGAAACACCAGAAAAATTGTCTTATATTACAAAAACAAACTGTCTGATTTTCTCTAATTAACTATATAAAAAAAAACCAGTAGAAGACTGAAGAGCCAGCTAATAGGTCAGCTATGTAAAAAGAGAAAAGTACTTGATTTTACAGCATGATATAAGCAATATCAGTAAAACATGTTGGGTATTCCTATGTAAATGAATCTAATATGATTAAATAATCTAAATAAAAGCAACGGCATTCATCTCATCTCATCTCATTATCTGTAGCCGCTTTATCCTGTTCTACAGGGTCGCAGGCAAGCTGGAGCCTATCCCAGCTGACTACGGGCGAAAGGCGGGGTACACCCTGGACAAGTCGCCAGGTCATCACAGGGCTGACACATAGACACAGACAACCATTCACACTCACATTCACACCTACGCTCAATTTAGAGTCACCAGTTAACCTAACCTGCATGTCTTTGGACTGTGGGAGAAACCGGAGCACCCGGAGGAAACCCACGTGGACACGGGGAGAACATGCAAACTCCACACAGAAAGGCCCTCGCCGGCCACGGGGCTCGAACCCGGACCTTCTTGCTGTGAGGCGACAGTGCTAACCACTACACCACCGTGCCGCCCCGGCATTCATCTGGTAAAATGTAAAACCAGGAAAACTTCCATAGTTGTTGATTTTGTACACTAAAATCCATCTATATACATATGCTCGAAAGAAATCTAAATGCAAGAGCTTCTCTCAGGTCCAGAATTCTTTAAATATTCTTGTCATCATTGTTATTGACTGTAATAAGGTTGTCAGTAAGGTTGTCACGCATGTGTTATTTATGCCCAGAATACAGTGAGCACATTAGGACATGGACAGGAAAAATAAAGACGGTGGACAAAAAAAAAAAGAAAAAAGAAAGCAGAAAAAATGATTTCCTGACTTTACGAGGTACAGAATACCAGTTGTAAGTTGTAAGTACCTCTCACACGAGACATTTCATGACAAATCCGAAGGCCTCAAGCATACTATCCATGAAGGGGCCTCTCGGTTCCCCTTCACCCCCCTCTGGGAAGACAGAGAGAGCCAAGTGCGCAGGAGGAGACTGCGCCCTACAGCTGTTTCTCATTCTGCGTTTATGAGCGTGTCCCTGGCCGAGGAAAGGCCGCAGCTCACAGAGGCAGCACGAGGTCGAGGCAGCTGGAAAAGCAAAAACTCGCAGCCACGTGCTCAACGCGCTGCCTAACACATCCATTATCACATTGTTTTGGTTGAAGAATTAAGCAGATTGTTGTTAATTAAAAAAATAAATAAATACAGACTATCTCGGGTTAGATTGCAACGTGTGAAGAAGAAGTTAAGAGTTAACGTGAAGGACAGGCAGTAAACCGTTTTAGGCAGAGCAGTTTATAAACATGGGTGGAAACCACCAGAACTCTGCTTAGGCTCACCGCCTGCTAAGAGTCGAAACACTACAGCAAACACCTCAAGAGTTTAAGCAAACAAAGGAGCCGAGCCAGGGCAAGCTGTCTCAGCTCAGCTTCCTTGTGCCATCAGAGAGCATTGTGTTCTTTGTCAGAGTAAAGTCATGTTACTGAGCTTTCCATTGCATTATTATCGTATTATTATCCAGATTAAAAAAAAAACAGCAGGAAGTGGCAAATACATGTGTTTGGAAGAGTAAAATCAGAACAGTTTGTTCAGGAGAACATTTACTGAACCTGGTGGCTTGGTGCCACATCTCTAGGGCTTCCAGTTCAAGCCTGACCTGAAGTTACTGTCTGTGTGTCGTTTCATTTTATTAATTTGCGTGAGCAGTGCTGGCAGAAATTGTTACTTTCAATCAGGATCTTTCTACTTTATTATTATTATCGTAACATTTAGGATGCTATTTCTCCCTCGGGGTGGCACAGTGGTGTAGTGGTTAGCACTGTCGCCTCACAGCAAGAAGGTTCTGGGTTCGAGCCCAGCGGCCGACGGGGGCCTTTCTGTGCGGAGTTTGCATGTTCTTCCCGTGTCTGTGTGGGTTTCCTCTGGGTGCTCCGGTTTCCCCCACAGTCCAAAGACATGCAGGTTAGGCTAATTGGTGGCTCTAATACCCCTTTTCCACCAAATCAGTTCCAGGGCTGGTTCGGGGCCAGTGCTGGTACTGGTTCACAACTCGTTCAACTTGCGAGCCAGCTGAGAACCAGTTTGCTTTTCCATAGCTCGCGGTGCTAAGGGGAGTCACGTCATTACGTCGCTGTGTACGTCAGTTACATCGCTGTATACGTCATTACGTCGCTGTATACGTCAGTTATGTTGCTACGTTTGCATAAACCTTGGCGCGAATTTCGAAGCAAAAACAACACGGAAGAAGCAGCAGCAACAGCAACAACAATAATAATAATGGATGACTTCGCGTTTGTACAGCTGCTGCTTCTCGGCGCTTAAAAATGGCGATCTTTCGCGGTCTTGTTATTGTTGTTGGTCTTAACAACTCCGCCCCCCCGGTGATGTAAGCGGTTCTTTCCTCTGGCCCAGCAGAGAGTTGGTGCTAGCCTGGAACCAGTTTTTCTGGCCCCAGAGCCAGTTCTTTGTCAGTGGAAACAGAAAACCCGGTTCCAAACTAAGCACTGGCCACAAACCAGCCCTGGAACTGCTTTGGTGGAAAAGGGGCATAAATTGACCGTGGGTGTGAATGGTTGTTTGTCTCTATGTATCAGCCCTGCGATGATCTGGCAACTTGTCCAGGGTGTACCCTGCCTCTCGCCCATAGTCAGCTGGGATAGGCTCCAGCTTGCCTGCGACCCTGCACAGGATAAGCGGCTACGGAAAATGGATGGATATTTCTCCCTCAGTTTTCAACCAATCATCACCAAATTTCACATGCAGAATACCTCTGGGCTGACTTACGTTGCTGTGACTTTTGGTGTAGATATGGATCACCAAACCAGAATGATCCATGAAAAACGGGCTTTTTTCCTCATTAAGCATCATTCTCTATCTCTTACTGTTCTGGATCTATAGGGTACGGTGACCAGACGTCCCGGTTTGTAAGTGGTAGCGCAAATCACTGCGACTTTAGTCACAGTATCTATCTAGTTTTTTCTTTTCTTTCAGGTTTTCTTTGGGTTCTCTGTTTTCGCAAAAGGTGGATTGGCTAAAATAATTTGTTGCCAGGTGCAGATAAGTGTGTGAATATTGCCCCACGATGGACTGATCACATCCATGGTGTATTCCTGCTTCAGACAAAGTGTTCCTGGGATAGACACCTGATCCACAACGACTCTGGCTAGGATAAAGTGCTTACTGGAGATTTACTCAGTTCATTTGATCATTAGAGATTCATGAACCTTCTCTTCCTTGATCATTTCAAATGTTATGTTGGGTTTTTTTTTTTTCTTCTGGATGCTCTAAGAACATTCCCAAGGCATTACTGTGACCTTTGCACTGGATGATTATTGGATTGTTAATTAATTATTTAAGAAATTAATTTGGAATTGGTAACATTGTGTGAGCAAGTTTCTTAAACATGTTTTCAGAACATTGCAGTAAACGTTATTTCTGCAACGTTACACCCTACGCTTCGTACAGCCTCTCGTATACAGAACTGAACATTCTGATTATGGTCTCTGTTTATGGGAGTGTGCTTGAGTAGAACTTGTCAGTGTGATGTGAAACAAACCTGAAGCAGCTCTGGACAGCATCCTACTCATGTCCTGCGCTATTTCTAAGCTTCACTCAAAGCCCAGAAGGCCACAAAGAGCATCCAAAGGCATGATGGATGTAGCGAGTGTTGTTATTTCAGTCTGTAGTCAAAGACATGGAGGATTGTGACTGTCCAATTGTCATTTTCCTCCTGATCTATCTTGTCTTTTCTATCTTGGGTCCTCTCTGTTATATGCATCTGAAGCTGTGTATGGTTCAGCACTGTTGAATGCTCGATTCTGATTGGTCAGAAGGTGTCAACAGCACTAACCAGAGACACCAACGTATCGTCGATTATTTATTTTCCTTATGGACGTGATATGTCATCTTTTCTCGCCCATTCGCATTTATTCACTGGCAACGGATAGTTTCATGGTATTATTTTTAGCCGGGACACACTTTTTCTCCTCCTCCCCCTGCTATTTCTAAATGAGTCGGGTCCTTGCTCAATTTACAGCTGCGCCTGAGGAATTATTCAAGCGCCTCTGGGCCGGCAGCAATCCCCATCGCCCCCCTAGCAAGGGTTCCACAGGGCTAATATGAATCTAAGCAGGGGAACACAGTGACAGTGCCCACAGAACAAACCAATTTAATGTATTGTTTCTTAATTATCACTCTCATTCATTCACCCTCAGCACCTCTGCCGTATCTCTCTCTCCCACTCTCTCTCTCACACGGCAGCCCTTTTATCAAAAGCGCCAGTCTTAAAGATAATAAACTTTTGCTTAAAGGTAATTACTTAATCTGGACAAACCTGTGTGTTAAGCAGACCTATTAAGAGCAGCAACGATAAATCAGCAGGTAGAAGGGGCTGCATGATTACAGCACGGTGTAATCAGTCTTTCGGACCCTTTCCGTCTTAAGTACCTAAATTACACAAACAGCATGCTAACAACATGCCGTGGATAGAGGAGGCCTGCTGTTCTCTCACTCTCTTTGCATTCTTATCCAAAGCACTATGATGCATGGACCTTATTAGCATTTTTACCCAGATGCAGCTGAAGGACGCTGATAAGTGTCGCCTCGCTCTGCCCTTTTGCCCCTGCAGCTGCAAAGCCTAGGCTGGACTTCCTGCATTTACAGCTCAACCACATTTTCAGGCTGTAACTCTTTCCTTCTGCGGACTTCACGGTCACTTCTAGCTGAGCACTTTTATCAGAAGTCTTCTACATTCATGCAGCCCTGTGATTCAAATCCGCAGAGGCAACAGGGATGCGACATCCTGTTAAAATGCTTACATTAGTACCAAAAAAAAAAAAAGGCATTTAAAAAAAGCCAGCTGTGTAATGAACTGCATGCTGAGACTCTGAACCTGCCAGAGGCTCTGAGTTACCTTGGCATGTCCCAGAATGCTTTGCGACATGGGGTTTGGTGGGGTGTAGTAATGCTTGGCATGATGATGTGTAGTTAAGCCGCTGGCCAGCTTGTTCCAGAGGAATTTCCTGTCTAATTTCCCCTCCTGCTTGTCTGGATAAAGACAGAAAGCCTTTTAATTATGCTGCTAAGGACTGGCCTTCTCAGAGGATCATTATGCTTATTGAGCACTTCCTATAAGGTGGAACCACTTTAGCTTTGTAGATCCGAGGATTAGGGCAAAACAAAGGCAAGACGCATCTGTTTGTGTGCCTTCAATATTCATAGTTAGAGCCGAATAAACTCTTTAACCTTTAAGAGAATCAGTAATGCTTAGGCACCGTATATGAGGGTTAAATGATTTTTATGTAGTCTGTAGCAAGTTTGATGAGATTGGGTTCCTCAGAGAACTGAGATCGTGGACTTGAGATGTAACTGACAATTTGTTATATACAGATACAAATACTTTTTTTTTTTCCAAAGAAAGCTTGCTGGAAAAGTCCAGATGCCTTATCTAGAGACCAGAGGTGTGCGTTGGGACTGGGATCCAGTGGGACGCAACAAAAACATTTACTTTCATGCAGGTGCGAGTGAGCAGTCAGAAATGAAACTCATGGGGCAAAGAAAGGCTGTGTTCTGTAACATGAACGCACAGCAGCCTTGTAGTACTCGAATCCGACTCGCGCCCTAATTTTAAGGACTCGTGACTTGACTTGGACTCGAGCACTGATGACCTGGACTTGGACTCGTGCATTAATTGCATTCAGACTCATAAATTGGAGACGAGGACTCTGATTTTTTTTAAATTTTTTGTAACATTCCATAATAAGTTGGCATAAGATATTTATATCTACATTAATTTTTATACTAATTTTGTGCAAGAGAATGCATATTCACCTGTTCATACGTCATGTTCAGGAACAAACTAACGTTAATGGCGTTAAAATGCCTGGAGAGAACGCCCTTGGGTTTGTCCGCTTTGCTTATACAGACTTCTCGTGCAGTGGGAAAAAATGCACCGCTATGTGTTCCATATGTAGAAGAACTATCGAGGAGACAACCTCGAACTTCAATCGTCATTTGGCAAGACTCCACCCAGAGAAGGAAGTGACACGCTACAGTATGTTCATTGCTCTGTTGATAGCGGGCAGGGCTTGCTGAGCGATGAACTAGCTAGTGTTAACCCTGTCTTATGTTATTTGCCCTGTTGATAGTGGGCGGGGCTTGCTGAGCGATGCACTAGCTTTTTATCTGTAGCCTATTAACTAAAATGGGGCAGTCAGTGGGGCAGTAACATTCGTCCAACATAGTAGCAGAGACGGTTTCATATCAAGGCAGCAACAGCCACCGTCAAATGGTGTGGATGGAGTCTTGTTCTCGGACTCGACTCGGATCAATAGTGGACTCGAAATTTTCTTTCATGACTTGGACTTGACTCAGACTTGAACACTGGGGACTCGAGACTGGATTCAGACTCGAGGTTTAGTGACTTGACTACAACACTGACGCACAGCATTCATTCATTCATCCTTAGTAACTGCCTGGTCAGGGTTGTTGAGGTTTAAATTAGGCTACTAACCCACTTAATTTGATAGAATATATCATGGGCAGGTACAAAGAAAAATGAGTGCATGAATGCATGCGTGGGATTTGAAAAAAAAAAAAACGTCTTGCACACATCTCTTGCTGAAACCAGTTATGAACTTGAGTGATGTAGCAGAGGTTGAGGAACTGTCAGAATTCCAGACCATGCTGGCAAGACTAGTATTTCTACCTCCAGGGGGTTATAGGGGGTGGTTTCCAGTGTTTTCCAGTGTTTTTCGAGACAGTGGTATGATACTATTTCTGGCTATTACAGATACAGATATCTGGAGCACTAAACAGATATAGATCGTGGCATTGCATACACTCCTACTGGGTACCATCAGTTTATTTCAGTGCAACAGAGCTCCACCTTCAAACTTTACACGAGCTCCTCAAGTGTGAATGAAAAGCCTCCAGCTCTAGCACTGTGTCCAGGACTGACTGTGAGAAAGTGACTCCATTCTCTCCAGATGCTGAAACAAATGTTATCACCCAAAGACTAATAGATGTGAGGGCCTGAGCGTGGCCCCCCAGGGAACACAGCTCACTGAAGCAGGTAAACGGCGCTCTTGAACTCTCCAGAGCGCTCGCCTTTTGTTCTCGTGGAACAATGTAGCTGTCCATGTGATCGAATAACCCAACCTGGTGGATCCGCAGACAGGCACGGAGCACCGTGACATACCAGAGGCCTGAGCCTCCTCCGGGGGGCGGCAGATCTGAGCCGAACGGCCCCTAAGAGGCCCAAACAAAGAAGCTGACATGAAAAATGTGACTTCTGGAAATAACACTGCTAATGCGGATAATTGAGGCAGCGCTCTGATGAATGTTGGTTGTGTGGAGAAATGTGGAGCCTTAATGACACAGAGTGGGGAGGGTTTTAATGCTCGTTAATGCTACTTTTTAAGCTCGGGCAACAGAAAAATATGGGTTGGATATGTTTACATCATCAGAAATAATTGACCAGATTTTTGGCCTTTTTGTGTGTGTGCGTGTGTTTTTAAGATGATTGTTTATTCCAAGAAAAAGCTCATTTTGTTTAATCAGACCAGGGCTGTTGCTTTTCCGTTCTCTGATAGCGAAACTAGAAAAAAATGGGCGAACTAATGAAAGCATCATGTAAATTTGTTGGGAAAAAAAAGGCATAATTTTAGTTATAGCTCAGTCTTCATCAGCCATATTTGCTCTGGCGGTTACAGAAAAGTCACATGCACTTATCATATGAATCACATGATTCGGCACGGTGGTGTAGTGGTTAGCACTGTCGCCTCACAGCAAGAAGGTTCTGGGTTTGAGCCCAGTGGCCGACGGGGCCTTTCTGTGTGGCGTTTGTATGTTCTCCCCGTGTCTGTGTGGGTTTCCTTCAGGTGCTCCGGTTTCCCCCACAGTCCAAAGACATGCAGTTAGGTTAACTGGCTACTCTAAATTGCTTATAGGTGTAAATATCTGAGCACGAGTAGTATAGCGCCGTTGTATGCCTTCAACTCGGTCATGTTGAGCTGGGCCCTTCATAATTCCAGTGCTATTGAACTCACAGAAATGGCACTATATAAGTCTGTTATCAGTCGGTATTACACATATCGATTTGAGACACTTCACATGTTATGTTTCAGACATTTTCACACATGCATGTGTTTTTATTTGTATTTTTTTTACTTGTGATTTTTTTTAATATCCACGACTTAACCAAACTCTGACCTTTCCCATGATTCATTGCTGCGTCATAGCGGAAGCCGGAATCTTTCTTCCGCATCATTGTGTTGACATTTGTAGCTAATGCTAACTGCTATGTAGGTAAGATCAAAGATGACTAAAAGATGGTTACACGGGTCCGATTTTCTGACGTGCTCTGGCGAGAATCCAGTCAAATTGCCACATTTGTCGACCCTCACGGAACGTATAGATGACATGAAGTTGTGGCCCAACATCAGCTACGTTGACATTGTCTCATCTCATCTCATTATCTGTAGCCGCTTTATCCTGTTCTACAGGGTCGTAGGCAAGCTGAAGCCTATCCCAGCTGACTACGGGCGAAAGGCGGGGTACACCCTGGACAAGTCGCCAGGTCATCACAGGGCTGACACATAGACACAGACAACCATTCACACTCACATTCACACCTACGGTCAATTTAGAGTCACCAGTTAACCTAACCTGCATGTCTTTGGACTGTGGGGGAAACCAGAGCACCCGGAGGAAACCCACGCGGACACGGGGAGAACATGCAAACTCCACACAGAAAGGCCCTCGCCGGCCACGGGACTCGAACCCGGACCTTCTTGCTGTGAGGCGACAGCGCTAACCACTACACCACCGTGCCGCCCGTTGACATTGTCAGTTATTTTATTCTTAGCGAGAGCGTTGATGGCGATGAGCTGAGGAACTACAAAAGCACGGAGGTGTACAATTATCTACATAGTAATAAAATTGCCAAAATTATGTGTAAGACAGGGTGAGTTTGTTTGCTTAAAGGCTGAAGTTGAGCCGAGCCAGAGCAACAAAAAGGAAATAAATCAAGCAGTCATGCAGCAGCTGTCATCTGGAAGGTAGGCCATGTCAGAGTAGAGCGATGGTATTATTGTATTGGTTTACTACTAATGGAGTGTTTATATATTGTAAGTCGCTTTGGACAAACGCGTCTGCTAAATACCATATAGGCTCAATATGTATAGACTCAAGAAGCAAAAGCTTGGTCAGAGAAACATACGCTAACAATTTAAAGGAGAACTGAAAGCAAATTTTTTTATTATCAAAATTCTGTTTGTCTCATTTTATTAAATATAGGAATGCATTTCTGACAGCAAGTTATGAGTGTTTGAAATACGCTCTGTAATATATCAGTCCATATGTCAAAGCAATGTCCGTAAACGAGATTCGCTGAGACCTGTGCGAGACATCGTAGGACGGAAGTAAAACGTACAGCGGAAATCAAAGTGACCGACATCCGCCAACGTTGTCAAAAGACGCGTGCGCCCTCCTTCGAATGCTGACGTAATCAAGCCGGAAGTTTTCCCTGTGTCCGAAATCGCTCCCTACTCACTATATAGGGCACTATATAGTGGGGACGCCATTTTGTAGTGCTGTTCAAAACCTTAGTGAGGATTATGTGGGAAGTGCGCTCAGTATAATATGGATTTATCACAAAAATACATGCATGTATTTATTATTTTGAAAACCCACCAGCCGCCTGATCTGGCACGTTTTAATTGTCTCATCTCATCTCATTATCTCTAGCCGCTTTATCCTGTTCTACAGGGTCGCAGGCAAGCTGGAGCCTATCCCAGCTGACTACGGGCGAAAGGCGGGGTACACCCTGGACAAGTCGCCAGGTCATCACAGGGCTGACACATAGACACAGACAACCATTCACACTCACATTCACACCTACGGTCAATTTAGAGTCACCAGTTAGCCTAACCTGCATGTCTTTGGACTGTGGGGGAAACCGGAGCACCCGGAGGAAACCCACGCGGACACGGGGAGAACATGCAAACTCCGCACAGAAAGGCCCTCGCCGGCCGCGGGGCTCGAACCCGGACCTTCTTGCTGTGAGGCGACAGCGCTAACCACTACACCACCATGCCGCCCCGTTTTAATTGTGCGACAGTAATTGACGTAAATACCAGCGCAACGGACTCATCCTTATCCTGTCGTCTTTCCAACTCTTCTCTACTCCACATTGGTTCGAAGCCGTATGGAATAATCTCTATCACTGATGAAGCTGGCAAATCTCGAAATTAATCTAAATTGGAACGATATGGCAATCTGGCTGCTGTGTAAACGGTTTTCAAAATGGCGGCGCTGACACTTCACGTTTGAAGTCTCGCAAAAGTCTCGTGAAGATCGCGCAGATAAGCGACGCCTGCCGTGGACCAAACGAACTACATTCAACATGGCTAAAAATCGAAAAGGCTGATAAGTGTAATATAATATGCTAATACAAGTCACGATATAAGGTTAATAAAACCGAAAACGTAATTGAATAACACGTTAATTAAAAAATAAAGCAAGTTTAAAAATGACTTCAGTTCCCCTTTAATGCAGATGCAAATGCTGTCAAACTCTGGAAACAATAAACATCCCATATTTAAATAATTACGTGTCTATGTATTTGTCGAAGCTTCTTCAACTTCTTAACTCTGCTGATCATTCCAGATATTGGATGTTATTTGTAGGCTATTTGTTTACACTAGTACTTCATCACTGGTCGCTCTTGGATTCTCTCGGCTACATGAACTTATTGTTAGTCGCTTTGAATAAAAACGTCAGTTAAATGACTATAATGTTTGAATAATGTACGATATCAAAACAACAGTTACACAGAATTAATGTTGTCGATTCAGGTCCAAAATGAAGTGGTTAGTGGAAAGACAGGAATCGTATGTACAGATGAATAGCATATAGTGCTGGACAACACGCCTTGTGAGTCCATTTGTGCTCAAAACAGATTCCAGTCATAAAATCTTTAAGCGTTCGTGAGTTGTTTGTGCGCCCAACGGCACACGTTGAACCAGAAAAAGGCATAATTTAAAAAGACGTTATCCTCTGACTAAAGCATGGTTGTCGTCGCTAGCTCCGCTCGGCTACGTTCAGCTCCCTCAGCCTCAGCTATTTAGATAAACCGGAAATCAAAGACCGGCATCCGGGAGAGGCGGTTGTCATAGCGACCCCCATTGTCTCTCGCAGGAAAGCTGTGGATAACATATCATTAATCTATTTCCGTACATGATTTTTTTTTATGTGTAGGGCATTTGGTTTTACTGATCACATTCATATGAAGTCACATGTTCACTTGATTTCTCATTGCACAATATATCGTAGCTGCATATGTAATCCCATATTAGTCGCATAATCACATGTGAAAAACACAGAAATTGTGCGATTTTTCTTTACCGGAGTTCACACCACAGCTGATGTCTTATTTTGAAGTTTGGAAAACGCAGGTGTGTTTTATCAGCCCGAGTACACTGCAAAAAATGGCCTTTCAAAAATAAGAAGTAAAAGATTAAAACAAAGCATATTTGCTTGAATCAGGTGAAAGAAATCTGCCAATGGAACTAGTCAAATTTGACTTGGTAAGATTTCTTAAAGTAAGATGAAAAATCTAACCTGTTTTTAGATGAAATAATTCCAAAATAAGATTGTGGAACTTATTATGCGAGATCTGATTAACTCAAAATAATCAAAATAGTTCTTATAACAAGATCGTACTTCTTACATTTAGCCATTCAAGTCATTTTTATTTATTTCATTTTAAGGGTATTTCACTTAAATTCATGACAAAGTCATAGCAGTAAAAACTGAATTTAAGATAAATATACTAATATTAGGATTGTTAAATTCTACAACTAAGCATTGCTAGCTTAAAAGATTCTCCTTTTGTGACCTGTAATTAGTAAAATACTCTAGATATGAGACCAGAGACTATCTTGAATCAAGTTGACGACACATGTAGCATTGCAACAAGTTTATTTTTTTTCTCATTCATATTTTTTTTCTCATTATCATTTTTCAACATTCAAACATTAAAACATCTCTTAAGATTCCACTTCCCCAGGACCTCAGGCACCAAAAAAATAAAATAAAGTCTACGCATTTTGACTTACAGTGCTTACACAACGCCAAAGCAACAGTGCAGTGTACAAGGGGTTTACAAGATCAGGCACAAAAAAACAAACAAACAAACAAACAAACAAACAAACAAACAAACAAGCAAACAAAAAACACTGAACTTAACTCACAGTATTCCAAAAAGACCTCACGAAAGCGCCCTCCACTCACTCATGGCCTTTTTGAAGGCACTTGTCTGGTCTAGAGTATGTACAGCATCTAGAAGGACCTCACTCTGAATGACTGAGGCTACATCCACACGACAACGGCAACGAGATTTTTTTTTTTTAAATATCGCGTCCACATGGGCAATGGATCAGTTAAATTTCGGGTCCATATGGCAACGCAACGCTTGTTGAAAACGATGCAATACACATGCCACACCTCTAGGTGCGCTGTAAGACGGTCCCATCGGAGACACCAGAACAATAGAAGAAGAAGTAGACGCATGCGCATAAACCCCTTCTTCTGTAGCATTAGCCACATTAGCTTCTGCAGTGTTTGGACTAAAGACTCAGCCCTAAGGGCTATTTTCTCTCTCTCTCTCTCTCACTTTGCACCATTACACAATAAATATTCACAGTGAAAATATTTTGTAAGCGCGTTTCATGAACCAAGTTATAGGATTTGTTGACAACTCGCATCGAGTTCGTTACACTTCTACCCGGCGTGAAGCACTGACAGTCATGTGGTTGTGACGTCATCGTAAACAAATCCGTTCTACTCATCCAGACGACTTCGCAACGGTACCATTGCCATATTTTTCCACTCTGGGACCCGTTCTCAAAAGATTTCGTTTTGGGGCACCCAAAACGCCGGTGCCGTGTGGACGCCAGGCCGAAACGATAAACAATTTTATCAGATTCACCTGAATCCGTTGCCGTGTGGACAGGGCCTGAGTAAACAGTCACAGTAAACTAAGGATATGAAAGGTGACCCAAACGTCTATGCATTTTGACTTACAGTGCTTACACAACGCCAAAGCAACAATGCATTTTGGGGGCACTGACTATTTGGTTGGTTGGTTGGTTGGTTGGTTGGTTGGTGCCTGATTTCAGTAAAGTTCATTTATTCCCAAAACAAGCATACTTTGTTTTTTTTTTTTCTTGAAACAAGATGAACCGCATTTGACAAATGTCCAAAATGTACTTACTTGTTTTAAAAAAAAAACTTGTTTTATTTTCAAAGGTGCTCCAAATAAGACTTTTTCAAGACATTTTGTCTATACAAGATTTTCAAGATGGACTGTCTAAAAACTAGCCTTTCTAGCTAAATGAGGTTTTGCTTGTTGGGCAATTATGTCTTATAATAAGGGTGGCTAGATGTTTTGACTTGAAAATAGACAAACTTCCTAAGATTTTTTTTTTTTTTTGCAGTGTACATTCGAGTGTCTACTGAAGGTTTGAACGGTTCCATTTCAAGTCCTAAAGTGCAAATTTTTCTGGTATATTCTGCCTTCTTTTTTCCATAGTGGCACAGTTTAAGATTGGCAATAAGCACCCTCCTTTGATTAATCTTAATGAGTTGTGTTGTGTTGTGTTGAACCCATGTTTTGTTGACCTAGTTCTTTCTTATTTTGTCTCGGCTCTTCTTTGGGCCTTTTCTCTACCCCCAAACCAAACCATACCCCCCACCCCACCAATAACTCACCCCCAGCATTAGTTAAGGGACATTAACCGGGACGGGGCGCTGAATGAAGCTGTTTTGCTTGCATCCACTCCACAGCACAGTGCTCTCACACACAGTGCTATTATAGTGCTTCCCTGAAAAATATCCCCCTGCCCTTTTTCATGGGACAGAGAGGCTGGTGAAAGCACCGAGGCCTGTGTTTAATCACATGACCTCCATTGTGCAGTGTAGCATTGCTTTCTGCTGGGAGGTTATGAAGTGGCTGTGGTTTAATAGGAAGCTTTTCAGCTCAAAGGTCAGATCTAAACGGTGCCGTACGAAGCTCCGCAGTCTTGTGTGTTTAACAGCTGCACACCGTTATTGTTGTGGTATGTTCTTTTCTGAATGTCAGGTGTGTTTTATGGTGTTTTGCATCAATTAAACCCGACCAGGGGCATTTTCCATGACAAACGCTCTAAAGAGGGTGGGATGAAGTCACGCACCAACCCTGCAGCTTTGAGGCCCAAACAGTCACTGGGTATTATAACAATATAAAAAATGAAAGCATGTTGCATATTTATGGCTAACCAATTACAGACTGCCGAAGTTGGATTCACTCCAACATGTTAAAAGATGTGCGCACTGTGAGATTTATCTATAAAGTTATCTCAACGGTTCAAACTCCGCTTCACCGAGGCCAAGGCTCTGAACATTATAAACATTGTAATAAATATTTTTGCAGATTTTACAAAACTTTTTGATACAAACCAGAGTTATATGTGACAAGAGCTGGAAAAAAAGGTCACGTCCTGGATTTCGGTTTGAGCTTGTCCGTCATGCCATCATGGATCACGCAAGAGGAGAAGGATGGAGAGTGCTGACTCATACCACTGTTGAGTGTTTGGCCCCCCCGGAGGCCCTCACAGGCTCCTCGGATATAGGTAATGATCCATGACCCTTGACCTCTCCCAAACTCCCGCTCTCTCAGAAGAATTTTAATACAATCCAGAAACCATCAGAGGCAAACCTCATATCTTTCTTTCTCATCTCCTGTCTTTTAATCCCCCATGCCAGCATGTCAGCCTTTTATAATTAGTCCCGAGTGCTAAAAGCCTAAGAAACCCGATCTGCGATGCTGGTGCCAAGTGAGTGGAACAGTGGTGTTAATGTTCTCTTAGAACAAAGTGTAGAAAAAAAGGAGAAACAAAAAAAAAGAGAAAGAAACAGGACTTACAGGAACACTTACGCTAATTAGAAACAAAACTCTGTAAAAGACTTTAAGACTCCAAAAAACCGCACTGTTATGGCACTAAAAACAAACTTGGTCCTACAAAAGATCAACTGCGGTGTCTCATTATCACAACAGCTAATGAAAGCCCACTTGGATTTAATGGGCCATCCCAAGCCAGGAGAGTATTTATTACAGGAAAGCGTTGATTTTGATCCCTTTTCATTCCAAATAAAAATTCCCCACAAAAGGAGCCATAATGAAGAAAATACCGAGCTCATATAAACGAGGTTGACTGTAAACGGAGTGTCATGCGCAACGGCGTAGCCTAGTAAAAAGTTGCTAAGCAGTGCACACACTCCTTATTAATGAGGCTGTATTTGATTTCAAAGGCATCAGAGGGTTTTCTTCTGGTTCTAGCATTGCGTCTTTCCATGATTCTCCCGTTCCTTTAGGGAAAAAAAAAACATCGGATTTTCCCAAACAGAGGGTTTTGTCCTTGTTTTGGGGCCATTAAGATGTGGGGATGTGGGTATTTGTGCACAAACGTGTATACGATTGAGGAAGGTTGGATAGTCTGCACTACTACAACAGGCCAGAGAAGCTTCTCCCCTGCTGTCAACTCCGGTTTGTGTCGAGGCCATGCTTCTCCTTGATAGCGTCCATCATTCCCGCTAGTTCAAAGAACGTCTGGCTGCAGGTCTTTGTCGAAAGCCCAGTTGGATATCTTTTATGTCTAAGATGTAGGATTTCTTAGGATGACTTTGATTATTTATTTATTCCACTTCTCTTGTGTGATAGTGCCAATATTTTACACGAAACTGCTCAGCCTGCTCTGAGACTCTACTTTACTATAGAGTGGTTGGCTTTGAAAGTTTTTTCTTTCTTTTTTTTTCCTTTTTTTGAAGTTTCTTAAAGATTTTTTTCTTGCTCTCTCTCCCTCGATACTCTTCTCTCTCCTTCTCTCTGTCTTTCTGTCTTGTCTGCAGGGCCTCATCATATATTCCCGACTTTCCACACGCCAATCCCCATCGACATACGTCACCATGAAGGAAGATACCACTACGAACCTCATGGCCTTCACCCCTTGCATGGGTAAGTAATGATGTCTTCTCTGTCTCTCTAACCAAATAGCTAAGTCATGTTCGAGTCCCAGTGAAAAAACAGAGATAAGCCCAGTGGACTTCTGATGTACATCTGAGCCCACAACCAGAACATCAGAGACGTAGGAGCTCACCTGGCCTGCCATCAAAACAACCCTGACTACCAAAACATCAAACAGAACTGAAATGTGACAATGTGAGAGAGGACCAACCTCCACGACAAATTGTTTACAACAGGAAAATCAACAAAGGACTAAATTTTGTTCCCCGAGTGAAGGTCGACCCAAAACATCAATCAGCACTGAATTCGCATGATAAATGAGAGAGGAGATACAATTCTAGTCAGACGAAAATGTGTTAAAGGAATAATCCGGAGTGATATGCTTTCTAGGTCTATTTTCGCATTATTGGGAGTGCATAGGGCGGCACGGTGGTGTAGTGGTTAGCGCTGTCGCCTCACAGCAAGAAGGTCCGGGTTCGAGCCCCGTGGCCGGCGAGGACCTTTCTGTGTGGAGTTTGCATGTTTTCCCCGTGTCCGCGTGGGTTTCCTCCGGGTGCTCCGGTTTCCCCCACAGTCCAAAGACATGCAGGTTAGGTTAACTGGTGACTCTAAATTGACCGTGAGTGTGAATGGTTGTCTGTGTCTATGTGTCAGCCCTGTGATGACCTGGCGACTTGTCCAGGGTGTACCCCGCCTTTCGCCCGTAGTCGGCTGGGATAGGCTCCAGCTTGCCTGCGACCCTGTAGAAGGATGAAGCGGCTAGAGATAATGAGATGAGATGAGATGGGAGTGCATACGTTGAGTTGCTACCCCAATCACGTCACTTGGATGTGTTTTGAGACAGTTCGTTTTTTGCGATTTCAACCAGAAAGCGCTAACATGGCAGTGCAAGGGGCATGTCTTTTTGCCGATACAAAACGCTAGTTTTAAAACCATTGCAAAGCTCAAAACAACATGACAGTTCTGTGGAAGTGAGTAGAGGGTTCCTACAAACAAAACGAAGTGTCCCTGGTTCTGCAAGTGCAGGGACAGAGAGTGTAGAAGAGTAAATACAAAGCCAGTACCTTACCTGAAGTTGTTCTTCTCCAGACGCCATCTTCAGGGGAAAGTCCGTAAGGATGGGCTCTGCACTCGGCACTCGACTTTTACGGACTTTCCCCTGAAGATGGCGTCTGGAGAAGAACGACTTCAGGTAAGGTCACTGGCTTTGTATTTACTCTTCTACACTCTCTGTCCCTGCACTTGCAGAGCCAGGGACACTTCGTTTTGCTTGTAGGAACCCTCTACTCACTTCCACAGAACTGTCATGTTGTTTTGAGCTTTGCAATGGTTTTAAAACTAGCGTTTTGTATCGGCAAAAAGACATGCCCCTCGCACTGCTGTGTTAGCGCTTTCCGGTTGAAATGGCAAAAAACGAACTGTCTCAAAACACATCCGATTGACGTGATTGTGGTAGCAACTCAACGTATGCACTCCCAATAATGCGAAAATAGACCTAGAAAGCACATCACTCCGGATTATTCCTTTAAGTCGACCTGATTATTAATTTGCTAGCAAAGAATTGCAATACAGTGACCGAGTTGTGTCCAGAAGGTCTAGTTCTTTCAAATAAAACCATCAGAACTGAAATCTATTGAGAACTCAGGGAGGAGACACAATTTAACTGAAAGCAAGCAAAGTTGCAAACAAAGTTGTAAACAAATTGTTTACAACAGGAAAATCAACAAACAGAT
The DNA here is from genome assembly GCF_027579695.1 of Neoarius graeffei. Taxonomy (NCBI): domain Eukaryota; kingdom Metazoa; phylum Chordata; class Actinopteri; order Siluriformes; family Ariidae; genus Neoarius; species Neoarius graeffei. The sequence goes on from NC_083583.1 coordinate 20,582,274, forward strand.
GACCAAGTCTTGTTCCCCGAGGAAAGATCTGCCCAAAGCATTGATCAGAACTGAGTTTCCCAAAAGCATCGTAGCACAAAGATCATCGTTAAATGGTAAAGCGAGCAGCACAATGAACACTTTCTGTCCTAGTTAAGATGCTCTTAGCGTTAAGAGACTTTTGCGAAACCCACCCCAGAACTGAAATCGGATGAGAAATGAGAGAGGAGATACAATTCTAGTGAGTGAAAAGTCTGAAAACTCGTTAAGTTGACCTAATTAGCAGTTTGTTAGCAAAAATTTGCAATACAACGACCAAGTGCTGTGCAGAAGGTCTAGTTCTTGCAAACAAAACAATCAGAACTGAAATCCATTGAGAACTGAGGGAGGAGATATGATTTAACTGAAAATAAATCAAGTTGTAAACAAATTGTTTACAACAAGAAAATCAACAAACAAACGACCAAGTTTTGTTCCTCAAGGGAAGACCTACCCAAAATGGGAATCGGATGAGAAATAAATCATAAGTCCTTCCCACGCCAGAACCTGGTCTTCCTCAGGCAGTCTCCCGTCCCGGTACTAACCAGGCCCTTGAGGTGCATAGATTGGCAGTGCCAATCCCCGTAGCCCTCAGCCTCTCACACAGCTAGGGTTATAGTGAGGAGCTGGTTCTCTGGTAATCACAAGAGTTTGCCTCCCCACTCACATTTGTATTGCAGTGTGACTTGCTAGACGGCAGTAGGTACCATTTTTACGACGGTGGTATGACCCGACCGTGAGTAGAACTCACAATCTCTCGATCGAGAGGCAGACACAGTAACCACTAGACCAGCTCGTGATATTGAGAAATGAGAAAGGAGATAATATTCTAGTGAGAGGCCTGGAAAGTTTGTTAGTTTGGCCTAATTACTAATTGTTAGCAAAAAATTTGAGAAAACAATGACCAAGTTTTGTGCAGAGTGATGAGTTCTTTCAAAATCAAACAATCAGAACAGAAATCCATGGAGAACTGACGGAGGAGATACGACTTAACTAAATTGTGGACGATGGACGGACAACAGATGATGGACGCCACACCATGGCAACAGCTCATCAGCCTCTAATGATCAGATTCCAGTTTGACAGTGCATATGCTCAACAGCTATGACTTAACTCCAGATCTGTTTTCTGAGTAGCATTTTTTTCTCCTCAAATCACTGATATAACTTCCCACAATGAAACCCAAGACAATGTGTAATTTCCCAATCACTGGCCAATAAAATATCAAACACAGGCAAGTACTTAACCATTGGCACACGCAAACATTTCTACTATTTCCTTTCTAATCCATGCTGCATGTGGAGATTGTGAATTGTTTGCCATCTCCAGCCTAAAGAGAGACATGCTCTTCCAATTAACATGAGTTTTTGCATTGATTTCTTCCTCGATCATGACAGCACAATGTTTTCCCTTCCAGTGGAACCAAATCCTCATGGTCAGAAATGTTGCCGTCGACTTCCACAGTAATGTAGGGTAACCTCAAGACCTGAGTCGTTCCATGCGTCCCATATGAATTTTCAACTGGGAGCTTTGTGTTGTATAAACTGAAGTGGGCCAAACAAGTTTTGAAGTTACACTTTGTTGTCAGTACTGTACGTTCAACTCAAACTACTTTATTTTCCCCAGTCAGAAACGGGGTCTGCCTCCAAGGCAGGTTTATCTTAAGAAAGGGGCCGAATAAATCAATACAATTCTGGAAGTTGTGTTCTTACATTTAAATTCACAGATTTTGATGGTGATACATATGGTGTGCCTGGTAGCAGCGAGCCTATTCATCATACGCAGTGGCGAGTAACGGGGGGGGGATGGACGTGTCGTACTACTCGGCTACCTTGATTAATGTGATGTGATCTTGACAGTGGACCCCTAATTCATCAAGGCTTTGATCTAGCTGTCTTTCTCTCTGCCTGTGCCAAATTCATCTAATTACAGGGACGTTGCGCAGCAAATTAAGCACGGTGTCGCCCGTGGCAAGCCAAGCCACTTTGTTACAGTCTTGGCGCACCGTGTCAGAGGTCCCTGCTCTAATCGTCTAACATGACATCTCCATACAGTGCGCTTCATCACTGTTTGCATATACCGTAATGAGGCCGCTGGTTATTTTGTCAGAGCTGTCACCCAAACCACGCCGGGAAACTTCCCTTGCTTTTTTTTTTTTCCTGCAAGAGAAACGTTTGCTGCCTCTCCGAGTGGCCGGAATGACAGAGGATGCGGTGATTCATCTCCGGAGCGGAGCAGTGGAGCACTGTGGGAATTCTCGAGACAGAGAGGGCCGGGGGCTATGGAGCGCGCCACCCACTTGTCTCATGGGCTGATGCACACGCGTTGACACACACTTCCCATGCTCTGCGCTGCTCTGTGTGAGAACGCAGCCAAAGGACTAGACACTGCAGAACTGAAGACAGGGCTTTGAACTGAGGAGACAAATGTAGCATGATGTCTGATGGAGCGTTTGCTATTTTTACTAGAGACCTCCAGGAAGCCTGAGGAGAACTGGTCCAAAGTGCAGTCAAGTACCTTCAATTAAAAATCACATGCCAGTGAACCGCATTTCTGAATTTCTACCTCATATACTTTGACGTATAATATTTCTGCAAGAGTGAAAATATTTAACAGTTATTCCACGAAATCGAGTCAGACATGAGCCGATAGCCGATGAAGCTCGTAGCACCGAGTTGGCTATAAGCCATGTACGACGAGATTGAGTGGAATAATTGTTTTATTCTATCCACTGGATTTTGAGAAACAGAGCATTTTTAGTTTTAGTTTTTGAAAATTCGATAAATAAAAACTTTACACAAAGCGTCTGACAAAATCATTTTCCACTTAGAATGTAAACAAACCGGCGAAATGACAGGAGCAATTTGTGAAAAATGCGTTAATAATAGTTCTTGAAAAAAAAAGATACGTTCTTCTTATTAAATACTTTCATTCCATATTTTGTTGCTTTTTGGGGGGTTTTGTTTTCAAGTAGAGTTTTTATTTCATCCTCGGTTGCTTTAGTAATACGCTCCGCCATTTTGATTTTTTTTCTTCTTTAGGGTGTTTTTGGTGGTTGGTAAACCAGCTTAAAGGTGCATTACTGCCACCGACTGGGCTGGAGTGTGGAACAGGCGATACTGGGGGGGTATTCTTTTAGCTATTTCTGTTTCTTTTAAATACTTGATAACAAAGTGATAGATCTGACTTGATGCGCACCGCCATTTTGTTTTTCTCTACTCACGGTATAGACCCTTTTCACTCACGTGACCTTCGTAAGTGCGACCGCCATTTTGGACATGAAGAAATAATGGTTTATGGCACAGACCCTTTCGGTTCTCGCTCATCTAGCTGCTACAATGACTGCTTAGACTGCAACAATAATACCTAACACACATTTAAGTATCCGTCGTAAAGACGTGAAACTCGTTGAGTGACGAGTGTGTACATTGATAAGCTAACACAATCTAAAAGTAGACATACCATCACACTGCCCTGGCGCTGTGTACAGTTTCCCTTCTATGGTTTGTGCACTCACTATTTGCCATTACTTTCTCCAACCCAGTGTTCGAACTATGCCGATATTTTCGGGGGGTCCCTTTTTTCCCTTGGGGGGGCGCGGGGGGTGCTTGCGCTTGTCTCAGAGCGCGGATCTCCAAACACATGAGAAGCCTATCTTACGCACATATCATGCGGACTCCACACCTCCACACACGCATCGCGTCTGAAGTCATAACTCATCAGGGGAAATCGTGTCTGCATTGGCATGTTCAAAAAACAACCTCACGTCAACAATGATACCACACGCAAGAAAAAAAAAAAACAGTCGGGCTACTCAACACATCTGATCCACAGCAGCACCAAAGCATCACTGGAAATCATGTCAACAACCAATCTTCCATTTCAACACGCGTCAACAAACAAATGGCACCACAAACATGAACGAATCGGTCAGGCTACCGATTCCAAACCCACAGCAGACGAATAATTAAATGCATCTTACCTTAAAGCAGAATCGACCACAAAGGAAGTGTGTTGGCACTGTTGGCACACTTCCTTTCTACTAGTTTGTGTCCCCAACCTGGCAGCAGCAGTCGTTGTCATATCGGTTTATTTTATCTTTGATGTAAACACAACACTTCGGATATGCAAATGCTTCCCGTTACACACGATTGCTATGTCAATAAACATCATTTTGCCAATATTTTAGAGACCATCCATCTTCTCCGTCGGTCGGCATCTGTTGGGATCCGATAAAATGATAAATCTTGCCTTGTGTGTTGATGGTTACTACATCCAGGTGCACAACAATATAATGGCATGATGGAAGTCTTGTTGAAAGTAAAAACTTTCTTTGATGGCTATATTCCTTTCGATGCTTCGCCGTCGTTCCTCGTTGGCTGTGGTAGACTACTGGTAGTACATGTCCAAAATGGCGGCCGCGTTTGTCGTGACGTCACGTGAAAAGGGTCCATATGAGCTGATATCCTAGTAGTAGAATAGCCAATCAGAGCGCGCGATTGCTCATATCCAGTGAATGTGGACGGAATAAACTCAAATCGTCTCACATGTAGTAGTGAGGTGTCTAAACAACCGAACAACCCTTAATAATGTCTAGATTATAGCATTGCTTCGAAGAGCTAAGAGTGTAGCTCATTTTAATCGATAAATCTGGGTCTCATGAGAGACCTTTTCTGAGAAGGAACAACCCTTTGTTGGTCAACATAGAACCTTTATGGATTCTGTTATGGATGGACACATGAAGACAAGACGAGCTCATTATGTCTTATTGATACACGGTACTGTGCAAAAGTTTTAGGCCCCCTATTTTTTTTTTCATGCAAACTTTGTTAGAGATTTCTATTTTATGACTTCTACATTATCGAATCGGCACAAAAACATTTTAGAGTTCCAAACGTTCGTTTTCCAGCACAGCATTAAATATTACAGGGGGAAAAATGCCTGTATCTGAGCAGCATATTACATAAGAGAGCACTTTTCAGATTAAAAAAGAAAACATAATGGAGGCTACTGGGTTTTGGTGCAAAATTTAAGAAGCGAGTGTGACAGTCGTGTCCAGAAGAACTGTGGCTGGTTCTGGAAGATGCTCAGTAAAACCTACAGCTCATTTCCGCATAAAACTGCACTCATTGTACCCGAGACTTTTTTTTTTTTCCAGCAAAGGGTCGTCTCACACCAAATATTGACTTTGTTTCATTTGTTACGGCTTACTGCTTACTGCTTATAGCATTTTTTAAATGTTGAAACATTTCATTTCATTATTTTTAAGCCATTTTTGCTCTACAGCATTTCTTTCCATGTGCCTAAGACTCTTGCACAGTACTGTGTATAATATTCTTATAGAGCTGCTGAGGTGACATGGTGGTTATTTGTAACACTGTGGCCACAGTAAATATACTGGGGCTACAGCGAAAGCTTTTCAAGATATTTTATTGCCATGAAGTACTTAATTTGTGGTAACTATTGTATTTGAGTGAGGCAGAGCGAAATCAATTGAATTAGACCATGGATATACCATTAACCCACAATGCCTTAAGGGAATTCTCAATGTGAATTGACTTTTTCCGCCCGTTCCCACCAAATAATTAACCGGAGGTCATGTTTTAAGTATGACGTTCCCAGAACATGTTGAAGTATTTGGCTCATGATACACAATTCAAAGCCATGACTTTGGTATTTCATGGTTATATCATGATCATTTCTGGCCATATTTAGTTAATATTAATATTAACTTGTGGTCATGCTTTATTAAGAAAATAACCATGACACATTAACGCGGGCAAGGGATTATGACCCCATGTGGGATTGCTTGATTTGCAAATGGAAAATCAAGAAACTCGCCATCTCCTCTTTTGTTTTTTTCATCTGCTTTACAATTTAATATTGCTGTATCTACAGTATAAAGGCAAATTTGTGTGTTACGACACTGCAACCCTGCTATAACAAACTCCTTGAGGGAGGGACGTCCAAATAGTTCATTATACTGAAAAGTTCGTAATACTGAAATGGACCAACTTGTCACACCAAACTCTCACTCTTACATAAAACAAGACCAGCTGTGTTTAATTTATATTTACGCTTAATTTGCGTACATCTTTACGAAAGGAAATAAGTCATACTCGCTGTCATCTGCTTGCCACATCTTCTTTCTTTTCAGCCCATCATGTTGATTGCAGTTATGGATGAAGTCTTGACGCTCTTTTTCTTTTGCTTTCAATGTTGAAATTGAAATTTTGGGGATATCATATTCTTTAGACAAATTTATTGTTTTCTCACCATGCTTTAGAACGTCCAGGATATGAAGTTTTTCTTCAACGGAAAGTGTCTTATGTTTACGAGTAGCCATGACAACAATGCTTACGGAGTAAAGACTCGAGTAAAACTGCTTTTAGCTTAAATTTTAAGGGATTTTTTTTAAAGTCAGTGATCACTGATCTCGATAATTGTTAGTGATCAACACATAAGCTAAGCTAGTTAAGCCTTTGTTTTTATGGCGTTAACACATATTGTTAATTTAACTGCAGAACTGATTACGTATTGTTTGTGTCTGGTGGGGAGAGGAACACATGGCTCAGTCAGTGCGTTTACATGCACATAGAGAAAATCGAATTTCTGCCATAGCTCAACTGAAATCGAAGTTCTAAATGCCATGGAAACACCTTAGCTCGGCTGAAATCGAACTGAACTGGATTTCTCGTAATCGAGCTACGCAACCTAGATTATGCGATTGTAGCCGAGCTACTTAGTGCATGTAAACCCTATCGAGCTGCATAGTCGAGCTACTTACTTCAGCACTGCCCCTTCCGGAAGTGACGAGTGATGAGACCACAAGCGGGAAACACAACAGCCTCGGTCGGCATGACAACAGTAGTAGAAACGTGCACTTCTGGAGCAATGAGGAGACAGAGTTCATGCTCATTCAGCTTAAGGAGTTGAATATAATATATCTCGATGTTGCTGTCCTCGTCGTTGTTCTTCTTGTGAACACGGAACTGATAACTTTGTTTATACTCTCGAATAGCTCTTCTTCATGACGACAACCGGAAGTGTACCAACACGATGGGGCGTGTAGCGCCACCTGTGGCTCGGGTGCACAACGTACCTCACACAATAGCTCGATTTCCTTGTGTGCATGTAGGATTGGATTTCTCTGGCACCCCTGCTGGGACCCTTAGCTCGATTACCGACAGTAGCTCGATTTGGATGTGCATGTAAACGCACTGAGTGATGGGTTTTTTTGAAGACTCTCACTGTGTCTGAAATCACTCAGCGGCAAAAAAGAAAGTATTCAGCCTTGATTTAAAAGAACTGAAAGAACCAGCAGACACAAAGTACTTTGTATTTATTAATATGGGAAATATGTTCATAATAATAATAATAATAATAATAATAATCAGTTGAATTTATATAGCGCCTTTCTTATACCCAAGGTGGCTTTACAATTTAATAAAAAAAAGTCCACCAAAAGAAGGTCAGGATGTCATTCCAGTGGTGTAGCTGCCACAGTCCCACCAAAAGGCGCACGAAGATAAATCCCACACCACCTGCACAGCCACCGCGACGCCACCAAGCAACATCACTCAGAACACTGCACCAAGCACAAAAGCACTGCCGCACAGAGCGCTGAACAACCAAGATGTTAAAAGAGCAACAAGCTCACTGTCGTCCACAGCGAGGGGCACAGACATCACCAATGGCAAACCATGGCCTGGTGGGAACCGACGCCCAAATCTGGGTCCGGAGCTACACCACAACCGGCACACAAAACACTCAAACAAAAAACAAACATTAAAACTACACAAACACAAAAAAGAAAAACAAAAGGGAAAATAAAATAAAATAAAAAGCTCCGGTGAGAAGCGGCAGCCAGAATGCGCACAGCGTACTCTCAACCGGAAACGGAAAAGATAAAAAAAAATAGTATAATATGTATTTATTATTTTGAAAATCCACCAGCTGACTGATCCGGCACGTTTTAATTGTGCGACAGTAATGACATAAATAACAGCGTGGCGGATCAGCTTCCGAAAGCGTTTTTTCATTTTCCCAATGAGCTCACTATATAGTCCACTATATAGAATCCTCTAGATAGTGAGGAGGGAGTAGTGAACAAATGAGTGATTTCGGACACAGGGTTTGACTCATTGCCTGTGTCTGAAATTGCTCACTCGTTCACTACTCATCTCTCATCTCATTATCTGTAGCCGCTTTATCCTTCTACAGGGTCACAGGCAAGCTGGAGCCTTCGTTCACTACTCCTTACTCCCTATATAGGGAATTACTATATAGTGGACTATATAGTGAGCTCATTGGTAAAATGAAAAAACACTTTCAGACACTGCTCCGCCGCGCTGTTATTTACATCATTACTGTCGCACAACTAAAACGTGCCGGATCAGTCGGCTGGTGGGTTTTCAAAATAATAAATATATGCATGTATTTTTGTGATAAATACATATACTGAGCACATTTCCCACATTAATCAATACAAAGTACCTGCATCTTTCAGGTTTTTTTTTTCAATCAAGGCTGAATGCTTTCTTCTTTGCCGCTGCCTTTCTTTTATTGAATCAAATTTGAGACTTTTGATTTGATTTCTTTCAGCGTGACCGCAATGCATAATGGGATATATTACTTTGGTTAGTGACCATCGGTTGTACACTACTTTTCATGATGCATTGTGGGATACTTTGAGTGCACTATATAGGGTGTAAATAATCCTCACTAAGGTTTTGGACAGTGCTACAAAATGGCGTCCTCACTATATAGTGCCCTATATAGTGAGTAGGGAGCGATTTCGGACACGGAGATTGTCACTAAAGGCAGGGGACATGAACTTAGTTTGTTATATATGAAAGTTCATAGTAAAAGAGTTTGTTATAGTGGGGTTGCAGTGTATTATAAAATGTTACTTGGAGGCACGTTCAAACATAGGAGTTCAGCGATAAAAATGGACTTATTTCTTCATTCCTTGACAACATCAAGTGACTCTGACTCAGAAAATTATTAATCTCGAATAATAATTTTAAAAAAAAGTAAGGTGGGTTTTCTGAAATTTGAGATTTAAAATTCAAATGGAAGTTCAAAGTGTGAGATAATGGAGACACCCGTCTGTTACACACTCCTTTCAACAAGTGCAATTACCTAAGTGCATAATGATGTGTGCAATTTTGGAAATTTACATGCATTTAACTCAACTCTGAATACAGACCTCTGTGTGGTTGGAAGTACGTGTGTGTGTGTGTGTGTGTGTGTGTGTGTGTGTGTGTGTGTGTGTGTGTGTGTGTGTGTGGACTGTGAGTGTACTGTTGTAGAATGTGTGATTTATCTAAATCACAGTGGTAGCCCCTTGCTACAGCTACGACTGTCTCACACTATGATTTATCTCTGCCTAAAAAACAGACAAATATGCACAGAAATATCGAGTTTAATCTGCAAGCATGTGAAAATCTCAATATCTCCCAATGCACATACAGATACAAAGCATCTCATATGTACTGTATATACGCTACTGAGTACTGAGAAATTTAAACCTCAATACAGTGTAATCATGACACTCAGTGGTGCCAGGCGCCCACATGATGTCGCCACGGATGATCCTGACCCCTGTTGCGTTTGTGAATGGGTATTAAGGCTGAGGCTCAGGCCTCCATTAGCCTGAAAGGCCAGACAATGGGTTCACATGGGCACCTGACTTCCTGGCAAATGCCAAAACAGGTGCACTGTCCATCTGCCGGGCATGAATACTACACCAGCACGGCCACCTGAAACAATGTCCTCGTCCCAGGAGTCTGGCATGACAGTCTGTCCTCAACAATAGCCTGGCATCAAAAGCTCTGGAATAAAACCCCTCCATCGTGTCTGCATTGTTATTACAAGGGGCAGTGTTATGACACAGACTGATTGCTGACTATCAAACCCAAAGCTGTTTGTCTGTGGTGTAATTGCTGTGTGCTGCTGTTATTACTCTCAGTGGGAAATATCAGACATTCCAAATACATGGCAATTAAATCGCACGTCAAAGAAGCCACAGACCAAAAAAAAAAAAAAAAAATCCACAAGTTAAATGGTCCAAATAAAGGTATCAGTATCAGAGTTGCCAACATTGCTAGCAAGAAAACCCTAGCAGGCAGAGAGGGTTAAAAAATATATATTTTATAGCAAAAACTTTAGCGTGTGTTGGTGGATGAGATGGAAAAAAAAAATTCCCCCAGATGGGCACCGAGCAACAGTAAGAAAGCCGCAAGGCGTGATTGCTACTTCATAATAAGCAGCTCCAAAGGGGAACCGTCAGGGCCTTCTAGACCTTCACAGAAGCCCCAAACATATCAGCATTTCAAATGTTATATTTAATTTCTTTCATTCTTTAATTGCTTTCATTCTTTCAGAATTTTATGAAAATTATTCTCTTCTAATTCTAATTCGGCCTCATTTTCTATCAAATTTGCTTCAGAAATGAAAGGGTTACTGTCCTGAAAACATTCAAATCGAGTTATCCAATGAGATTTTTGTTTGTTTGTTTGTTTGTTTGTTTGTTTGTTGTCTCTAGGCTGAGAAGAGTTTAGAGCTGCTCACTCATTGGTTAGGACTTCATTGCCGGGACAGAAGGCCATGGCAGTGTATGTTTATGTCGGAAGTGACAGATGAATTAACCAATCAGATTTTGATTTATAGTGGGAGGGACCAAAAATTTATCATCCCTAGGCCCCCTCGAAGGCCAATGTTGGCTTAAAGCATATACGCAGAACCATGGCCTCACTTTTGTTTATAAATGCCTTGAGACCTCAAGAATGGCACAGGAATAGTTTTAAGGGTTAACAATAAATCTAATATAGTAATTTTTACGATAAAAGTGATTTATATAGGTAGCGGTCTGAGTGAATGACCTTGATGTCCGTAACATCACAGCAGGAAGTCTATCGGTCTCATCGCCATTTCCGCTATACTAAAACACAGAGCTGACTGCAACTCCGATCCTCCATTTTGAGCTAATTTATCACCATGCCATGTAGATGTGTTTTTGGCCGGTGCAGCAACATGACAGAAGGTGGATTTACGTTGCATTCATGGCCCAAGAATGTTCAAACTGCAAAGATTTGGACGCATTTTGCGAGAAGTTCATGGGCACATTGGGCGCCGACGAAGCGGTCTCTCCTCTGCTCTGCACAATTTACTGAAGACTCGTATGAAACCTCTGATCTGTTGAGGAGCGTTGGCTATAAGCCTGTATTGAAAAAGGGTGCAGTATCAACAATTAAATAAAACTACAAGAAAAGGAAAGTATTTATTTATTTATAAAAGGAAAGTGAGTTTAGTTGCACCAGTTTTCCAGGAGTGAGCCGAGGGTTGTTGGTAAAACCCTGGACGGAACAGGATGGGATGGGATGTGACATATCGCTCAGGCAGTGACCTCCCCGTGGTTGTTGCTAAAACCAGTGATATCCCGTTCCATCCCAGGTTTTAGTAATTGCCTGAGCCGAGAGAATGGAGAAAGAGTGGACCAGCCGTCTTATTTCTAAACTGGATGTTGCTGCCATCTCACCCTTACATGAAAGAAGCGAATGAACGGAGAACTAAATTTACAACTGAAAGTCAGATTGTTTCAAAACAATCGGCCACAAGATCGGCCTTCAACAAGCGAAAACACAGACGGGTAAGCGCCGACTCTCATTTGGATAAAAAAAACAACAAAAACAATATGTTGTTTACCTGCATTTAGATTAATACATGTAACTTGTATTGTGTGTTTAAATTACCGGTATAAGATTATTTAATTTGCTTCAGAATGTGATTGTCTCAGTTCATCTGATTATTTAATGAGCCTTTTACGTTTTATCAGTGAAAATGCATGCATGTATATGTATGTTGCATAAGTTATAACACCCATCCTGTTTTAATGAGAGTCAACTCACAGTCAATGAAGTCAAATCAATCTTAGTTGAGCAAGTCGGTAACGGTATTTCTTACTTTCACCATAAATGTTTATTTATATGACTTTGGTCTATAGCTGTCAAAGGCCTCAGCCTTAAAACCGGTTACCGCAGTGACGTCACGCGCTCAGGGCTGGCTGGCTCAGCGGGGCAGCTCGAATGCCAACTTTGCGGTCGATTTTAACTCTCAAAAACATATATTTTTTAATTCCCATTTATGCAGCATACAAGAGTCAAGGATGGAGATACTATCCACTCAAAAATGTATTTAAAAATAAAGGTTCTGCGTATCTCCTTTAACTGTGAGTCAGCGCCATTAGCGCAGCAGTGAATTCACCTTCCAGCCGGTGTAGCGTTCATCAGTAGTGGTAGCGAATGCTAATAAAACAGTCAAGCCAGTGCTATCGAGCGCAAGAAGTACAGGCTAACAACCGAGAAACTAAGATTTCTGTCTCCAGACTCTTCTTCCACGCTGCACGCTCGCTACAGTATTTTTCACTCAGACTTAAGTATTCATTTCCCTTTGTAATTTACTTAGTTACTTTTAAAATCAACATCGACAGCTACACACAGTGGAGGGACCTGGCAGCCTGCCACTAATCCCTTGCAAAATCCTTTGGCCTGTTACTTTTTTGGTGTGTCTGGCTAAGCTTTGGCTGAGCTGAAGTCCCAGCTCTAATAGTAATGGTTTGCCACTGAGCAGCTCCAAAAGTTTTCCAACCAAACAGACCACATCTCCACCTTCTCGTTTTTGAATAACTTCCCTAAAGTCAGCACAAAGTAAAAGTAACTGCTACAAGAGGCAAATGTATGCTTATGTGTCCTTTGACTTTTCGAGAGTTGCCTTTTCTTCTGGTCAAATTTGATTTGAAGTTGGTCTGAACACTGCTTTATCTGAAAAAGTCAATTCTCAGCTAAACCATATTCTGAGAGGGAAACCCATTGTTGTGGAGTTCTACATAGAACCTTAAAAGGAAATATCTCGCAAATAAACACATGGAGCTAAAAGTCGATCTTTATGTCTGTCCTTTATAAAAAAAATAAGCTGCGTGTTGAATTTGTTCTTAACGATATAACCACTGAAGTGATGAAGATAGACGGGACTATTTTTTGTCAGGGAGGCCGCCATAACTCCATCGTGCGTGATGTTATTTTCTGCGAGCGCAGTGGAAGTGTACAAGTGCATGCTATACTAGACTATAGTATAATATTATGGTCTAGCGTAACTTCTCGGTCAATTTGTTTGCATTTCTCTACAAAAATTATGGCAATGCAGGATTATAAAAGGAATCAAAATAAAATAGTGGCAAGTTTATTGGCTGTTTCTTTAAAAAATATATTTACCTGCTTATCTTCCATCCGTTTGATGCGTGACACGGTATACTGTCGAGCTGCTGGTGTCAGTGTTTTGTGGTGAAACAAAGTCGGGATCACATCTGGCTTCAGTTGTCGTTTCTGCCTCATGTCTCGCTTCTTCCCAGTGATTTTTTTCGTACAAGTCCGCCACAAAACAATCTTCTGTAAAATGCTCACTGCACAATTTGCTGCTTTTCCCAGGAGTAAAGTTTTCTCGCTTTACATGATGAAGCCACTTGGCCAAACGTCTTAAATCCAGTTCTATTCTTTTAAGTTCGTTTCTTAAGACACGTATTTTTACGTATGTTACCTCGCTTGTTGACAGTTTCGGCGAACACTTCCGCCTTCTTCAAAACAGTCACCAGATGTCAAGTGGTGACGTGCCTTATCAGCTGATGTTACTCTATGGAGGCGTGAACGTCCCGCCCAATTTGACAGGTAGTTCACGCCTCCTGCTGTCAGGTCGCTGGCCCAGGACTGCGCTCCAGGTGTGCGACAGCTCAGAGTAACGGTATCAATGCGCTGTCGAAGCGCGCAGAAGGTGTTAGTACGCCTGTCATTATAGTGCGGACTTTCCATAGCATAGAAAATCGCCACGTTTCATTTTTTTTAACTGAACTTTGTTTCATGTCACTGGTCATATAAACCTATATAAACAGGAAAAACGTGGAAGAGTTTGGTCGCATCTAACTACAGCCCCAAAAAATACCGTTGGCCATACTGAGCCTAGCTACATTGCTAACAGGAGTGACAGCGCGTCTGACTGACTGGGAGGTCGCGCAAAGCTCGGAGAGGTACGGATAAGCTCGTCTCAATTCAGAAAAGAACATATTTCATTATGGAAGTACGGTGGACTGTTCCTTTAAGAGCTGTTTGGAGCTACTCCAGTTACCAGACTGTCTCTAGCAGACTTTCCTTGCTTTGCTACAGACCTTTGGTATTGTGACTTTTCTATTCCCCCTGCCTGTATTGTTCTGTGTTTTTTTTTTTTTTTTGCCTAGTTTTGTCTAGTTTTTGCCCCTGTTCTACCTGCCTGTTCCTTTTGATTGTGTTTTTTGCTTCCTCTGCCTGGGTTTCCCTTGTCCTTGTTTTCTTCAGTTTTTGTGAAGATTTTTCTGTTCTGTTTTTGTCCCTGACCGTGCCTGCCTGCTCTTGTGTTTTGACCTCTTGGCCCGTTCTTTGACCACTGATTTTTGCCTGAGCCCTATTGTACCTCTGCCCTGTACTTCATTAAAGAAGTTTCTTTTGTTCGCTGCCTGTCTTGAGTCTGCTCTTGGGTCCTTACTTCACCTCAGCTTGCCTTTTCTGGCATACACATTTTTATAAGAATGTATTGTATAGTTACTTTCTGATACTATAAAAGAAGCAAGCCTGAGATTTGGTGTAGCAAAAAAGGAAGTTATATCTAAAGTACTTTTACAGGAACCATCACATGGAAAAGAGTGTAGGAAGGCCTGCTATAACATAGATCGAGCAACTAGAGAGAGATACCAATCTTAGCAAAGATCAACTCCTGGTAGCAATGGAAGACAGGGACAATTGGGAAAGAATAGTCAGGATTGTTCGAGCAAGGAGCTTGCTAAAGTAGTAATAGTGTATAGTTTTTAGCATGTCTGCCTCTCAACCAGGAGATTGTGAGTTCTATGGCGGTCTTTGACCACCATAAAAATGATACCTCCTCCCGTCTGGCAAGGCACGCCGCAATTCAGATGTGAGGAGGTCGTCAAACTCTTGTGGTTACCAGATGACCAGCCCCCCACTGTAACCCTAGGTATGTAATGTGCAAGAGGCTGAAGGGCTATAGAAACAGAGATCAGTGCCACCCGGCATGCCTTAACCTGGTTAGTACTTGGTGAGATACTGCCTGGGAATACCAGGTGCAGGCATGGGAAGGGCTTTGATTGTATAGTTTTAGAGCTGGTGTTGACAAATTAAAAAGGGTACCTCAAGGTTTCTTTGAATAGTTTTCTAATGAGGTTCTACTCATTAGCCACTGATGTAGAGGTATGATGTAGAACTTTCAAGGTTTACCCCAAAGCATCAAACCCCCAATGGGGGTGTCATGGTGGTGGAGTGGGGTTCAACAGGAGGGAAGTTCTAGAATTAACCAGTTTTTGTAAGAGCACAGAGTTCTATAGCAGGAGTGGAATAAAGGGTATCACATGGGTTCTTTGGATACTTAACTGCTCCTAATTATCCAAAACGGTTCTACTTTCACCGATAGACCATTTTTGTGTGTGGACACCTGATCAATCAGACTCATATGTACCTGTTGAACATCCCATTCTAGATTTAGGCCTGGCATGCAGTTTGCATTCCAGTCCATCCCAAAGGAGTTCAGTGGGGTTGAGGTCAGGGCTCTGTGCAAATGGAGATTGCTTTGTGCGCAGGGATATTGTCATGTTGGAACAGGTTTGAGAACCTTAGTTCGAGTGAAGTGAAATCTTAACCATTTGGGGTCGAGAGCTTCACCGGCGAAGCTCGGCAGGTTTAGAATGAGTAGGTCATGTATTTAGATAAATATCTTCGCAAGTTTGTTTTTTTTATCATACAAGCATGATAAAGATATTGACAAACTTTATACTTTACACTTTCCTATGTGCCCACTGCCAAATAATATTATAGTTTTTAAATTGCCTAGATTAGATGAAACATAAAACTTGTCACCTTACTCAGTCACACCAGCGTCGGAGTGCTGAGCGCGCAATTACACATTCATAAAAGACTACTCACATGGTAACGGCATGATGATCACTTTCACTCTTTCGGTTTCAATTGGTTTCTCTTTCGCGGTGGGAACACCCACCGTAAACAGGATAAAATCTGTTAGACACAGTTCAGGCTATTTGGAGGTAAAACTTGTTGTGAGATGGCATGTGGATTTTATGCACTTCGGATGATTCAGGACAGCGATTCAATTCATGATTCAATTTCAGGACAGCAATTCAATTCATAATTCAGGAGTGATTCAATTCAATCTTGAGAACTGCGACACTGATGATGATGCCTTTTTCTTTTTTTTTTACTTCGCCTCGATCCAGCCGAATATCAACTCGATTAAGTGTAAATATTTTTTTCTATTTCTAATGAGCATATTGGTTGCTATGCTCACACTGTAGTGCATACACAGGAAAAATGAAAGCGCAAAATCAACTATTTTTGAGGAAAATACTTTTAACTCTGGAAAAATTGCTCAATTTTGAATTTAGAGAATAAAATTTGGAGTTGGAGTGGGAGCAAAATTACAGAGTAATTGTGTAACAGAGTAACAGATTTGGTTGTGGCTCTGAACTGAGTAAAATAGTGCAAGAGTTAATTTCAAGACACACTGAATAGAGTCAAATACCAGATAAGTGAAGGTGTTGTAAAAAGCAGTTTTAGAACTGTGTTGGAATGTGTGGGGAAAAAAAAAAAACATGACCTTACCCATTGTGACTTGACCTGATGGGATTAAGAGTTAATCTGTGGGAGGGGTTTTCACTCTTCTCATTGGAATGGAATGGAAATTTTTACTCTTCTCATTGAATACCTCTCCCACTGCCAACCCTTTATCCCAAAACAATAGGACATTTTTTTATGGCCAGTTAATTGTCCAAATCAATGGAGCAGATTTAAGTTTTTGTGCTTGATACATTCCTAAGACTGAACAGAATCACTTCAAGTGATCAAAAACAGTTCGACACAATGGGTAAGGTCATGCTTTTTCACACATTCCAACACAGTTCTAAAACTGCTTTTTACAACATCTTCATTTATCTGTTATTTTTTTAAAGTACAATCATGACATACATACCACATGGATATAATTGTAGCTGAATTTGTGCTGAATACAAAAAAGTCACATGACTTTGAAAATACTGCTTAGATTTGTTGGAATTGACAACATGCCAAAATCATCAGAGTGCCAGAAAATACCCTCAGACCACAGAGGGTTAATGCTACACCATAATAAAAAAGGCATTCTAGACAACTTTGTGCTTCCAACTTTGTGGTAACAGTTTGGGGAATGCCCACACATGGGTGCGATGGTCAGGTGTCCACAAAGTTTTGGCCACATAGTAGAGTTCTACAATGGGATCTTAGAACTAGCGATTTCTGATGTTCTGTGTTTTTCTGGTGCTTTGATGCCCAGCTGTGATGCCCTGGGCCTTGAAACTTTCCTCTTTGCAGGAAAATGAGAGCCACTGATGCTGGGGAAAAAAAAAAAATACTGCGATGTTTGATTTTGGGAAATGAAATTAAGTTGCTGCTCTAATTTGTAACAGATCTGATTTTGTTCACTGCTGGTAGTATTTTATCCTGCAGAACTTAACAACTCTTTTTCAAGAATTTTATTTCGCCAACTGAAATCATACAAATATTTATTTGTAAAGGCTGTGCCAGGGCGGGGTGCATTTTGTTTATTCGTTGACATCACATGGACTAATTCAAAACACTCTTTAGGAAATGCTTTTTGCACAACACTTTCTCTGTCATTTTCCAACATTAAAATTCAAGTGATCGTGTTGTTAAAACAGGGTGGAACATATCCCAGCCACTAATGACTTACTGGCTGGGGACCAATTTAATAAAGTTTAATGATGTCAAGCTAGTGGAAAACGTGAACAGACAGGATCAGTTCATCGATACAACATGTCTACTGTGTCAGACAGTTCATAAATCGAGATGCATTCCAGGCGAGGAGCTGAATGTCATCATTCTATGACATCCCTGAGATTCCTGAGAAAGAGTGACGCTTTTGCTTTGGAATTGAGCTTTTTTTCCTCTCATGTCTTCTGGACGACTGTCAAATGAGATGAAACTATCTGGAGACAGGGAAGTTTGATGGAGTGCTGGGTGCTGGACTAGAACCCGGTTTGCTCAAGGCAGATAAGATCATCCTGAAGTCAGCCCATGGATCTGTTAGATCTGATCCATACGGAGGATGTTAGATTAATGTTGTTGAAGGGTTGGGAGGCTGTGCCTGTCTGGGTGAGTTTAGCTGTCTGGCGTGCAACACTGGAGTCTTTTCAGTGGGCCAAAGTGTATGCGTAACCCGGAAGGCTTCAGGAAAAAAAAAATTATGAATGTCTGTGGTCACTCAGTGGAAAGTGAATGGGTTCAGGGCTATCTCATACCAAAACAGCAAGTGAGAACAATGAGAGACAGTTTGTTAGGATCAGTGGACCTTAGAACCTTGGAAGAAATTGTTAAAGTGGTTAAAGATCATCACTTCATAAACTGAATAATATTTTTAAGGTTCTAAATCTTTCATAAGTTTTTTTTTTTTTTGGACATTTCAAGATTGAGCGACAATGTGCTTAATGTTTTTTGTTTGTTTGTTTGTTGTTAGGGTTTTTTGGGGGTTTTTTGGGGGGTAGAAGACAGAAAAATCACGAGAATACATGCAAAAGATCCACAACCAGCTGTTTTTGTCCACCAATCAGAGAAGAGGTCTCAAGAAAAAGCTCTTTTTCTATAAGTCTGGTCAATTGCTGTGTTCTGACCCTGCAGGGACCAAGCATTCTACGCAAATCACAGCCCTGTGCACTGAAAAGCTAATACAACAGCCAAGGAGACATGTGGGCCTAAACCAAAGTTTCTTTCAATCCAAATGAATATCCTACTGCTTCTTTGTGTGGTCTGGGAAGCATCAAAAAGACTAGTGGGGTTGAAAATCAGCCTCAGCTAAAGAAAGAAAAAGAAAGAGGTGAAGGGGGGAGTCGAGTGACTGCAATCCCTGGCTGCCTTAACTACAGCGCAATCATTTCCTTCTCAGAGTGGGGGAGAGACGGAGAGACAAGGAGAACTGAGATGCTTTGTGTAATGAAGTTTGGCATCTGAGAAAGCTCTGTTGCTTTTGTGTGCTGAAGGCCAGATATCGGAATCGCATGTTCTTTGGATAAACCCTTTTTAATCTAGACATCTCTGTAAAAAGACTTTATGTCAAACCAAATGTAACTGGATCAGGGTTCTGGAGAGAGGATTTTACAATCAGGGCTGATAAGGATAAAGAGTAACCAGATCTGTAGGCAAATTTTTCATCCTGAATAGTTTCTGTCTGGTGCCCATTCATATTTTCTTTCTACGTCTGGAAATGCACTTTCTTCCAATTCTAATGATCTTCTACTTGAACCTATTGTATGGCGAAATAAAGGAGAGTAAAACATAGTATTGCTGAAATGAAACAAAAGTACCCAAGTGCAAAAAGGAGACATTTGAAAAGTTGGTTGTGACTTGATCTTTCAAATAAATAATAAGCTCCTAAACAAACCAGCCATTGGACCATGATTGACACTCAATAATATGACCCCAGATCTGCTCTGAGTATCACACAAACTCCCCCACTGTGGTCTTGCATGGTGAGTCTCAATCCAAACCCAGATCTCAACCAAAGCCCAGCAGACATGACCTCATATTATTTAATGAAGCAGAGACACGGCAGATTGGACGACATGAGACCAGTCAGCCATCATTCAGGATGAGACTTGAGCCTTACTGCTGGATTTATGTAGTGAAGATTGCCTCAAGCTCAAGAACCAAACATGATCCATCATATGCCTCAGTCTGTGCCTGAACCTATCCTTGGAGAATTTACCAGAGCATTGAGTGTTTCTGATTTTTGAAGCATCCTTTGACATAAAACTCATAACAAAATCATTCTTTCTTGGCCCTAATTTCTTTTGCAGATGATGTTAAAGATGTCACTGATCTTATTAGAAGTTGTGGTGATGTTTATTGACCAGTATCTCCTCTGTTGTTTTCCCCAGAGCGCCAGCTTTAGGGAGTCCGGTTATCTCTGATATATCCCTGATCCGGCTTTCACCAGGCGGCCCAGCCGAGTCGCCCTTCAGTCCCCCACACCCCTACGTCTCACCCCATGTGGAGCACTACCTGCGCTCAGTCCATGGCAGCCCAACACTTTCCATGATCTCAGCGGCCCGTGGTCTCAGCCCTGCAGATGGTGAGCACACACACAAACGCACACTTTCATGTACTTTTCATGAACTGACTGTAACTCAGGTTTGCTTTGTTTTTCATTTCTGTGAAGTTAAACATGATTATGTTTAATTCAATTCAGTTCAGTTGTAGTTTAGCTAGTTTTATTTCAATTCAAATTGGTTCTGTAATATGTGGCCAGTTTCAGTATAAAGCTAGACGGCCTTTCGATTTCATAAAATCAGTGAAATTTAGTTCCCTCTGAAATTTGGTCATTGTGATTATATGTTTATTTCTGTAATATCTCACAAAATATCAGGCCATTCTGTGGCTAGGAAGTTATTTAATTTGAGGGGATTCCCGAGAAAATAATGTGTATGAAATTGCTCGCTTTGCGCAGTCAAGCAGACAGAGGAAGTCCGTGTGCACATGTGCAGGTTTACTTTCTTCTTCTTTTGGGTTTTACGGCAGCTGGCATCCACAGTGTTGCATTATTGACATCTACAGGTTTACCTTTGACCGTGCACTGACAGTTGCATCATTCTGTCACTAAACGAACAGCTGATCACACCGAGGTGCTCGCTGACAGCCGATATTTATTAATTTGGTCCTGCGTTTCCTTTCCTCATCTCATCTCATTATCTCTAGCCGCTTTATCCTTCTACAGGGTCGCAGGCAAGCTGGAGCCTATCCCAGCTGACTACGGGCGAAAGGCGGGGTACACCCTGGACAAGTCGCCAGGTCATCACAGGGCTGACACAGACAACCATTCACACTCACATTCACACCTACGGTCAATTTAGAGTCACCAGTTAACCTAACCTGCATGTCTTTGGACTGTGGGGGAAACCGGAGCACCCGGAGGAAACCCACGCGGACACGGGGAGAACATGCAAACTCCACACAGAAAGGCCCTCGCCGGCCCCGGGGCTCGAACCCAGGACCTTCTTGCTGTGAGGCGACAGCGCTAACCACTACACCACTGTGCCGCCCGTTTCCTTTCCTTTGCAACATAATGTATTTTCTTCTCGCTTTCTGTTACTGTAGTCCAGGGGTCACCAAACTTTTTTCTCAGGGGGCCACATTGTCGTTCCTGACTGTGATGGGGGGCCGGGGTCGGGTCAGCTATATAACAGAATTGTATGACCCAGACAAATATGACCACCAGCAGGCCTCATTGTGTAGTAGAGATTACTAGCCTGGCACAGCCATCCTTACTACTATATCCCCACTACTATATCGCCACTACTATATCCCCACTACTATATCCCCACTACTATATCCCCACTACTATATCCCCACTACTATATCCACACTACTATATCGCCACTACTATATCGCCACTACTATATCCCCCACTACTATATCCACACTACTATATCCACACTACTATATCGCCACTACTATATCCCCCACTACTATATCCACACTACTATATCCACACTACTATATCAACACTTGATTCCTGGCACATATTTGTTTATCTTTACTAGTGGTTTGCAAAAGTAGTAATCGAGTCTTCACACTTTGTTTTAATTTGAAATATTACAGATATTCCATTTATTTATTTTCTAATAAAAATAACATCAAAGCTGTCAAGGTAAGAAACATCTGCCTAGTTGAGGTGATTGACACTGGCAAAGGTGAGTGGAAAATTATAAATTGTAGGTAGGCCTGTTGATATTATTAATAATATTCATAATAATTGTGTGCAGCACTTAATAAACGTCAAATAAATAGGCCTATAAAATAAATACATTTTAAAAAAAGAGTGAAATTATAATAATATGAGCAATAGATCAATAGATCACAGCAGTTGTGCTGTGTCCTGCACGTCATTGCTCTCATCCATGGCCAAAGCAAAAAACTCGAATTCTGACGCTCTCATTCAGCTGGTCATACACGCCGTCCCCCAAATCTTCGGTTCGCCTGGTCATAGTACACTACCATTCAAAAGTTTGGGGTCACCCAGACAATTTTGTGTTTTCCATGAAAAGTCACACTTTTATTTACCACCATAAGTTGTAAAATGAATAGAAAATATAGTCAAGACATTTTTCTGGCCATTTTGAGCATTTAATCGACCCCACAAATGTGATGCTCCAGAAACTCAATCTGCTCAAAGGAAGGTCAGTTTTATAGCTTCTCTAAAGAGCTCAACTGTTTTCAGCTGTGCTAACATGATTGTACAAGGGTTTTCTAATCATCCATTAGCCTTCTGAGGCAATGAGCAAACACATTGTACCATTAGAACACTGGAGTGAGAGTTGCTGGAAATGGGCCTCTATACACCTATGGAGATATTGCACCAAAAACCACACATTTGCAGCTAGAATAGTCATTTACCACATTAGCAATGTATAGAGTGTATTTCTGATTAGTTTAAAGTGATCTTCATTGAAAAGAACAGTGCTTTTCTTTCAAAAATAAGGACATTTCAAAGTGACCCCAAACTGTTGAACGGTAGTGTAGGTGCGAAGAGACTCACCGCGTTGAGCGCATCCTTCTTGTCAGGACACACCTCCTCGGCCACAGCAAGCATGCATACTTTAACAAAGTCCCCATCAGTAAACGGCTTTCCATGGGTAGCTAGTAGGTGAGCTACCTTATAGCCAGCTCGGACAGCAGCCTGGTTGATCTGGGTTTGGCGAAGGAATCCATTCTGTTGTGCAGCCAGTCCGCATTTCATCCTCCGAATCCTGTCTTCTCTTGTTTGCCCTCGCAAACTAGCATACTCTTTGTGGCGGGTTTCGTAGTGACGACGCAGATTATATTCTTTGAAAACCGACACACTTTCTTTACATACAAGACAAACTGCACGGTCCTTACACTGAACGAAAAAATAATCGGTGGTCCACTGTTCTTTAAAAACTCTGCACTCTCTGTCAGCTTTTCGCTGACCGCTAGCCATTTTGCTGTCCTGAACACTGACAGTTCTCTGCGCATGCGCTGCCTGTCACTGCTTGATCGCGAGCATATGACGAAAAGTCGGAAAATATGAATAGTTCATTTTATAACTAAATATCAATTTTAATTGATAAAATCAACAAAATACAAGATGCAGACATGTTATTATTTGCCAAAAAACAATTTAAAAAAATAGGCCATGACCACTTTTGGGGATTGCCTCATAGGGCCGGTTCAAGTGGTGGGGGGCAGAGGGGCTGGGGGCCGGTCAAAGGGGGGTGGCGGGCTGGAGTCGGCCCGCGGGCCATAGTTTGATGACCCCTGCTGTAGTCAGTCTTTCACGTTTCATTTGCACACTCACGTCCTCCATTTTTCTCTCCTGTTTCAAATTTGTATCCCACAATGCCTTGCGCGAACAGGGAAAGCCCACCACGTGATGCATGATGTAGTATCTTGAATTGGGTCATGGTGAAGCAGGAAAAAATAGTGGAGAATTTAGGGCCACATGGCCCTAAATTCATTAATTGTTCTATTTTAAAAAATAAAATAAAATTGGAAGTCTGTGATTCAAATTCAGCAGCTTTCGGTCCACTAAACAAAAATAACTGGATGTCGGGGAAAATTCTTTTTATGACCTAAACTTGAAAAATCTGAAAGGCAGTCTCTTTAATTCAGTTCAGTTCTGTTGTCTTGTATCCAGTTTCAGGTCAATTAAATTCAGTTCTGTTGTAGTGTAGCTAGTTTTATTTCAATTCAAACTGGTTCTCTTATAACATGGCCAGTTTCAGTCTGATTCGGTTCACATGTGTTGCAGTGTAACTAGTTTCAGTTCAGTTCATTTTGGTTATGTTGTAGTGGAGCTGGTTTCAGTTCAGTTCAGTTCTGTTGTAGAGTGAGTCAGTTTCAATTCCATTTCGGTCAGTTCTATTTTAGTGTCGCAAGTTTCAGATTAGCCTCAGTGCTGTGATAGTGTAACCATTTTCAATTCAGTTTGTTTCTGTTGTAATGTAGTAAGCTTCAGTTCAGATAAGTTTGGTTTGCCTTCAATTCTATTGTCTTGGTAAATCTATTTACTATTAAGGGAGGGTTTTTTTATTGTTGTTGTTGTTGTTGTTCATTCTGGGTGTGTACATTATGCTATGACCATCTACTATGAATTTGTTAAACATACCACAAGTAGAACTTTGAGCTTTCCTGTCCTACCATTTCCTGCTTGGAATGCATGTCGGAAGGTGCTGAAAACGAGTCAAAAGCATGCAGGCAGTTAAGCTGCTTTTCACGGTGACACTTTTCTCTTCAGAGCTGAATTACAACAACAGGTGAACAGGCCAAATAGCAAATAAATCACCTTTTACAGTGTGTCGACAGTAATGGGTCTGTGCTTTAAAACTAAAATAAGCAGCACACAGAAGATTCTGACAGCAATAAAGCTGGAAAGCAGTAGCTAGAGATAGCGGAGGGTATTTTAACTTGCAGATCGGGGGATACGGCCTTGAGATTTGATGGATGTGAGATTTGATTGTTCAGCTTCATGTGCCGATACAATTGACCCTTTTCAAAGTATCGCAAACAAGCAGAGATATTCAGGACATGGTTATTTTAGACTTTCATTTTAATTACATATTTAGAATTATTAAGGAATATATAGATATACCAGGCTTGGTGTTATCATCAGAATCATTTTTGGTCAATATTTCTTTCTTTCTTTCTTTCTTTCTTTCTTTCTTTCTTTCTTTCTTTAAATTGTAGTGAGCAAGCAAATAGAACCTGAAGCAGCTCAATTCCCAACATCCTATTAAAGTAGAACTGAAGTCATTTTTTTTTTAACTTGCTTTATTTCTTCATTAACGTGTTATTCAATTACATTTTCGGTTTTAGTAACCTTATGTATATCGTGACTCGTATTGGCAACTAATTGCAATTAAATATTATGCTTATCGGCCTATTCGGTTTTTAGCCGTGTTGAATTTAGTTCGTTTGGTCCACGGCAGGCGTCGCTTATCCGCGCGATCTTCACGAGACTTGTGCGAGACTTCGAAACGTGAAGTGTCAGCCAGGTGTCAGTGCCGCCATTTTGAAAACTGTTTTCCAAACGAAATATTGCACAAAAACGAGTTTAAATGACGATTACTGACGACTTTTTTCAAACTTTCCTGATTGCTATCAAAACAAACAAAACTTCCGGCTTGATTACATCAGCATTCGAAGGAGGGCGTGCGTGTCTTTTGACAATGATGGCAGATGTCGGTCACTTTGATTTCCACTGTACGTTTTACTTCCGTCCTACGATGTCTCGCACAGGTCTCAACCACGGGCGCAGATAGAGGGGGGGACGGGTGGGATTCGTCCCACCCAGATTTAAATTCACCTCGTTCGGTCCCCCCCACTTATAGGGAGGAAAAAACGTCTATGCTGTCTTTCTTTGCATAAGGCAAACCTCACGGAAAAATCAAAAGACTAATTACCATTCGGTTTATTGAGGTGCACAGCAGTACATACATAGTTGCAACAACTCACATAAAACAAAACAAAGACTGATATTCGGTTGGTTGAGCTGCGCAGACTGCAAAGGTTGTGAGCTCGAGCTTGGTTGCTATGGTTACCCAGAACAAGTTTGACAGGCATATCGGGGACAGCTCCTAGTTCAGGACCCCAACACGGCATGATGAAGGGTGCCAAACCGAAAAGGCAGAAAATGATTGCATCGTTTTTTCAAAAAACAACGACTGTAAGTAAACTGTGCTTTACTTTATCATATCACCTTGCAATTTTTTGATAGTCTGTTCAAAGTAATGTCGTAGTGAAAGTAAAATCGTACGGAGTAGGGATGCCTTTCTGGTAGCCTCCTTCTTTCGGTGGTAGCCTGTAGATACAGTGCTCAGAAGGCAGTTTTAATGTTTAATCTGGCGTTCCCTGCCATAATTTCAGCGAGCATATTGTTTCATAAGGAAACTTTGCGAAGAGTTGTTGACTCACTGCCGCTCACGCAACACACAGGCATAGTTAGAAAGTCAACACATGTTGACAACACATGGTGGGGTTGGGGTTGGTTTGCTGGCAGCTTTGTCCCCCCCAGTTCAAAAAACGTATCTGCGCCCCTGGTCTCAACAAATCTTGTTGCTTTGACATATGGACTGATATATTACATAGCATATTTCAAACACTCATAACTTGCTATAGCAGCGACAAAATAGCGATCAAAAATGCATTCGGATATTTAATAAAATGAGAGAAATAGAATTTTGATAATAAAAAAATTGCCTTCAGTTCTCCTTTAATCCTATGCCATACTAATGTCCACAAGTGTTCAAATGCAGTTCTAAGTGCAATGGCTCTAATTCTGCAGTTGGTTTCCTGAATTTTTTTGCAACAAGTACACAGAGTGTGAGACACTGCAGTTCAAACACACTTAGACCTAACAGTGAGAAATCAGTCGTAATTTTTTCAATGGGTCACCCAATATGTTCACACACACACACACACACACACACACACACACACACGCACACATACTGACACATGTGCATGTCTCTAAGGGCGCAGCAGGAGCTCCATAATGCCAATACGTTTTAACTGTATGCAAATGTGAACCATATGGCAAGCTGTGCTCATGGTCTGTATGGCCAAGTGAGTGTGTAAAGCAGATTTGGCCCTCACACTCTTATTGCCCTTGACACTTTTAACAGAGCTTTACTGAGTGCAGATGTTAACAGTGCGATGCTGTTGCAGCTCTGAAGCTGTGACTCTTTACTTTCTTCATTGCTTCCACTGGACGGCTGTGTAAACTTGGGCTTGAAGTTTACCTTTTTATTTATTCATTTGGCAAACGCTTTTATCTAATGAGACTAGCGAGGCAGAGTACAATCCAAGCATAGAGCTGTTCAGGGAGCAGACAGGAATACAAGTGACGTGAGACAACAAGACACTGACAGACCAAAAACAAGTTCAAAGTAGTAGGAAAAGCGAGAGCATCATGTGATCAAGATCCAATTAAAGAAGCAGTTTGTAACTCTGTCTGTGATTAAAACTGCAATGAAATTTCATTCAGTGACTCAACCCACCCACTAGGTTGAAACGATGAAGTGCCTTAGTGAGTCGCTTTGTAAGGAAGAGAAATGCATTGAATATTTCTGTTCCAGCTGAGGAGCTTATTTCTGGGCTGGAAAAAAAAAAACATCAAAAGTAGCCTGAGAAAAAGAAAATAATGCAATTCATTGCCTGACAATGACAATTTTTCAAAGAATTTCCACTACAACAATAATAATAATAATAATAAAATTAATAATCATAATTATTGCTGTTATTGTTATCATTATCGTGTTTACAAGCACATCTAAAAACACAAACTGCCCCTTTAAGGCTTTTAAATAATCTTCAGAATGATTTCATACAATTATACTGTATATAAATGATAACGTTAAGGATTTATTACAAGTCTAGATGCCTTTACGAATTACTTCATAGACACGTGTGCCTATGAAGTAATTCGTAAAGAGTATACTTTGTTGTGTGTTTCCGTATTATTACAAAAAAAACGTTTCTACTCTCTCCTCTTATCCATCTCTCTCATATCTTCTACAGTCGCCCATGAGCACCTGAAGGAGCGTGGACTATTCGGTCTTCCTCCTCCCCCTCCTGGAGCCAACTCAGCTGATTACTACCACTTGATGGCAAGTCACAGGAGTCCATATGGTGATCTGATTGCGGCTGGATCCACCACTGCTGCTGCAGCTGCCGCCGCCGCTGCTGTTCACCTCCCGGATTACATCAACCCGATGGACAGTGAGTTTCAGCCCATGAGGGAGCGAGTATATATGTATGAAGGGGTTAAATGTGAATTAGGTGTGAAACGCATTTATGTAATGTCCAATAGGATGACATTTAAGTCACAGTGCAGGGTTTTTCTGAATTATTAATTTATGGGACGATGCTAGAACAATTGACAAGTAAATTTATCAAATATAAATATACTTACTGCCTATTTTGCCTCCTGGTATGTAGGGCAGCGACAAAGGATGATCACTTCTGTCAGTCCTGGGCCAGTTTCTGTACTATGCCCCAAGTGTGGTTCAGGTAGCCTAGTAAACTAGACCCACCCGCCTAGCAGCCAAAAATATTTTTGCCTAGCGAGTGGGTCTAGCCTCGCACCATATAAACAAAAACACCCCGGGCATCAAATCGTGCCCACCAATCACAACGCAAGGTTTTTGTTTGGATTCTTTGGGCGGGCTTTTGCAGGAGTGACAACAAAGCTGCGCGACACTGGAGAAAGCACAGCAGGAAAGATGGCTACGGCTAGTGAACAGCGCACGTTTGACTCCGCTTTGGAATCAGTTTTAGAAGAATTAGACTTGGAGTTTTCGTTGAAACATGAGCAGGAAGAGGCTCTCTGCTCATTCCTTTTCAAGAAGGACGTTTTCGCTGTTTTGCCGACCGGCTATGGCAAAAGTCTGATCTACCAGCTGGCTCCGCTCGTAGCCAAAAGGATGGGGCTAGTTTGTGCAGTACGAAGAATTAATAAACAGCTTTGAAACATTACTTTTTGATTGTTTCTTATTTTCCCGTTATTTTAAATTTAAGGGAAATTATTTCACCAAACACCACTAAATAAAAACTCTCAAAAACAGTTTAAGCAAACCCTTGAAAAAAAATAAGAGTGTATGTTAAGTATGTGGTACAGACTCCAAACTTGTGGTCATTATCTCCAAACTTCTTAATATCTAGAACCTGTTTATTAATTAATACACATTTTGAAAAATTATTTATTTCAAGGTCTCCCCCACTGCGCGCTCTGACTACGTCACAGTC
The DNA here is from genome assembly GCF_027579695.1 of Neoarius graeffei. NCBI lineage: Eukaryota > Metazoa > Chordata > Actinopteri > Siluriformes > Ariidae > Neoarius > Neoarius graeffei. The sequence goes on from NC_083583.1 coordinate 20,611,211, forward strand.
ACTGTTGCGCTGATTGGTCAGAGCGTTGGCCTATACGCACAGAGACAGTTTGAAAGACAGCGGTTTGTTCCTCCCATCCCCGTCAGAAATGTCTACGGATCGAGGCCAGACTAAATATTCACATTTAGTCTGGCTTGCCAGGCTATGGTTCAGGGTCTTCATATTAAATATAATATATTGCTTTTTTTTTAAACAAAATCATGTATCAAATATAATGCACTAGCAGGTTACCCAGTGTTGCCCGGGTTTTGCAAAATTCTGGGTTGCCCCCAGACTTCCATGTCAAATTTGTTGAAGATCCATCAAGAAATGGAGATGTTAACCCAAGACAAACAAAAATCAAAACATCCACCACCCAGGGGTCCACTGGGGACGCCCTGGGGCCCAAATATGGAATTTCTGCATTCTGCCAAATTCTGGCTATCTCCTGTACCTATGTGCCAAGTTTAGTGAAGATCTGTCGAGAGTTTGTGTTAATAAATGTAACGTGAAAGGCATTGAGGGAGGGGGTGGGTGGATGTTGTGCCCCCCAGGGACCTCCCTGAGGCCCGTACATGAATTTTGCTTATATCTGCAAAATCCCAGGTTATCCCCAGACCTACTTGCCAAATTTTGTAAAAATCCATCGAGAAATGCTGACGTTAGCTCAAGACAAACAAACAAACAAATTTTTCCGCTTATTATATAGATGATTTTTAAAATGAATTCCAGGTAAATTAAAATTCATGTCATTTTGCATTCTTACCTTATTCTTTAGGGGTGGCACGGTGGTGTAGTGGTTAGCGCTGTCGCCTCACAGCAAGAAGGTCCGGGTTCGAGCCCCGTGGCCGGTGAGGGCCTTTCTGTGTGGAGTTTGCATGTTCTCCCCGTGTCCGCGTGGGTTTCCTCTGGGTGCTCCGGTTTCCCCCACAGTCCAAAGACATGCAGGTTAGGTTAACTGGTGACTCTAAATTGACCGTAGGTGTGAATGTGAGTGTGAATGGTTGTCTGTGTCTATGTGTCAGCCCTGTGATGACCTGGCGACTTGTCCAGGGTGTACCCCGCCTTTCGCCCGTAGTCAGCTGGGATAGGCTCCAGCTTGCCTGCGACCCTGTAGAACAGGATAAAGCGGCTAGAGATAATGAGATGAGATGAGACCTTATTCTTTTAAGAAACAGCCATCACTAGAAAGTCTGAGTTGCTATTGATCAAATAGCAGGCAAACATTATTGTGTCATAAAATATAGCAGCCAATCACACTTCAGTATATAAATAGAGACCAGGCAATGCTGCTTTACCAGAAGAGGGGGAGGGGTGAATGTGTGGTGGGCTGGGGATGTTTCGTATTTGTATATTCATAGAATCTGGACTCAATTGCTGGGTTGCATCTGACGTCACATCCGCCTCATTAGTGACGCAAGATATGAAGTGGTGGTCAGCTGAGCTTACTGTTTACAAAGCGTTACTATCACTGCAGCGCCTTGCTAGTCGTTAAAATGCCCTATGCTTGTGATGTTTTGGGCCGTTCGAATCAAACAAACCGTGAAACTGATAAAAGTTTCTTCCGGGTTCCCTGTGAAGTAACAAAGGGTGAAAGAGCAAAGGATTTTACCAAAAGACGACGAGAAAGGTGGCTATTGCTGTGATGGAAGGGAGCCGAGTCGAAGAACTGCAGTGATCATTTTGTGAAAGGTTTATTAATTCCTCTGATTTATTTCGTTTGGATTCGCAAATAACATTTCTCACCATTTTTTGTTATTTTGTGATGTTTTGAAGTTCAGGAGATGCTTAAGTCCTCAGATGTGCTTTTGTTTACTGTTTGATCGTGGTCACAATATTGTAAACTAACACGTATATAATACACATAATATCCAGGTCTTTAAAGGGCTTTCTGTGGATCTTTTGAATGATTTACCTGGAAGAGAAGAGCAGGGAGGATTGAGAATCGAGTGACTGTGGTTTGTTTACACCTGGTACGAAAACTTGTAGTGTCCTAGCAACCATCTCGAAGACGCGTACAAAAAAAACCCAAAAATGTCTCCTTACCTGGGCAAAAACGAGCCAGGATTTATCTTGTAGTGTCCTGATCCCCAGATCTTTAACCCAGCCACATATAAAAAGTTGCACTCCTCCATGCTCTCCCAGGTTTTTATCTGTTTGTCCGTGTAGAACAATGTCTGCAGCACCAGGTAGTTTGAGATGTCAGGGAACTCAACGGATGGATAATTTTCCAACTCATAAGAAAAAAAATCCTTCATTGATAACGTGTAAGGATCTATCCCATCGCAAAGAGCAACTTTCTGAAGGTATCTTGACCGTGCATTGGCATCTAAACTGCGAAAATAGTTGGAGACGGTTTCATTAGCTCTTTACAAAATTGGTTCTGGTGGGTTACTGCATAAACTCCACAGATGGGATGTAACATGCAGGCGCAAGTCAATTGAGCGGGATATTAATTTTTGAACAGGGACTTTTGGATGACGTTACCCAGATCAACTGTCTACAGTTTGGAATTGGTTTACCTGACCACCACTTCATTCAGCGGAAGTAAACTTGCAAGCAAAAGTCACGTGATAGAATACAATCTATAGGCCACCATCCATCCATCCATCCATTATCTGTAGCCGCTTATTCTGTGCAGGATCGCAGGCAAGCTGGAGCCTATCCCAGCTGACTACGGGCGAAAGGCAGGGTACACCCTGGATAAGTTGCCAGGTCATCGCAGGGCTGACACATAGAGACAAACAACCATTCACACTCACATTCACACCTACGGTCAATTTAGAGTCACCAGTTAACCTAACCTGCATGTCTTTGGATTCTGGGGGAAACCGGAGCACCCGGAGGAAACCCACGCGGACACAGGGAGAACATGCAAACTCCGCACAGAAAGGCCCTCGTCGGCCGCTGGGCTCAAACGCAGGACCTTCTTGCTGTGAGGGGACAGCGCTAACCACTACACCACCGTGCCACCCACCTATAGGCCTACAATTACATATTCTAAAAAAAAAATTAGGTTTATAAGAAATTGGCTACATCCTCAGGAAGACTTCCTGGGAGATCTGTGATAAACCTAAACAGACACGTCTTGAACTTTTAAAAATATTCCGTTCACAAGTGACTTAAGGTGACTCGGACATGTGCAGTATTTTCCCACTGTCACTGCCAGTGGCCTCTGTAAACACACATGCTGCTCTGACATTTATAAGAGTGCTTCCCTCTGAGGAAAGTGCATGTGTTTAACATAATGAATGCCTGCTTTCATCTCTCACTTCCTAAGTCACCTTAAAAGGGGACTGGTGTCTGGAGCACAGGCCGATTCTTTCAGAGCGAGTCTCCGAGCTGTTGCATGCCATAGCCGTCGTGTCATCCATCAACGGCTGTTTAATGAAACTGGCCATCAGGACTCATTGCATGACCTGAAATGGAGATGCTAACCAGGTTGTGGAGAGGGGAGACGGCTGTACTTTTCTCAGCTGACACGGGCACCGAGAGTCCTGGGAATTGTGAAAAATCCCAGATGAGTTGTTCACACTTCATCATTTCGAAAGCTGTTAATGCTTTTGTTCGTTTTCCCATCAGCCTATCAGTTACAGCCATACTTCCAAAACAATGCAGAAGAACTGGAAGTAAAAAGTGTTGACTTAAAATAAATATGCCATAAAACACAGTGGCTCACTAACCCTGCATGTAACTGATCAAATATTTGTTCAGCTTTTACCATAGGCCAAACAGTCAGCGAACAAAAACAAACAGCAACTGAGTTTCCGCTTGCTTCACATCACCATGGGGTCTTTGGCTCTTCGGCTGCTTTCTTTTGCTCCTTCGCTTCACTTTGACTTTCTCCCTCTAACCTCAGTCATGTGTGATCCCAAACAAAACCCTGACCCATTCAACCGATGGTTTAATGGCTCATTAGACTGAATTTGCCTTGATGTCCTGGTTATTCTTCAGAATGTGAGCAACTAGCCCCTGATTATCTTGGGTTTAGTCTGAATGGCACGTATTCAGCATGGTGGAAATGGACTGTTTTCAACCTATTATTACATTGGGTGGAAAGTCAGACTGAGGCCCTGTCCACACGGCAACGGATTCAGATGAATCTGATAAAATTGTTTATCGTTTCGGCCTGGCGTCCACATGGCACCGGTGTTTTGGGTGCCCCAAAACGAAATCTTTTGAGAACGGGTTCCAGAGTGAAAAAATTTGGCAACGGCGCCGTTGCGAAGTCGTCTGGATGAGTAGAACGGATTTGTTTACGATGACGTCACAACCACATGACTGTCAGTGCTTCACGCCGGGTAGAAGTGTAACGAACTCGATGCGAGTTGTCAACAAATCCTATGGACCCTTTTCAGTCACGTGACCTTCGTAAACGCGACCGCCATTTTGGACATGTAGTGGACTTCGGCTCAAATCGGTTTGAATGCGAGGAAGGCGACAAACATAAAAGAAAAAGGAGCGAGATGCAGAAAACTGTATTTACTAGTTTACTGTAATTATGATCTGGCAGCTATTTACACCGGATCCAGTGTAAATAGCTGCCGGAGCCAAGGTCCGGCCGGGCCGCGAGCGAGTGCGCTCCGGAACCTCGGACGTTGGCTCCGGCGGCTATTTACACTGGATCCGGTGTAAATAGCTGCCAGATCATAATTACAGTAAACTAGAATGGAATGTTAACAGCAATGTAATGCCTTTTCTGGCTAATTTTATTCGTCTTACCTCCAACAAAGTGGTCACTACACAAGCGTTGGTATGCCGCTATCCGTCTTCTCCGTCGGTCAGCATCTACCGGGATCCGATAAAATGATAACCCTTGCCTTGTTTGTTGATGGTTACTACATCCAGGTGCACAACAATATAGTGGCATGATGGAAGTCTTGCTGAAAATAAACACTTTCTTTGCTGCCGTTCCTCAATGCTGGCTGTGGTAAACTACTGGTAGTACACGTCCAAAATGGCGGCCGCGTTTGTCGTGACGTCACGTGAAAAGGGTCCATAACTTGGTTCATGAAATGTGCTTACAAAATATTTTCACTGTGAATATTTATTGTGTAATGGTGCAAAGTGAGAGAGAGAGTGAGAGAATAGCCCTTAGGGCAGAGTCTTTAGTCCAAACACTGCGGAAGCAGTACCAAACCGCGCACCGCCCGTGTGCTTTCCAAAAACAAAAACAATCCTGCCAGCAAACATAGGAAAAAAAAAAGGAGCAATCTCACCTCTTCAGATGTTGGTTTAAGTCCGACAATACATTCCTCAAAAAGGGCGTAGACGAACAAAGTAATCCATCAACGTGTAGCATTCAATTTATTCCGGACCATTAAAGAATTCTGGAGGATCTCAGAATGTTGGCGTACCGGCTTCCATCTACCCCCATTCATTCCTCTTTCCGCGTCTTTCGTTTTACGCTACTGATTAATAATCAAAACTTTATGTGGCTGATGCTACAGAAGAAGGGGTTTATGCGCATGCGTCTACTTCTTCTATTGTTCTGGTGTCTCCAATGGGACCGTCTTACAGCGCACGCAGTGGTGTGGCATGTGTATTGCATCATTTTCAGCAAGCGTTGCGTTGCCATATGAACCTGATATTTTACTGATTCGTTGCCCACGTGGACGCGATATTTTAAAAAAAAAATCTCGTTGCCGTTGTCGTGTGGATGTAGCCTTAGAAAGCCTACAGAGTGTCTGGAGTTTGTGTGTTATAAAGAAGCCCAATGCTGTAGTGAAAGGCTTTCTAAGGCCCAATCCCAATTCTAATTTCTACCCCTCCCCCTCCCCCTTCCCCTCCGCCTTCCCCTTGGCCCTTCCCCTTGAAACTGAGCTACAAGGGATAGGGCTTGAAATTCAACCCTTACGTATTGGGATAGCCCTTCAACGATCGCATACGTCATCGCGTACCTCCGTCAGCGTTTACGTTAGCAAAACGCGACGCGTCATTGGCTGCGACCAGCCGCTACAGTCAGAGGCAGAAATCTCTGCTGGCAGGGTGTGATTTGTTAACTAACACCACTGAATGGGATATCTTTGGCGCTTCGTGCACCACATCCGACAGAATGAGGTGTCAGAACACTCATGTAAACAATAAAAGCGAGAATAACAGAACAAAACATACGCAGTAAAGCAACCGAAAACAATACTCACTCCCAAAGCTTTTTAGCAGCAGCTTGGATTTCAGAAATCGCTGCTCATTCTCAGCTCGAAAGCGAATCAAGCGGCGTGTTTCCTCTGGATAACAACTTAAAACACGTAAATAATGGAGAAAATACATTTATGACAATCTTTCGCCGCGGGAACCGCCATCTTTCTGAAATCCGCATGAAATCTCGCTGAAATCCGCATGGCATTGTGGGAAATCACTCAAACCCCTTCGTTCGGAGTCTGCTCCAGGAAAATCTCCGTTTGGAGGGGTACAGAAGCCCTACGCCTTCCCCTCCCCCTCCGCGTTAACTGGGATTGGGATGCCCCTACCCCTTCACGTGAACGCGCAAAATGGAGGGGAAGGGCTAAGGGGTTGGTCCAAGGGGTGAAATGGGATTCGGCCTAACATGGCCATGTTTGTTGTTTTACCAAATTTATGGTGTGTCTTTCTACCAAGGTTTCACTGTAATGCTTGGTTCACACATTGGCGTTTCAGCCTTGTGTATATATGCTGTATCAGGATACGTGACAGTAAGAAAGGATCACAGCATCGCCAGCTTACGTAGCTAATACTCTAGGATGCGGAACACGATCTCCTTGTATGCCAGGGTGCGGCGTATTTTTAAGTCCGTACTTAAAAATCCATAGCACATACGTAGTAGCTTTGATACATCACACATGTCACGTGTACACCATAAAAATGAAAGCTATACAGCAGTGACGCAGCAGGAACATTGCTCAAACACCTATTATGCCATGCGAACGCTTTAGTTGACATGTGTCTGATGAAGGTGGCTCTGGGGCCGGCTGGGTGGATGCGGCTGATGTCTTCCCTCTTCCCTTGCCCTTCTTGGGTCCTGACTTCTTCGCTGGCATGATGCTATCTTGACCGTGATGAATGACAACAAACGCAGCGTGGAGCCCCCTTTTATACCCACCTGTGAACACCGCAAGTACGCAGCAGCAATGTCACACATAAGAAGGAAACGCTATACTAGCACAAGCAACGAAATGGTTACACCGCGGCAGCACATCATATGGCACGCATATGCCTCAGTACTCCATAACTTTACATCTCTTGAACCCCATACAAACCCCAGATACGCCACAGGAACGCCACAGAAATGTCACACATACGCCATGTACGTCACAGGACTTTAATTTTGGACAAAATACACCTCATTTCTTGGTGTTTGACCCACACGCCGCTTACGTGGCAAGATATGAGACAGTGTAATCGTGGCCTTAGTAGGAATATCAGGTGAAAATTCAAATTCAATCCAAATTGCTTGAAACTGGGCTCATTGAATTCAGAACTGAATGCTAAACATACATTTTACAGAATTAAAATGTGTTTATCCGTCCTTGAGATATTACAAGTCAAAGATTGAAAAAATGGTTTAATTTTTAGAAAACTGCTGTAATATTATGTATTAGGATCACATGGTCCAAAATGGGCCTCATTAACCAATGAGATGAAATGTTTTTTCTTAATAACTTTTTTTATTTTTCAGGTTATTTACATGGAAATTGGCAGACGCATAGATGGTTGTATACTGAATACAAAGTTTGAAAAATTAGTAAAAACAAGTTATGCAAATTAGTATTTAATTAGTATCAAGTAGACTAGGTAAAACGTTAAATCGGCACACTCTCTTCAAAGTTTCACCAAATGGCTTTATTTGTGCAATGTAAAGCTGGGCGGCATGGTGGTGTAGTGGTTAGCGCTGTCGCCTCACAGCAAGAAGGTCCGGGTTCGAGCCCCGTGGCCGGCGAGGGCCTTTCTGTGTGGAGTTTGCATGTTGTCCGCGTGGGTTTCCTCCGGGTGCTCCGGTTTCCCCCACAGTCCAAAGACATGCAGGTTAGGTTAACTGGTGACTCTAAATTGACCGTAGGTGTGAGTGTGGATGGTTGTTTGTCTATGTGTCAGCCCTGTGATGACCTGGCGACTTGTCCAGGGTGTACCCTGCCTTTCACCCGTAGTCAGCTGGGATAGGCTCCAGCTTGCCTGCGACCCTGTAGAACAGGATAAAGCGGCTAGAGATAATGAGATGAGATGAGATTCTGACCACTAAGATTTCAATATTTTTCATCGAAAAAACTACAGTTATATTCGAAAATAGTTATTTATTTACATGAATCAGTTTGAGTTGAAAAAATAAGTAGGTAAAGCGATGAAAAGTCACCTCAAAGTCTTCCGTGAGCCATAACATCAAAACTAGCTGATGGAAATTTTTTGCTGAATCCTTCATCAGAAACAGTGAGAGCAAGAGAACATCCCTATAAAACTTATCTGATTGATATTGATGAGTAATCCAGTCGTAAACTGATCAGAAGAGAGAGAGCGAGCCTGACCGCTTTCCCGTGACTCAAAAAGCACCAGCAGTTTCCTGACGTCACGTGAGCAGAGTTTTTACTCTGTTGTACCAACTTCAACCTGCCGTTACTCCCAAAGTACTGAACAGATCTTAATGAAATACATTCCTTTGGAAAGCAGAAATGATAAGCTTTTTAATGATAGTATTCATGATAGAAAATATTCAAGAGTCAAGCAATGGCAGATTTGGAAACTCAGATGAGCGTCTGCATGCAGATTTTCACACCACGGCCAACGAGCGTCTGATCTGCCTGGTGTTAGCTCCTAAAAACAAAAGAGCAAGAGCTTCTTTTTTCACTCCCCATTTTGTAGCGAACTCCAGTGTCTCATCTCATCTCATTATCTCTAGCCGCTTTATCCTGTTCTACAGGGTCGCAGGCAAGCTGGAGCCTATCCCAGCTGACTACGGGCGAAAGGCGGGGTACACCCTGGACAAGTCACCAGGTCATCACAGGGCTGACACATAGACAACCATTCACACTCACATTCACACCTACGGTCAATTTAGAGTCACCAGTTAACCTAACCTGCATGTCTTTGGACTGTGGGGGAAACCGGAGCACCCGGAGGAAACCCACGCGGACACGGGGAGAACATGCAAACTCCACACAGAAAGGCCTTCGCCGGCCACGGGGCTCGAACCCAGGACCTTCTTGCTGTGAGGCGACAGTGCTAACCACTACACCACCGTGCCACCTAACTTCAGTGTCATGAATTAGAAATGCAATGTAAAAGTAGCAGGGACAACAAACATTGTACTCAAAGATCCTGATGCAACATGGTTACATGATGTCATTGTGTTGAGTTCTATAGAATATATGTTGAAGCTTTTGAAGCTGATTTGGTTGAACAGATAAGTTAACATCTTTCTTTGCTTCTCATTTGGATAAACACTGCTCAATTTTATTGCCTCACCAACGCTCTCACTCTCTCTCTCCCTCTCTGCCCCAGTTGCTGCAAGGTGCTGAAAATCTCTTAAAAGTAGACCGCCTTTTGATTTCATAAAATCCGTGAAATTTAGTTCTCTCTGAAATTTGGTCATTGTGATATATGTTTATTTCTGATAAGTTATTTAATTTGATGGGATTCCCTAGCAAATAATGTGCATGAAATCGCTCGCTTCATGCAGTCAAGCAACCAGAGGAAGTCCGTGTGCACATGTGCATGTTTACCTTTAGGCGTCTTCTTCTTCTTTGGGGTTTTACAGTAGCTGGCATCCACAGTGTTGCATTACTACAGGTTTCCCTTTGACCGTGTACTGACAGTTCCATCATTCTGTCACTAATACCCTGTCCACACTAGGGATTTTCTACCGATACGAAACTACTTTCGTACCGCAACACCTGTCCACACTAGCAACTATACCGGTACTGTAGGGGTATAACTGTATCGGTACGAAACCCACAAATGTATGGGTTTCGTACCGGTACAGTATCAGTACTGTCGTGCTTCGCATAGTGTGGACAGATGAAGTGTCTCTGTATCGATACAAATATAATGCACATGCACAAAGTCACACACCTCAATCGATGTCTTCGCTGAATAAAATAGTGAAGAACGGAGATTCGTTTTCTTTGTTTCTTTCTCAACTGCCTCGCACGTTTTATACGATTCGACTGAATAAATGACCACCAGAAATACAGACTGTACATTGACAACAAAAAGCACACACACGTTGTTTCATCCGCCATATTCTCGGAAGGAAGTTACTCGGTAACCACGGAAACATTTCGCGCACACGCATTTCAACTTCCGTGAAAGAAAACCGCAAACATTTCTCACTAGTGTGGACAGATGCACTAAACTGTACCGGTATACTTTGTATCGATACAGTTATACCACTTTCGTACCGGTATATGTGTGAACACAGCATTAATGAACAGCTGATCACACCGAGGTGCTCGCTGACCGTCGATATTTATTAGTTTGGTCCTGCGTTTCCTTTCCTTCACAACATAACGTCTTTTCTTCTCGCTTTCTGTTACTGTAGTCGATCTTTCACGTTTCATTTGCGTCCTCCATTTTCCTTTCCTCTTCCAAATTTGTATCCCACAATGCCTTGCGAGAACAGGGAAAGCCCATCTCGTGATGCATGACGTAGTATCTTGTATTGCGTCACGGTGAAACAAGAAATAAAAATGGAGAATTTAGGGCCATGTGGCCCTAAAGTGATTAATTGTTCTATTTAAAAAAAAAAAAACTAATATAATTGGAAGTCTGTGATTCGAATTCAGTAGCTTTCGGTCCACTAAACAAAAATAATTGGGTGTCAGGGAAAATTCTTTTTATGACCTAAACCTGAAAAATCTGAAGGTCAGTCTACCTTTAAAGAAAATAAATACCTTCTAGTCACTTTGTCATACGATGTTACTGCCATGTGTGAAATGATGGTAACAAAAATGATTCTCATAAGAACTGCTTTTTATCATTGTTATAGGAAAAGACATTCATTATGGCGTGCCAATAATTTTCAACATTTTTCTTTAAAATCAGCATCAACAATTTTCATTTAAAACAGCATCCTGAAGAAAGGAACTGCAGTCCTGAAGTGAACCATATTACATTTTGGAGGGTAAAAAAGTGTAAAACAAAACAAAACCATAATAGACACCACTCATTTTATCCTATTATTATTCCATGAGGGGTGCCAATAACTTTAGATATTGATGTAACATTTTGGTGCAGTGCTTCCAGTACAAGATGACTAAACCAGAGTGCTTTTTATGTGAGATTAGAAGTGATTAAAAGGAGTAAAAGATATGTTTGGGTATGTTATGGTATATTTTGGTATATTTTGTTATATTTTAGTTGGTTTTGGTACAACCCCAAATGAGAAAAAGTTGGGACGTTATGGAAAATGCAAATAAAAAAAGGAAGCAGTGATTATCTAAATTTATTTTGACTTGTATTTTATTGCAGGCAGTATGAACCCAAGATATTTCATGTTTTGCCTTGTCAACTTAATTTCATTTGTTAATCCACATCCATTGAAGCATTTCACGCCTGCAACACAGTTTAAAAAAGTTGGGACGGGGCAGTTTAGGGCTAGTATTGAGGTAAAACAATGAAATAATGATGTTATTTGAAACAGGTGATTGATTGTAATCATGATTTGGTACAAAATCAGTATCCAGGAAACCAGGGGCGCCGCCAGAAATTTTGGGCCCCCCAACTTTGCCCACCCTCGTCACAATTGCACTATTGTCATTATTTGACTTTTGATAGCCCATGGACCTTGAGTTTGTGACTTTATTACATTTTATGTATTAAAGGAACAGTCCACCGTACTTCCATAATGAAATATGCTCTTATCTGAATTGAGACGAGCTGCTCTGTACCTCTCCGAGCTTTGCGCGACCTCTCAGTCAGTCAGACGCAGTCAGACGCGCTGTCACTCCTCTTAGCAATGTAGCTAGGCTCAGTATGGCCAACGGTATTTTTTGGGGCTGTAGTTAGATGCGACCAAACTCTTCCGCGTTTTTCCTGTTTACATAGGTTTATATGACCAGTGATATGAAACAAGTTCAGTTACACAAATTGAAACGTAGCGATTTTCTATGCTATGGAAAGTCCGCACTATAATGACAGGCGTACTAACACCTTCTGCGCGCTTCGGCAGCGCATTGATACGGAGCTCAGATATCAATGCGCTGCCGAAGCGCGCAGAAGGTGTTAGTACGCCTGTCATTATAGTGCGGACTTTCCATAGCATAGAAAATCGCTACGTTTCAATTTGTGTAACTGAACTTGTTTCATATCACTGGTCATATAAACCTATGTAAACAGGAAAAACGTGGAAGAGTTTGGTCGCATCTAACTACAGCCCCAAAAAATACCATTGGCCATGCTGAGCCTAGCTACATTGCTAACAGGAGTGACAGCGCGTCTGACTGCATCTGATTGACTGGGAGGTCGCGCAAAGCTCGGAGAGGCACGGAGCAGCTCGTCTCAATTCAGATAAGAGCATATTTCATTATGGAAGTACGGTGGACTGTTCCTTTAACCTACCAGGGACTAGATGAAAACTGGTCAGTGACTAATTCTGGTGCATTTACAATCACAAATGAAAATTCAAGATTTTGCCACACGCCTTCTTGTGCTAGGACAATTGGTAGTGAAATGTGTGATGTGACTGCTAATAAATCATAGAAAAAAGTTTTCTACCCAGCATCAAAATACCTATGGAAATCCCATGGATTGTTATGTGTTAGGTAGAAAGCATTTATGGGTTGTATTGCTGCTTACCTTCTTCTCCAAAGGGGGGTTCAGTGGTGTGGTAGGGCGGAGGTCCCCCTGAGGCTGAATCTGTGCATATTTAGGGCACCCCATTAGTTATGAAACTGGTTATTAGCACTAGTTATTAGCACCAGCATAACATAATATTTCATCTTGTTTATCACACAAGTCAGTTCAGTTATTAAAATGGAAAAAATGTCACTGTACAAACTGTAAAAGTGTTCTCTTGATAGGCTAATCCAACCACGTTCATACTGTTCATTTACCATTCGCTAATATTTTGAACACACAGGTGAGTGATAGCTGCCTTTCTTTGGGAAAAACTGAGTGACCAGTTGCCTGCCTCTCCGGTCCCTCTCAGCTTTCAGCTGCCTTTCTTTACGTTTTTGACAGCCACTCTTCATATTTAGCGATCATAGACTGTACGCACTCCACTGCTGGCTGGCTGCTGCACCGCGACACAGCAGCAAGTAGCGTTGCACTGATCAGCACGCAGATTTAACGCATCGCGCTTCTACCAGAACTGGACCGTACCATTTCGCAAAAGGGGGAGGGTTAAATGACAATATGTTGAAGAACTCAAGAAATAAACAACCTTGTTCAATTAGCTCATTTTACCAGATGGAATATTGCATTGTTGTTATTTCAAAAGTCTTATTAAAATCATTAAAAGCATATTATCAGCCCCTTAAAGGGCCCCATGGCAGTGCTGGGCCCCTAGAATTGTTCTAACCTTTCCCCCCCAGCGGCGCCCATGCAGGAAAGGCCTAGACTTTGAGAGGCAAAGATGGGCCGAGGCGCTCCAGTTTGTCACTAAATGCATGAGAAAAGTATTGAAATGTTTAAAACAATCTTCCTCAAAGAAACATAGGAAGGGATTTGGATATTTCACCCGCTACAGTGCACAATATGATTAAATGATTCAAGGAATCTGGAGGAAATTCAATGTATAAAGGTCAAGGGCACAAGCCTAAGCTGAACGCCCGTGATCTCTGATCCCTCACTGCATCAAGAACCATCATTCGTCTATAGCTGATATAACCACATGGGCTTGGGATTACTTTGGCAAACTTTTGTCAAGCGCTACAATATAGAGTTACATCCACAAATACCAGTTAAAACTTTACTGTGCAAAAAGGAAGCCTTATGGTAACTGTGTCCAGAAGCGCCTTCGATTTCTCTGGGCTTGGCGGCATCTGGGATGGACCATCACACAGTGGAAACTTGTATCGTAGTCAGAGGAATCAGTATTCCAGGTCTTTTTTTGTAAGAAATGGACACCGTGTGCTCTTGACCAAAGACGAAAAGGACCATCCAGACTGTTACCATCAAGAAGTCCAAAAGCCAGGGTCTGTCATGGTATGGGGTTGTGTTAATGCGCTTGGCAAAGGTAATTTACACTTCTGTGATGGAGCATTAACGCAGAAAAGTACACTGAGATTTTGAAGCAACGTATGCTGCCTTCAAGACGACATCTTTTCCAGGGCTATTTCAACAAGCCAACGCAAAACCACATTTTGTACACATTACAAAGGTACGGCTGTGGAAGAAGAGGGTGCCAGTCCCCTCTGTCCCTAATAGAGACTGTGTGGCAAATTTTGAAACAAAAAACATGACAATGACGATCCTGTACTGTTGCACACCTTAAGACTAGTTTGCAGGAAGAATGGGACAAAATAACACCTGAAACAGGAATCAAAATTGAAATGTGACGTACGATTTTTTTGGCCGTGCGATTTTTGGCGTTTCCCAAATCGCTGCGTTTTTTTTGTTCATGGAGAAAGACGCACGTTGGCCGTAAGTTTGTCTTGCAACCTGAAAAAAACGTAAGCGCCCGTAGAGTTTGTTTGACATGACAAAGAACCTCTGCGGCCAGTCTACGGCTCGAAAATCAGCACGTCACACGCGCGCCCTCCGTGCGGTTCTTGCGTTTTTTGCACGTAGACCGGCCGTAGGAGCACGTACGGCCGGTTGTGACCTTGGGGGAAAAAAATTCATGAGCTAAATCATCAAATAATGTGCTGTTGTATTGTTTTGACTGCAATACAGCTCAAAGATTATTTACAAATCATTGTTTTCAGTTTTAATTTCAATTCCAACATAAAGTCCCAACCTTTTCTGATTTGGGGAAGTATATTTTGGTACATTTTGGTATGTGTTGGTATCTTTGGGCTCTGCTGTTCTCCTCCATGATGTAGCTTCTCATGCGGTTTTGGGAAACTTTGGGTCCAGGCATTAATCCTTTATTCATTTTTTAACAGGGATTTTGCAGGGTTTTGGGTATGTGAGGGTTCCAGCAGGTTTTTAGCGGTCTCTGTTGACATAAATCACTAAGGTTGGAGGAAGAGGGGGGGTATCAAGAGGCATGGAGCAAGCAACGCCCAGCTTTCCATTTGGCCATTTATCAAGGGAAGTGGCACATTAATAAACACATCTCCCCCGAGGTGAGGGCGTAACAGAGACAAATATGAGTGCCAAGGCTGAGCGTTCCGTGTCCCACACACTCCTCCTCACCCCCATTAACGCCATGCAAATACCAGAACAGGCTCAATGTAAAGACTTCATGCCAAAGCAGTGCGGTTAGCCATATAATCTTTACATACACACATCTGTAGATGTGTACTCTAGAGCCGTCCTCTTAAAAGAAAGCAAAATCGTAGCTAATGTAATGTTCGATGTGCATAAATTCTGATGGTGTCATAATAATTTGAGACGCAGCTTCTAAAAGTTCTGGGTGCTAAACGTCTGGTAGGGGCCCGAGTGCAAAAACGAATGCTTTTATAATAACAGAGAACCATTAGCTCATGCTAAAAGTAACGACTTTCACAGCTACAAAGCTGGAGGATTACTTATTAGCTGTGAGCTCAGTAGGGAATGTGCACGCACACACGCACACACATGCACACACTTACAGAGGAATGGTTTGTGTAAGCTTGCTTGTGTTGGCACCAGATGTGATGGAATCATTATGGACGTCCGGTTGCCAGAGCTTCTGGTTACAACCCCTAATCACACACACATACTCACACATGCGTTTGCCAACACTGCCACTAATGCCTCGCACCTGTTGAGCTAAAACACAGAATCTTTCACTTTGGAACACCAAACACACTGACCAGAACCTGTACCCAAGAACTAAAATTTTTCCTATAGCTCTCAAAACAAGACCTAACGTTATATTGCATTATATTATACTACAACGTTAGTAATACTACAAAACCTCAATTTTCAGAATTCTAGCTGAGTTTAAAGCAACTGTTTGTGTCATAAAAGTTGAAGTGAAAGTGTCTATGGATTTCACCACTGTCTGGATGGCAACCTTGGGAATAATTTCAGCAAATCGAACTGAACATTTAAAAAATACTGCAGCTGAGCTGATCATAAAGCACATACACTACCGTTCAAAAGTTTGGGGTCACCCAGACAATTTTGTGTTTTCCATGAAAAGTCACACTTTTATTTACCACCATAAGTTGTAAAATGAATAGAAAATATAGTCAAGACATTTTTCTGGCCATTTTGAGCATTTAATCGACCCCACAAATGTGATGCTCCAGAAACTCAATCTGCTCAAAGGAAGGTCAGTTTTATAGCTTCTCTAAAGAGCTAAACTGTTTTCAGCTGTGCTAACATGATTGTACAAGGGTTTTCTAATCATTCATTAGCCTTCTGAGGCAATGGGCAAACACATTGTACCATTAGAACACTGGAGTGATATGCCGCTTTTCCACTACAAACGCGGCTGAGCCGTGCCGTGCCGAGTCGAGCTGAGTCGGGCTGAGCGGGGCTATTGAAGTTGCATTTCGACTACAACCGTGCTGGCTGGAAGTGGGTGGACACATTGGGTGGAGTTAGCGAAAGTGGGTGGACGTCACGTGATGTCGTTAAGCAGCGCAAACAGTGACATCAGTGACAGTGGCGGAACAAGTCAGAGCCGGGCCGGGGGCGGGGCAAATGACCGGGCCCTTTATTAAAGCTTATCATAACATCATTTTAGGTTACAAAATGTCCGCAACTGCGGTGTTTACCAATTTCAACACTACCGGGTGCAACTATGTTATTTAGTACATCAAGTCCTTCAAACGAACATGTAACTCAGAAACAAAAAACATTAGGATACTGTACATGGCTCATAATAAAACATCAATAGCCTATACTGCGCACATTATTTGAAGGGCATACGAATGAGCGCTCAGAGGTTGCAACGGTGACAGGAAGAGTCAGAAATAAAAGGAGGGCGGTGCAAACCTCACTGAATGCACTGTGTTTACCAATTTCAACACTCCGGGGTGCAACTATGTGATTTTGTACATTAAGTCCTTCAAACGAACATGTAACTCAGAAACAAAAAAACATTAGGCGACATACTGTACATGGCTCATAATAAAACATCAATAGCCTACTGCGCGCATTATTTGAAGGGCATACGGCGAGCCTTGCGCTCCGCGAACTCATCCACGATGCTCTGTATGTCACTGATTCAGTGAGCTTTTAAGCGGTAGTCTCACGACCCGAATAGTAAACAATAAACATGGAGGACATGGAGTCGTTAGTGTTGCTGGTCTTGGTGCTGTGGCTTGTTGTCACCGACAACGCCAACAGATACTGGCAAGAGCGTATAGATGAGGCGAGGAGGCGCATAAGGCTTCAGAAATTCTCGTAATTCATAATTATTCTTCTTCCGGGTTTGCGGTGTTTACAGATCCCAGCGTGCTCGCGGGGCGTGTGTGGGCATGTGAGGACACGCCTCCTCACCAATCAGTGCACAGGGGAGTGTCTGCTCACGCCCCCAGCCTCAGTCGGCACGGTTTGGCTCGCTTCAGCCCCACTCCAAAACGGTGCGAGTTTTAGGGGCTAAGCAGGGCTGAAACGAGCTGAGTCGTGCTGGTTTTTGGTAGTCGAAACGCGAGCCGTGTCGGGCTGAAGTGAGCTGAAGCGAGCTGAAGTGAGCTGAAAAAGGGTAGTGGAAAAGGGCCAATAGTTGCTGGAAATGGGCCTCTATACACCTATGTAGATATTGCACCAAAAACCAGACATTTAGGCCCTGTCCACACGGCAACGGATTCAGGTGAATCCGATAAAAAATTTTTATCGTTTTGGCCTGGCGTCCACATGGCACCGGCGTTTTGGGTGCCCCAAAACGATATTTTTTTAGAACGGTTTCCAGAGTGGAAAAATCTGGCAACGGCGCCGTTGCGAAGTCGTCTGGATGAGTAGAACGGATTTGTTTACGATGACATCACAACCACATGACTAGAACAAGCAGCACTCACTCATTCACGTCGGGTAGAAGAAGTGGTTTATTCGCATGCGTCCTACTTCTTCTATTGTTCTGGTGTCTCCGATGGGACCGTCTTACAGCGCACGTAGAGGTGTGGCATGTGTATTGCATCGTTTTCAGCAAGCGTTGCGTTGCCATATGGACCTGATATTTTACTGATCCGTTGCCCATGTGGACGCGATATTTTTTTTACCCGCTAAAAAAAATCTCGTTGCCGTTGTCGTGTGGATGTAGCCTTAGTAGAATTTAGCTAGAATAGTCATTTACCACATTAGCAATGTATAGAGTGTATTTCTGATTAGTTTAAAGTGATCTTCATTGAAAAGAACAATGCTTTTCTTTCAAAAATAAGGACATTTCAAAGTGACCCCAAACTTTTGAACGGTAGTGTATGAAAAACCTGGGTGATTCAAGTTTATTTTGATTTTATTTTTATATATTTTTTTAACATGAATCATGATGGCTTCTAAAGCAGATCCTCTCTTGTGGCCAATCACATGAATTTGTGTTAATTATTTAGCTGAAAGCAGGAAACAGGGTTGTAGTCGAGTCACTAAACCTCGAGTCCGAGTCCAGTCTCGAGTCCCCAGTGTTCAAGTCCAAGTCATTAAAGAAAATTGAGTCTGAGTCCACTATTGATCCGAGTCGAGTCCGAGAACAAGACTCCATCTGCACCATTTGACAGTGGCTGTTGCTGCCTTTATGTGAAATTGTCTCTGCTACTGTGTTGGACGAATGTTACTGCCCCACTGACTGCCCCATTTTAGTTAATAGGCTACAGATAAAAAGCTAGTGCATCGCTCAGCAAGCCCCGCCCACTATCAACAGGGCAATGAACATACGGTAGCGTGCCACTTCCTTCTCTGGGTGGAGTCTTGCCAAATGATGATTGAAGTTCGAGGTTGTCCCCGTCGTCTCCTCGATAGTTCTTCTGCATATGGAACACATAGCAGTGCATTTTTTCCCACTGCACCAGAAGTCTGTATAAGCAAAGCGGACAATCCTAGGGGGGTTCTCTCCAGGCATTTTAGCGCCATTAACGTTAGTTTGTTCCTGAATATGATGTATGAACAGGTGAATGTGCATTCTCTTGCACAAAATTAGTATAAAAATTAATGTAGATAATACAGGCATTTAACAGACACTTAACCAGAGCAATGTATAACATATCCGGAGCAGTTGGGGGTTAGGTGCCTTGCTCAAGGGCATTTCAGCCATTCCTGCTGGTCCAGAGAATCAAACCAGTGACCTTCTCTAACAATTAGGCCATGGCTTCCGCAGATAGATATAAATATCTTATGATAGATATAAATGTCTTATGCCAAATTATTATGACATGTTACAAAAAATAAAGAATAAATCCGAGTCCTCGTCTCCAATTTACGAGTCCAAATGCAGTTAATGCACGAGTCCAAGTCCAAGTCTGAATCATCAGTGCTCAAGTCCAAGTCAAGTCACGAGTCCTTAAAATTAGGGCACGAGTCGGACTCGAGTCCGAGTCCTGGACTCAAGTACTATAAACCTGGCAAAAAAGTTTTCGTTTCAAGTATTGTGTATTTATTATTATTATTATGGCGGCACAGTGGTGTAGTGGTTAGCGCTGTCGCCTCACAGCAAGAAGGTCCTGGGTTCGAGCCCCAGGGCCGGCGAGGGCCTTTTTGTGTGGAGTTTGCATGTTCTCCCCGTGTCCGCGTGGGTTTCCTCCGGGTGCTCCGGTTTCCCCCACAGTCCAAAGACATGCAGGTTAGGTTAACTGGTGACTCTAAATTGACCGTAGGTGTGAATGTGAGTGTGAATGGTTGTCTGTGTCTATGTGTCAGCCCTGTGATGACCTGGTGACTTGTCCAGGGTGTACCCCGCCTTTCGCCCATAGTCAGCTGGGATAGGCTCCAGCTTGCCTGCGACCCTGTAGAAGGATAAAGCGGCTAGAGATAATGAGATGAGATGAGATTATTATTATTGGGATAGGCTCCAACTTGCCTGCGAGCCTGTAGAACAGGATAAAGCGGCTAGAGATAATGAGATGAGATGAGATTATTATTATTAAACTTTTCCGCTCCAGTCTGATCACTCAAGTGACGATATACTTGTTCAAAAAATTAAATGTTAAAGAAAACACTTTTTTGTGTGTTATTTGGCCATGAATATGTCAAATTTTGGCAGAGCTCATCACAAGCAAGCCATGATACACAGCATCTTTTCAGTCATTTTCCACAGCTGAATTAGGGATGAATCATGTTCATATCCTGGGGTTCAGGCAGATATTTATGGGCAATTCTTCAGCAGAGAGGCCAGAATTATGAAATTATTAAGATTGCCTTAACTTGTCAGCTCATTGATATTGCTAAAGTATGGAATCCAAGGCAAAATGTAGTGAAAACCATATTTAAAAATCATCACCCCGATTATAGCAACATCGCTTAAGAGAAATCTTGGTTTGAATTTTAAGAAATGAAAGTTCAGTTTTTTTTCTGACGTAATTCCGTTTCTGACTTTTCTTTCCTCATAAAAGATTTTGTGTTCAGAGTTAAACACAGCCAATTTTTCTTTGCTTTTTAGGGTCAAACCATACCTCATACAGTGTAAAATTTTTATTTAAAAGTAGATACTCTTTCAATTGCATAAAATCGGTGAAATTTAGTTCCCGCTGAAATTTGGTCACTGTGATATATGTTTATTTCTGTAATATCTTTAAAAAAAAAAAACAGGCCATTCTATGGCTGGGAAGTTATTTAATTTGAGGGAATTCCTGAGCAAATAATGTACATGAAATTGCTCGCTTTGTGCAGTCAAGCAGACAGAGGAAGTCAGTGTGTGCATGCATGGGCTCCGCCAGGGAGGGAAAGGTTAGAACAATTCTAGGGGCCCAGCACTGCCATGGGGCCCTTTAAGGGGCTGATAATATGCTTTTAATGATTTTAATAAGACTTGAAATAACAACAATGCAATATTCCATCTGGTAAAATGAGCTAATTGAACAAGGTTGTCTATTTCTTGAGTTCTTCAACATATTGTCATTTAACCCTCCCCCTTTTGCGAAATGGTACGGTCCAGTTCTGGTAGAAGCGCGATGCGTTAAATCTGTGTGCTGATCAGTGCAACGCTACTTGCTGCTGTGTCGCGGTGCAGCAGCCAGCCAGCCAGCAGTGGAGTGCATACAGTCTATGATCGCTAAATATGAAGAGTGGCTGTCAAAAACGTAAAGAAAGGCAGCTGAAAGCTGAGAGGGACCGGAGAGGCAGGCAACTGGTCACTCAGTTTTTCCCAAAGAAAGGCAGCTATCGCTCACCTGTGTGTTCAAAATATTAGCGAATGGTAAATGAACAGTATGAACGTGGTTGGATTAGCCTATCAAGAGAACATTTTTACAGTTTGTACAGTGACTTTTTCCATTTTAATAACTGAACTGACTTGTGTGATAAACAAGATGAAATATTACGTTATGCTGGTGCTAATAAATAGTGTTAATAACCAGTTTCATAACTAACGGGGTGCCCTAAATATGCACAGATTCAGCCTCAGGGGGACCTCCGCCCTACCAAACCACTGAACCCCCCCTTTGGAGAAGGACGTAAGCAGCAATACAACCCATAAATGCTTTAGGATTGAAGTTTTTAATGAGCGAGCGCCATATACAGTTTGCTAGATGAAAGTGTTGCTAATGTAACAGACGTTGCGTTGTGTTGTTCACCAGTCTTTTTATTCTGAAGAAATGAGACACAAATACACTGCTGAGGACGGGCTGCAAACGTCCAGTGGCATTGGCGCTTACATTTCCAAAACAAACTGAAAGAGGCCAGCGCCTCGTTCCCATAACTACCTGCGCTCTTAAAGGGCCAGCGCAGAATTTCCCCACCACTACACACAATGGCAAGTGGAAAAAAATAAACCTGTTACACTAATAACGGACACCAGTCAAGTGTTTGACATGGTTACATGTGTGGAATGTTCACACGTTCTAAACCATTGGTTTCAACCATTGGTTAATAGATAAAATGTAATAACAAAGTCACAAACTCAAGGTCCATGGGCTATCAAAAGTCAAATAATGACAATAGTGCAATTGTGACGAGGGTGGGCAAAGTTGGGGGGCCCAAAATTCTAATCTTTCATGGGGCCCAAAATTTCTGGCAGCGCCCCTGTGTGCATGTGCAGATTTACCTTTGACCGTGCACTGACAGTTACATCATTCTGTCGCTAAACGTACAGCTGATCACACCGAGGTGCTCGCTGAGCGCCGATATTTATTAGTTTGGTCCTGCGTTTCCTTTCCTTCACAATATAACGTCTTTTCTTCTCATTTTCCATCACTGTAGTCAGTCTTTCACGTTTCATTCGCGTCCTCCATTTTTCTTTCCTGTTTCAAATACTGAACTTGTCTTCGACTCGTTCAGTATCACGCTAGCTAAATGGAATATATCTGATATACCATGGGGTGGCACGGTGGTGTAGTGGTTAGCACTGTCGCCTCACAGCAAGAAGTTTCTGGGTTCGAGCCCAGCGGCCGGCGAGGGCCTTTCTGTGTGGAGTTTGCATGTTCTCCCCGTGTCTGTGTGGGTTTTCTCCGGGTGCCCTGGTTTCCCCCACAGTCCAAAGACATGCAGGTTAGGTTAATTGGTGGCTCTAAATTGACCGTAGGTGTGAATGGGAGTGTGAATGGTTGTTTGTCTCTATGTGTCGGCCCTGCGATGACCTGGCGACTTGTCCAGGGTGTACCCCACCTCTCGGCCATAGTCAGCTGGGATAGGCTCCAGCTTGCCTGCGACCCTGTAGAACAGGATAAGCAGCTACAGATAATGGATGGATGATATACCATGGAAATAAAGCCAGTCAATATTATTTAAATATGTCACTCAGATCTGCGATGTATTTCATATGAAAAATGCAAGTTTTTCAACACGAGAAGATAAACTTCATAACTTCAAGCCAACGTGTGATTTTCTTTTCATTATATCGACACATTCACAAACAAAGTCCCCAAATTTATCAAAACAATTCACTGATATCTTCACAAGTGACCTATAGAGATTTATGTCATGGTTTTGGTTCTCCATGTTCTGAATGGAGCTGTATGAAAAATACGAGTGGTGTATTTCCCACTAAAACCCTGGTGTCCATCTAATATAGTGGCCCATGTGGACAAAACAAAGGAAGTAAAAATGCAACAGCAAATCAGAAAATGGAACAGTACGTCAAAACACACAACAGGAAATCAAAAAAGTCCAACAACAAAACCAAAACACAACAAACAAGATCAACTGTGAGCTACTGCTCACTTACGTATCCCCCCGCTCTTGCTTATATCATAATGCAAGCAATCGAAGGAATAGGACACTTATTATGAATGCTGACTTCTCATCTCATCTCATTATCTCTAGCCACTTTATCCTTCTACAGGGTCGCAGGCAAGCTGGAGCCTATCCCAGCTGACTACGGGCGAAAGGCGGGGTACACCCTGGACAAGTCGCCAGGTCATCACAGGGCTGACACATAGACACAGACAACCATTCACACTCACATTCACGCCTACGGTCAATTTAGAATCACCAGTAAACCTAACCTGCATGTCTTTGAACTGTGGGGGAAACCGGAGCACCCGGAGGAAACCCACGCGGACACGGGGAGAACATGCAAACTCCACACAGAAAGGCCCTCGCCGGCCACGGGGCTCGAACCCAGACCTTCTTGCTGTGAGGCGACAGCGCTAACCACTACACCACCGTGCCGCCCGAATGCTGACTTCAACAAATAATTAACCCTGAAACAAGTAAGTAAAGAGCAGTGTCTCTCCCCAGGGATTTCAAATAGGATCCTGGTAAACTGTCATTTTGAAATAGCATTTTGCTTCTTGAAATAGTGTCGAAATCTACACTATATGTTTTGTAAATACATTCAGTCGGTAAACAGGAAGTCGATGTGCGACAGACCTGAAAACGGTATACACAGTATAGAACCCCAAGTTGAAGCTTGATACCAAATATCAAGCAGTTATGATTTATAGTTGCTGAGAAAAGTGTTTTGAAAATTTTGTAAATCCACCCTATATGTTTCTTAAAATTCATTCAGTTGGTAAACAGGAAATTGATGTGCCACAGACCTGAAAATGATATACATGGTATAGAACCCCAAGCTAAAGTTTGGTACCAAATATCAAGTGGCTATGATTTGTGGTTACTGAGAAAAAAGGTGTTTCGGACAGACGGAGATACGGACAGAGGTAAACCAGTATACCCCCTTCCTTTGGAGCAGGGGTATAACAAAAATAAAAACATAACCTCAAAACCACAAACACAACAACAAAAGCAAAAATAACGGAAAATCAGAAAGTGCAATGACAAAACTAAAAACACAACAGCAAATTTACGTGTTTATGAACACATTTGTAAAAACATTAATGCTGTTGATTTTGCCGCTGTGGTTTTAGTTTGTGCTACTGTTACCTCCACCAACTTTGTTGGAGGAAGTTATGTTTTCACCTGCGTTTGTGTTTGTTTGTTTGCTTGTTTGTTTCCAATGTAACTCAAAAAGTAGTAAATGAATTTTGACAAAATTTTGAGGAAAAGTAAGTCATGGGCCAAGAAACAATTGATTACATTTTGATGCAAATCCAAATACAGGTAGTCGTCGACTTACGACTGCGTTTGGTTACGACTGACCGGTCGTAAACCGATCTGGTCGTAAGTCGACCTGTGTTAAATGGACGTAAGTATATTGTGATGTGTAATGATATTGTAATCATCTTAAAGTCTTATTTTATCAACATTTTCTTATTTCATTACCTTGGCTCATTATTTGGTTTAAGTCAAACACTGCATACTACACTGCGTACAGTACAATTCGTTTAATATGTGCAAAACAAAAAATACGAAATACAGGTGTGAAAAATAGAAAACATTTTAGTTTGAAACATACCAAAATACAAATGTAAAACATAGCAAAATTAGTGCTGTCAAGCGATTAAAATATTTAATCGCGATTAATGTCGCGACTGTCATAGTTAACTCGCGATTAATCGCAATTTAATCGTACGTTTTTGTCACATGAAAAACCATTGTCCCAGGACACGCTGGAGGGACTATGTCTCTCGGCTGGCCTGGGAACGCCTCGGTGTTCTTCCCGAGGAGCTGGCCGAGGTGTCTGGGGAAAGGGAAGTTTGGGCTTCCATGCTTAGACTGCTGCCTCCGCGACCCGGTCCCGGATAAGCGGAAGAAGACAAGACGAGATGAGAAAAACCATTGTAATTCTCTTATCAGCATAAAAAAGTGAATGGGCTTGCTTTGTACCAATGTTTTTTTTTTTATTGCAGAGCATAACACGTCTTGTCACAGCCACTGACATCCATAACTTCCATATTAGATGAGAAAACCAAGGGATGAAAAATAAAGTGCGTATCACTGTGAAAATAAAAAAATGTTTTATTTTACTCTTCATTAGTTTCTTTTGAAGAGAAGTATTTGCCATAAAAGAAGAAAAAAACAGATAACAAAAATAAAAACATTCATCATACGTTCAAAAACGTTCATTATAGTGTGGCACTGTATTATCTAATTCTCACTGCTTATAACTCTACACCTACCCGGTGGAGATGAGCTGGGAAACTGAAGACTGAAGGAACAGTATTGAAAAGTATTTTTCCAGTCTCACCTGTGAAAGGTAATCCCATGTGATCTCGTTTGGACGGTAAACCTGTTGGTACAGTTAAACACAGCACATGAATGAGGCATCTTTATTCTCGGCTACTGTCTAGACGCGCTACCAGAGACGGTTGAAGAATCTCCACTTTGCCCCATCCAATATGGCGGCGAGGATGTTTATATGTCTATGCCTTTCTCCATCACTCACACGTACTCTTATTGAAGCAGCGCGCGACAAGCCTCACCAGGAACTACGGGTGACTCGCAGGGCCAAATTAGAATTTGCGTTAACGGCACTATTTTTTTTAATCGCGATAAATTGAGATCACGTTAACGCGTTATTATCGCGTTAACTTTGACAGCACTAAGCAAAATACAAAATTTAGTGACCGCTGGCATCACTGGTGCTTGGCTGTGGGTTGTCTACGTAATCATCAGCTGTTGCAGCGCTCGGGCTGGCGGGAGCATTTGCTCGTTTCATAAACCAGGAGCTGGGGCGGAAACTGTATGATGGAGTGCGCAAGGGAGCGCAAGAGAGACTGCGCATGTGCCTGGAGCTGGGGCGGAAACTGCTGTACGCGGCGAGAGGCGCTGCTGGGAGCTGGGGCGAAAACTGTCATACGCTCAGCTAGCTCAGCTGGGAAACACTTGCCAGTCATAACCACCAGATGGTCGTAAAGTCGATCGATCGTAAGTCGCATAGGTCGTAAGTCGACGACTACCTGTATGTATGTGAATCCAGGACTTTTTTTTTTTTGACAGTTTTCAATATGTAACTCAAAAAGTAGTGAACGGATTTGGATGAAATTTGGTGTCCAGCTTTAGTATTATCCTAGGTTTGAGTGATTTGAGTTTGATGTTGATAATCTGTAGCTTGGTGGAGGTATGCACTCTACTCTAGAGTACCCTTCGAGTTTTTGTTTTGTTGTTTTTGTGTTTTCAGTTTTGAGATTTTGTTCTTGTGTTTACTGATTTGCAGTTGCATTTCCGTTTTATTAATGCACTTTGCAATTACGGCCCAAAGTAAAGCAGCTTTGAAGAAGTAAATGCATTAATATTTACGTCAAAACAACAAACATATGAATAATTTTATTCCTCATTGCAACGTTATGAGAATGTCGCACCTAAAATTAGACAAAATAACCTTCTGTCTAAGATTGAAGGATCTTGGAGCCAAACGTTCCCAGAACTTTATTCCAAAAAAAAAAAAGTTCTGATAGCATAAAATAGTTGGCTGCGATAAAGACGATAAAGAAATTTTCCAAAAGTTTTCCATGTGCACGCACAACACAGACGAGTACACACCTGCTCCATTTTTCCTGCTCATTACTATTTTTTTAATTCTGAAGAATCCTGTAAATTGCCCTCATTACCCAAACCGATAGACGCCTGCACCAGTTGATAGTTATCTAAATAATTACAGTAAATTATAGGCAATGATTAATCATCCATGGTCAAATCAGAACGAGGTCATTGTGAGTTTGAGATGAAGCTGATAAATACACTTGATTGCACTGTTTGCTTCCCTTTAAAAAAAAATTAAAAAAAATTGGGCATATCAGAACTACATTCCTTCCTGGTTCAGAGCGATCCCGGACTCTCGTGTTGCCTTTTTGCTGTGTTCTCTTTCGAAAGTGATCTGTGCTAGTTGAGTTTCTCAGTGCCGGCCTCTAGCTACGGTATTAGCGAAGACACAATCTCTGGCACTTATTGATAGGGCTGTGCTATATTCCAGGGAGGCTGGGTGTCGGGGAAAGAGTGCGGAAGCATCGATCACGCTGTCTCACCTGGCACGCGCGCTCCTCACACACTACCCAAAATAGCACGAAGGTGGGCAGAGTGGGGAAATGACACAATGCAATCCGCCACTGCAGCGACTCGGTAGAGATCTCCTTAGCTGGAGAGACAGAGGGAATAATAGAGAATAATATTTCAGGATCAGTCAATCAGAGGCTCCCATGGTTTGAGACGGCACACTTTGGGAAGAACGGCTGCTATGAGCTTGATTCAGGAGTCGGAGGGATGTGGGAATTAAGGAAAATAGGTTAGTGGGAATAAAGTGGATAAAGTGATGAGGGTTGTTGGTCATGGGAGGGAGACGTGGGCGAAATTTGCTTAGCCATGTGTGTCAGATGAGGGGAGGAAGTCCACAGAGGCAGAGCAGAACCTACTGGAAGTCAGTGTAGTGTCTCTGTATTTGGATTCAGATTTAAACCCAAAGTGGGCGTGGCTAAAAGGTTTTCTTTCTTTCTTTCTTTCTTTTTAGCTCACATGGCCATAGGCCGGTGAGCTATTGCCCTCACGCGGCATCCGTCATGCATCCGTCCACAATTCACAAAAATCGCTACTCCTCCCTGAGTTTTCACTGGATTTTGATTCTGATTGTTTAGTTTGGAAGATCTAATCAGTCTGCACAAAAGTTATTCCTTGGTTTCATGAGTTCTAATTAACAAGTTGCTAATTAGACCAATTAACAAACTTTCAGGAAAATCGCTATTCCTCCCTGAGTTTTCACTGCATTTTGATTCTGATTGTTTAGTTTGGAAGATATAATTGTTATCCCTCCGGGGGGATATAGCTATCGCTCTGTCTCTCCGTCCGTCTGTCTGTTCATCTGTAAACATTTTAGTTTCTGGAGCATAACTCAAAAACTGTTAAGAATGTTTTTACAAAACCTGACAGTTATATTAAGTGACCAGAGGAGTTGTGCCTTTTGACATTTTGGGATTTCTGTGATTATTTTTTCCGTATTTCCTTGGCAACCAATTCAACTTAGGAAAATTTGGAGCGGGGTTTCATGTGGGGGCCCGAGGGCATATGTCGTCATCTGATGACTCTTCTTCTAATTGTTCTCATGAAGAGCAACTTAGCTAATTATAAACAAGTCTGGTTCCTCATGACCACGTGCTGGCCTAGTGGTTAGCGTGTCCGCATCTCGATCGGGAGATTGCGCGTTCTACTCGCAGTCGGGTCATACCAAAGACCATCATAAAAAATGGTACCTACTGCCATCTGGCAAGGCATACTGCAATACAGATGTGAGTAGGGAAGTCAAACTCTCACGGTTACCAAAGGACTAGCCCCCCACTGTAACCCTAGCTGTATAGGTGAGAGACCGAGGGCTATGGAAACGGAGATCGGCGCTGCACCCATACGCCTCAAAAGAGCTGGTTAGTACTGGGACAGGAGACTGCCTGGGAAGACCAGATCCTGGCGTGGAAGGGACTTTGACTTGACTTTGATTGGTTCCTCATGGTACAGCCATGTGAGTTACTGTGTCGCTGATGTGCTGGGTTTTTTGTTTGTTTTTAAATATGATCCATACCACTATTCCCACAAACACTGGAAAATCTCATTATCTCATCTCATTATCTCTAGCCGCTTTATCCTGTTCTACAGGGTCGCAGGCAAGCTGGAGCCTATCCCAGCTGACTACGGGCGAAAGGCGGGGTACACCCTGGACAAGTCGCCAGATCATCACAGGGCTGACACATAGACACAGACAACCATTCACACTCACATTCACACCTACGGTCAATTTAGAGTCACCAGTTAACCTAACCTGCATGTCTTTGGACTGTGGGGGAAACCGGAGCACCCGGAGGAAACCCATGCGGACACGGGGAGAACATGGAAGCTCCGCATGGAAAGGCCCTCGTCGACCACGGGGCTCGAACCCGGACCTTCTTGCTATGAGGCGACAGCACTAACCACTACACCACCGTGCCGCCTACACTGGAAAATACTTAAAAAAAAAAAGACAAAAAGAGGTAGAAACTCCAGGACTGTCAGCATGTGGATTCATATGGATACATTATTTGAGGGGGCGGCACGGTGGTGTAGTGGTTAGCGCTGTCGCCTCACAGCAAGAAGGTCCTGGGTTCGAGCCCCGGGGCCGGCGAGGGCCTTTCTGTGCGGAGTTTGCATGTTCTCCCCGTGTCCGCGTGGGTTTCCTCCGGGTGCTCCGGTTTCCCCCACAGTCCAAAGACATGCAGGTTAGGTTAACTGGTGACTCTAAATTGACCGTAGGTGTGAATGTGAGTGTGAATGGTTGTCTGTGTGTATGTGTCAGCCCTGTGATGACCTGGCGACTTGTCCAGGGTGTACCCCGCCTTTCGCCCGTAGTCAGCTGGGATAGGCTCCAGCTTGCCTGCGACCCTGTAGAAGGATAAAGCGGCTAGAGATAATGTGATGTGACATTATTTGAGTGACTCTTGTGTTGCATCCTGCAGGATCCTGGTCCTTGATGCAAACCTCTAGGTTCAATCAGATGCCCCATGAACCTTTCTAACAAGCTTTCTACAAAAAAAAAAAAAATCATACCACAAACGTGTTCAAAATATGTGTTGACCTGTTGACCTGTGTTAAAAAAAAAAAAAATTTGTGTTGATGTGTGTTATACAGTGTCACGCTTTCCCAGTCCACGCCTCACACCCAGACTAAGCCGGAAGAGAGCTCTGTCCATCTCTCCACTTTCGGATGCCAGTATTGACCTACAGACCATGATCCGCACTTCTCCTAACTCTCTAGTGGCCTACATCAACAACTCACGCTCCAGCTCAGCCGCTAGCAGCTCATACGGTCATCTCTCCGTCGGAGGCATCAGGTAAAAGCGCAGCCTCATGAAGCACTCATCCCATGCAGATGTAACCCACTGTGTTCCATTCAGGTCAAATTTATCTGCTGGAAATGTTCACTATGAGATTTTTCCGGCTCAGTTTCTTTAATGTACATGATGCAGAAAAGATGTTGAGGTCGTTTCGACCAGAAAGCAACAAGATAAGAGAAGTAAGACAATAAAATACTACAGCAATTTACCAATGATTACAATTTTTTATTCATTAAAAAAAATCAATTCATAGTTACAGTTAATGTTCTAAGATCCTGTAAAACAAATCAGCCCCTGTAGTTATTTGATATGGTGCAGATGTTTCTTCGGAGATTTATTTAAGATTTATTTCAGAGTTTATTTAACATTGATGGAAGGAGTCCCCAGTGTCAGTACTTTGTCATGATAAGTATGTTTTCCATCATGGGAAAGTCTTTGCATTACTTTATTACCTCCACCAGTTTTGTTGGAGGAGGTTATGTTTTTGCCTCCGTTTGTTTGTTTGTCTTTTCCAAACGTAACTCAAAAACCAGTGAACGGATTTTGAGGAAATTTTGAGGAAAGGTGAGCCATTGGCCAAGGAACAGTTGATTACATTTTGATGCAAATCTAAATATGTTACTTAGCAGAGGTATGCACTTTACCAAGTGGCCCTTCTAGTTTATTTGTTTGCTTATTTATTTATTTAGCTATCTAGTTATTAACTTTAAGAGACGTTCCCTTAAAGGAACAGTCCACCGTATTTCCATAATGAAATATGCTCTTATCTGAATTGAGACGAGCTGCTCTGTACCTATCCGAGCTTTGCGCGACCTCCCAGTCAGTCAGACGCAGTCAGACGCGCTGTCACTCCTGTTAGCAATGTAGCTAGGCTCAGCATGGCCAACGGTATTTTTTGGGGCTGTAGTTAGATGCGACCAAACTCTTCCACGTTTTTCCTGTTTACATAGGTTTATATGACCAGTGACATGAAACAAGTTCAGTTACACAAATTGAAATGTGGCGATTTTCTATGCTATGGAAAGTCCGCACTATAATGACAGGCGTACTAACACCTTCTGCGCGCTTTGGCAGCTCATTGATATCTGAGCTCCGTATCAATGCGCTGCCGAAGCGCGCAGAAGGTGTTAGTACGCCTGTCATTATAGTGCGGACTTTCCATAGCATAGAAAATCGCTACGTTTCAATTTGTGTAACTGAACTTGTTTCATGTCACTGGTCATATAAACCTATGTAAACAGGAAAAACGCGGAAGAGTTTGGTCGCATCTAACTACAGCCCCAAAAAATACCGTTGGCCATACTGAGCCTAGCTACATTGCTAACAGGACTGACAGCACGTCTGACTGCGTCTGACTGACTGGGAGGTCGCGCAAAGCTCGGATAGGTACGGAGCAGCTCGTCTCAATTCAGATAAGAGCATATTTCCAGAGCCGCCTACTACTATTTTTAACAGGGTACTTCAGATTTCCTAGAGAACACTGAGTAGAATATTATTCTTTAATTTGTTTAAATAAAACAAGTTGCTGGAGGATAAGAGGAATAAAACATGGCAAGTTTTTGGCAAGCTGTTATAAGAAAATCCTTCCTTCCTTCCTTCTTTCGGCTGCTCCCGTTAGGGCTCACCACAGTGGGTCGTCTGGATCCGCATATTTGATTTGGTATAGGTTTTTTGGGGTTTTTTTTTTTTTTTACACTGTATGCCCTTCCTGATGCAACCCTTCCCGATCTATCCAGGCTTGGGACTGACACTAAGTATTCACTGGCTTGTACAACCCCAGTGGCTGGGTATTTTATCTGTGTGTATTTGAACTGTGGGAGGAAACCGGAGTACCCGGAGGAAACCCACGCAGACACAGGGACAACTCTGTAAGGCGTTACAAGCAAATAATCATTAATAATTTGGGGTTGTAACAGTAAATCTGCTTTGCGTCAAGTCACAATACACTACCCTGTTCTAGATTATTTTCCTCGAACACCACAACCCCAAGTGTTTTATTCCTTACTTATGACACAGCTCATTTGAATACTCGATTCTGATTGGCCAATTATGGAATTCTACATATTTAACAGCTATTCCACGAAATCGAGTCATACATGAGCTGATAGCTATAATCCATGTACGACAAGATTGAGCGAAATAATTGTTTTATTCTATCCACATTCACTGGGTTTTGAGAAACAGAGTATTGTTATTTTACTTTTAGCAAATTCGATAAATAAAAACGTTATACAAAACATCAGACAAAATCATTTCTGCTTAGAATGTGAACAAACCGGCGAAATGACTAGCAATTTGTGAAAAATGCAATAATAATAATTTTTGAAAAATAAAAAAAGATACAGTTAGGTCCATATATATTTGGACACTGACACAAATTTTGTTTTTTTACCTGTTTACTGAAACATATTCAATTTATAGTTATATAATGGACATGGACATAAAGTCCAGACTTTCAGCTTTCATTTGAGGGTATCCACATTAAAATTGGATGAAGGGTTTAGGAGTTTCAGCTCCTTAACATGTGCCACCCTGTTTTTAAAGGGACCAAAAGTAATTGGACAATTGACTCCAAGGCTATTTCATGGGCAGGTTTAAAAAAATGCTTTAGTTCCTCACATTTTTATGCAATCATTTTGTTCAACCCACTGAATTAAAGCTGAAAGTCTGAACTTTAACTGCAGCTGAATTGTTTTGTTCACAATTCATTGTGGTAATGTACAGAACCAAAATTAGAAAAATGTTGCCTCTGTCCAAATATTTATGGACCTAACTGTACATTCTTACCATCAAATACTTTTATTCCATAGTTTGTTGCTGCTTTTTTTTTTTTTTTTTTTTTGGGGGGGGGGGGGGGGGTGTGTTTTCAAGTCGAGTTTTTATTTCGTCCTTGGTTGGTTCAGCAACACGCTCCGCCATTTTGTTTTTCTCTTCTTATGGTATATGAGCTGATAACCTAGTAGTAGATCAGCCAATCAGAGCATGTGATTGCTTATATCCAGTGAATGTGGGTAGAATAAATTCTCTTATTTCTGTATGACAGATTGTTACGATGCAGTCATTAGCTAAAGCAATAAAATCATTTTTAAATCAATATTTTGGGTCAAGTTATTGATTTATTTCGTAAGTAGCCATGTAATATGTGGGATAATGTCCAGCACGCTGGTCATTATCATGAAATAAACCCCTTCAGGGTGACTCAAGATGCTTCAGCTTCACATGAGGGACCTGCATCACCAGGTGAGGGTTTATTTCACGGTAATGACTAGCTCATTGTACGTTATCCCTTACATATTTTGTGTGTTGTCCCTTTGATACTTCCACAAACACAGTAAGTCTTTGCTCAATTGGTTGTATTTAACCATGTTTTCATTCACTGCAATGTTGAATGAAAAGTGAATTCAATGAACAGCATTTTTGGTCTGATTTTAGATACTTTTAGATAATTATATAAAAATTTGACTTTGCTATCCCACAGTGTACTCATTTCCAGTCTGATATTTGTGCCTATTTGTCTCTATCTGAGGCTCTGTGTGTATAGTATGTCTGCAGTGATTTATTGCTCATTATGCTGTTTGTGACAGTAACATGAAATATGGCGTTCGTGTGTTGCGATCCAGAGATGTGCGCTAAGACGAAGTGGAATGAGTGCTTATCCCTGTGTATTTTGTGTCTTTTTGTATTATCTCTCTCTTTCAGCCCTTCTTTTCCTTTCCATCACTCCATCAACCCAGTAGCATATCAACAGCTGCTGTCCCAGCAAAGAGGCCTGAGCCCTTTTGGACACACGCCTCCCCTCATCCAACCTTCTCACACCTTCTCCTCCCGACAACACACACTCGCCGGCTCAGGCCTGAGTGCTAGCACACATAACGAAGCCGAGACTAAGGTACTGCAAATGCATACATATAGACACTAACCACAATACCACATCTGGGACCTTTGGTTCTGAACCTGGGGTTTAGATTTAGGGTTTAGGTGCACGCGCGCACACACACACACACACACACACACACACACACACACCAGCTGATATTAACACTCTATGTTGTTTATTCTAGGTTACTTCTTCAGTAGAAGACATGCTTATAACTTAAGTCTGACCCTCGGATGCTTTAATGCAGAGGTCACAGAGGGAACATGAAACAACAACAATAAAGTTTAATTTACTAACCCCAGTTCCAGAAAAGTTTCAGTAGTTTTATTGGTCCAACATAATTGTATTTTGTAAATATAAATGAAGTTGGAATTTGATGCCTGCAGCACTCTCAAAAAAAGTTGGGACACATTCTGAATAGGAGACAGATCTGGAGTGGCAGCAGGCCAGTCAAGCACATGCACTCTACTGTGTCTACAAAGCCACACTGTTGTAACCCATGCAGAATGAAACCTGGCATTGTCCTGCTGAAATAAGCCTAGACTTCCCAGAAGGAGATGTCAGCTTCATGAATATGTCTCTCTAAAATCCCAATATATGCCCCAATATATCAATGGTACCTTCACACAGATGCAACTCACCCATGCTGTGGGCACTGATGCCCCCATACCATCACAGTTGTTGGTTTTTGCACCTTTCTCTGATAACAAAATGGATGGTCATGTTCACCTTTGGCACAGAAAACTCAACATCTGGTTTTCCCAAAAACAAGCTGAAATGTGGACTTGTCTGACCACAGCACATGTTTCCACTGTCTTTCGGTTCATCTGAGAGGAGTTCGGACCCAGAGAAATCAGCTGCGTTTTTGCATACGGTAGAACTGATGAATGGCTTCCTCCTTGCATAATACAGTTTCAGGTTGCATTTCTGGATGCAGCATTGGACTCTGTTAAGTGAGAACAGTTTTCTGAAATTCTCACAAGTCCAGGTGGTTATATTTGTCACATTAGCATGACGGTTTCTCAGACAGTGCCACCTGAGGGCTCAAAGGTCATGCACATTCAACAAAGGTTTCTGACCTTGCCCTTTACGCACTGAGATGTCTCCGAATTCCCTGAATCTTTTCACAATATTATGTACTGTAGATTTTGAAAGACCTAAAATCTTGCATTGAGAAATGTTCTTTTTGAATTGACTAACATTCTCTCACAAATTTTGCCACAAAGCAGTGAGCCACGACCCATCTTTGCTTGCAAAGACTGCACCTTTGGTGTATGCTCCTTTTATACCCAATCATGATACCACTTCTTCTTCATCATCCCATATAATCCCCTCAAAGGGGGTCGGGTGTCCATATAGCCACTCTCCATTTTTGTCTATCACTCACCCAGGTCAGGTCAATCTGCTGAGCATCCTCTTTGATGAGATCCCCCCATCTTTGCTTTGGGCATCCTCTGGGTCTCTTCCCTATCTCTATTCTTTCCTACACCTATCTAATTATTTCTGATGGATTGTTCTTTATATGCCCATGCCACCTAAGTCTGCTTTCTTGTACCTTCTCTCTCAACTGTCTAACTTTTGTTCTTTCTCTGATGGTCTCACTTCTTACTTTATCTTTCCTAGTAACCCCCTCTATAGCTCCAAGGCATCTCATCTCCATCACCTCTAGTCTGTCGAGTTGGTTCTTCTTCACTGGCCATATTTCTGCTCCATAGAGTACTACTCTCACTACTGTTTTGTACACTCTACTTTTCAGTCTCTTGGGCATCCTTTTGTCATGAACCACTCCCTCAACTCTCCTCCATGCATTTCCTGTGTTTCGAATCCATGCTTGGATTTCACGTTCCAACTCTCTGTTGTCGTGGATCCAACCACCCAGATACTGTAGATTTTGAAAGACCTAAAATCTTGCATTGAGAAATGTTCTTTTTGAATTGACTAACATTCTCTCACAAATTTTGCCACGAAGCAGCGAGCCACGACCCATCCTTGCTTGCAAAGACTGTACCTTTAGTGTATGCTCTCCTAGGTGCTCTCCTACCCTGATGGTGCACTGGGGCTGGGGTTGAGGGTTGTTTGATGCTTTCATTACTTCCATTCATGTTACCAATTAACCTGCTTATTGTGGAATCTTCCAAAATGGTGTCACTTGAATATTCTATAAACTTTTCAGTCTTATTTTGCCTCTGTCCCAAATTTTTTTTGAATGTGCAGTAGACATCAAATTCCTGTGTTTCCAGGCACCAAGACCAGAATCTGGTCTTCCCAGGCAGTCTTCTGTCCCAGTATTAACCAGCTCTTTGAGGCATTTACAGTAGGTGCTGCACCAATCCCTGTTTCGATAGCCCTCGACCTCTCGCCTATACAGCTAGGGTTACAGTAGGGGGCTAGTCCTCTGGTAACTGTGAGAGTTTGACTTCCCTACTCACATCTGTATTGCAGCGTGCCTTGCTAGATGGTAGTAGGTACCATTTTTATGATGGTCTTTGGTATGACCCGACCGCGAGTAGAACTTGCGATCTCCCAATAGAGAGGTGGACACGCTAACCACTAGGCCAACTCGCAGCCAAAATACAATTAAGTTGGTCAGTAAAACTACTGAAAACCTTTTCTTTGTACTTTTGTCAGTTAAATAAAATTTCATATGAATTAACAAATGATACATTTTTGTTTTTATTGCATTTTGGACAATTTCCCAACTTTTCTGGAAATGGGGTTGGTATATAGTGCATTTCACCAACCCAAGGACACTTTCCAGAGTAATGGCACTAGCAAAAAAAAAAAATAAAAGAGAAAGACAACCAAATCAACTAAATGAAGACATAACAGATAAGAGACACAGAAAAGGAACACAACAAAGTCACAGTTAACATGAGCATAAAAACAGCAGATTAGCTCAAAGCATAGAAAAAGAACAGTCTGTAACATCTGTAACATCTGTAACAGCATGTTTAGAGTGTTTGCTTTAAATTTCCCGTTCCCAGACCTCTGTAGTGGCTTTCATGTGTATGTTCAAAAGCACTTATCATCATATCTGTGGGATAAAATCCCCCTGCATGACTGAGTTAAAGTCTCTAATTCCTGTACACACTGACTCCCTCAGCCTGGAACACACACACACACACACACACACACACACACACACACACACACACACACACACACACACACACACGGTGTGTTCAGTAGGCTGCTGCTGCTCAAAATGCTGCATTCAGGAGTGATATAAAAGATCACCAGAGAGATTGCTGTTCTTTTATAGGTGTAAGAAAGATAAATCTTTTCCTGTGAAACTAAAAAAAAAAAAATCGAGCTAACAGGCAAGTCCCAGTTTGACAATGTGGGCCACTTACTCATCAAACTGGATACAGAGATGTTAAAAAGAATATATTTCACCTATAGAGATCTTGCAGTCACGTGACCGGAAAGTACACAACCGCCATCTTGTCGGTCAAAAACACCGCTGAACACTGCTGCACTCATGTACAGAATGGATCAATTTCAACCGACGGACTACACGGCTCATTTTTCTAATGAACAGATAACTAGATATATGTCTAAAATAAACGATCTACAGATTAGTGACCCTTATGGCTTTCCGGACAGAGTTTTCACGACCGGATTTTGAACTGCCAGCGGAATACCCGGACGTGTATGATTACCTCATTAACTTTCCCTCGCTGTTCAGTGGTGAAGCACTGCGTGCTTATAAATCTCTGGACAGTTATCTTTACAGAAATTCAGGATTTGTCAGCGACTCAGATGTGGCATCTTGTAAACAAGAATCCTCATTGGACGGTTAAGTCACTTAAGTATTGAGTATACCACTGACCAGCCGATTATAGAATAGAATAAGGTAATTCCAGCTGTAATTCCAAATCGTCCGTCTTGTTTACATGGATCTGGCGTTGGAGAGGTAGAGGCTTGGCAGTGGAGATTTGAGTGGCTGTTTTCTGAGCTTAGTCAACAGGCGGGCTCTGCAGCCTCGCTTTTGCTTCCGCTCCCGGCGCCGCCTCCTTCGCTTTGCTTCCGATAACAATCCACGGAGACCCCGCTGGTCTCGCAATCTGGTCTCATCCGGAATGTTTTTTTTTTTTTTTCTCGTCCGGAATGTTGTGCATGCGATGGAAATCGCTACAAACCGTCATTTTCTGCTGGAAACCAATGTCCAGTAAGTCCATACGGTTGTAGTGGATATTGAAGTCCGGTACAGACGAACAACATGCAAAAATACACACAAAAAACATAAAAAACGTGCACAGGTAGGGAGAGCTTGTAGCCGCAGCCGTTGTAGTAGAATTGTATATAGTAGGGTTTTCCAGAAGAAAAGGTAGAAGTAAAAGCAGAAGTAGAACCAGAAGTAGAAGTAGAAGGCGGAAATATGGCGTTTGACCGACAAGATGGCGTCTGTCACAATCTGGATCGGCTGTGACGTCACATGCAAGTGCTCCATAGCCTGATACAGTGCTTACAGATTTCAATTTGCAGCCACTTTTGATGATGTGTCACTTTCGGGAATTAGTTGGATTTAATTTCTTGTTTCAGCCAATGTTAGCGTCAGACTTGATGAGTTCAGTGTGTGTGTGTGTGTGTGTGTAGTCCCTTTACTCGAATACAATGAACCAGTCTGATAACTATTGAAGTTCTAATATGTCACAAAGTCATCCAAAATTTTTTCCATGAAACTTTTCTTTCAAATAATAAATTGCTTAATATGGCGCTTCCATGAAAATGGCTTCAAAGCACACTACATTTTTACTCTCATGACAAACTCCAGATTGTATGAACATGCAAATTAAAAATTCTTCTAGTTCTTATAGAAGTGCTGCATGGCCTACATTTACATACTGGATCCTAATTGGCTATTATATTTTATGACACGGTGAAAACTTGCCTTTTGTGTTCACTGCTAAACTTTTCATTTCTTTTAAATAGTTTCCTAAAAGAATACAGCAGGCCATGACAATTTTCACCTCATTTATGACTTTTGGGTTAACTTAACAAACGATACAGTTCTGCAAGCTCTCTCCATCTCTCTCCAACAGAACATGAGTGGGGACTCGGCAGTCAGCAGCACAGTAAACCCACTGCAAACCAAAAGGTCAAAGGTTAAGACAGAGTTGGACAGCTCACGGCCTCTCTCACCCTGCTCACCGGTAAAAAAAAAAAAACTCTTTCTATTTCTATTGTTCCCTCTTACTGTATGTTTCTTGTTTTTCCACCTCTAATCCAAACACGCTGAGGTTTAATCTGTAGACTACAGGTGGGTGATATGACTATTTATTCTACCCACATTCACTGGATATGAGCACTCATGTGCTTTGATTGGCTACTCTACTACTAGGCTATCAGCTCATATACCATGAGTAGAGAAAAGCAAAATAGTGGAGCATTTTGCTGAACCAATCGAGAACAAAATAAAAACTCTACTTGAAAACAAAACCCACAAAAATACAAAAAAAAGCAACAAAATATGGAATAAAAGTATTTGATTGTAAGAACGCATCTATTTTTATTGTTGTAATTTGTCACATATCCACTAAGCGGAAATGATTTTGTTGGACATTTTGTATCAAGTTTTTATTTATCGAATTTGCAAAAAAATTAAAAAATGCTCTGTTTCTCAAAATCCAGTGAATGTAGATAGAAGAAAACAGTTATTCCACTCAATCTCGTCATACATGGCTGATAGCCAACTTGGTGCTACGCAGCTATCAGCTTATGTACTACTCGATTTCGTGGAGTAACTGTTAAAGCTAGACTGCCTTTCAGATTTTTCAGTTGTAGGTTATATAAAGAATTTTCCCTGACACCCAATTATTTTTGTTTAGTGGACCGAAAGCTACTGAATTTGAATCACAGATTTCCAATTTTATTAGGTTTTTTAAATGGAACAATTAATGAATTAGGGCCACGTGGCCCTAAATTCTCCGCTATTTTTTCCTGCTTCGCCATGACCCAATTCAAGGTACTATGTCATGCATCACGTGGTGGGCTTTCCCCGTTCACGCAAGGCATTGTGGGATACGAATTTAAAACAGGAGAGAAAAATGGAGGACGTGAGTGTGCGAATGAAACATGAAAGACCGACTACAGTAACGGAAAGCGAGAAGAAAAGACATTATGTTGCGAAGGAAAGGAAACGCAGGACCAAACTAATAAATATCGGCGGTCAGCGAGCACCTCGGTGTGATCAGCTGTTTGTTTAGTGACAGAATGATGGAACTGTCAGTGCACGGTCAAAGGTAAACCTGTAGATGTCAATAATGCAACACTGTGGATACCAGCTGCCGTAAAACCCAAAAGAAGAAGATAAACCTGTGCATGCACATACGGACTTTCTCTGTCTGCTTGACTGCGCGAAGCGAGCGATTTCATGCACATTATTTTCTCGAGAATCCCCTCAAATTAAATAACTTCCCAGCCACAGAATGGATGGATATTTTGTGAGATATTACAGAAATAAACATGTCACAATGACCACATTTCAGATGGAACTAAATTTCACCGATTTTATGAAATCAAAAGGCCGTCTAGGTGTAAATGTCTGGTGGCCTGGGAAAACTGTTCACATGGTGAAATGTTAATGTTGATGATGATCTCGGTCTCAGTAAAAATGGGATGAAAACCTGATATTTCATCTTTTTTGTTTGGCTGTTTGTCAGAATACAGCCACAGCAGCATCCCTTGGATTTTTCCAGACAGCCTAATGTATGTTATTGATATCATGATACATTGTCAAAACAATTTTAGACCAATTAAACCAACAAGCAGATGATTGGCTATCATCCTGTTTGGTCATTAGCTTTCTCCTCGCTTCTTCTTTTATATACTATATATACAGTACCAGTCAAAGGGTGGCACAGTGGTGTAGTGGTTAGCACTGTCACCTCACAGCAAGAAGGTTACGGGTTTGAACCTCATGGCCGACGGGGGTCTTTCTGTGTAGAGTTTGCATGTTCTTCCCGTGTTTGCGTGTGTTTCCCCTATGGTTCAAAGACATGCAGATTGCATAAAAATACCCAGCCACTGGGGTTGCACAAGCCAGTACATACTTACTGCCGGTCCTAAGCCCGGATAGATTGAGGAGGGTTGCGTCAGGAAGAGCATCCGGTGTAAAACCTATGCCAATCAAATATGCAGAACAGATCTGCTGTGGTGACCCTTATGCCCAGGTCAGACAGCAGAAAGACGTGACCTGCGATTGATCGGGTGGCGATCACGGCGGCACGGTGGTGTAGTGGTTAGCACTGTCCCCTCACAGCAAGAAGGTCCTGGGTTTGAGCCCAGTGGCCAACGAGGGCCTTTCTGTGTGGAGTTTGCATGTTCTCCCCGTGTCTGCATGGGTTTCCTCCGGGTGCTCTGGTTTCCCCCACAGTCCAAAGATATGCAGGTTAGGATAATTGGTGGCTCTAAATTGACCGTAGGTGTGAAAGTGAGTGTGAATGGTTGTTTGTCTCTATGTGTCAGCCCTGCAATAATCTGGCGACTTGTCCAGGGTGTACCCCACCTCTCGCCCATAGTCAGCTGGGATAGGCTCCAGCTTGCCTGTGACCCTATACAGGATAAGTGGCTACAAATAATGGATGGATGGATGGATGTGCCGATCACAGGGTGTTGCAGAGTGAATCATGCAAGCGTTGCACAATCAGATGCACGATTGGCTGCTTCTACCTGTGTCTGCCTGTGAGTGTTAAAGAATGGAGGCAGAAGTCCCTTGCAAATAGTCTGCAATTCGATAAGATTTGACGCAATGTAGCTCTGCGTCTCGCTATTTCCATTATTTATCCTGCCTACTACTACTTGCCTCTACTTGAGACGAGTAGCAAGTAATCGCACGAGTAATTGCACCACCACCTGCAGATCGCACGGGGTTGAGTCTAGTCTTGCAACTAGTTACGACAGGATGCAACCAGTTGGAAGCAGACGCAGCTAGACGCAGGTTGACACAGCGCACAGAAAACCTTCTAAAAATATAAGGCCATAAGACTGCTCACGGTTGTTGTAAACTATTTGCAGGTGCAATCTGCATCTACCTGCTAAGCATCGCAGCCATCTCTAAAGACTTGTCTTCCTCTGCATCAGCCTGCATCTAGCTGCCACTTCAACCGGCGATTGATCACTCAAGCGTTGCACAACCGCCTGCCTCTACATGAATCAACCTGCTATTTGCACCGATTGGAAATGAATCGCAGCTGAAATGTGAACAGATCGTGATCCACTTGCATCAACCCACCTCTACTAAAGATCCTCTCCAACACTCTGCCATTATCTGCATTGTCGTGCATCAAGGCAAGACCAGTCTTGCGTCTACCTGCGATTTTGTTATCAGAGGTAGATGCAAGTAGTTGAAAAACTAGTTGCAGCCTGCCGTCTGACCTGGACACTAATGGGAGCAGCTGAAAGAAGATATACAGTCCCAGTCAAAAGTTTGGACACACCTCCTAATTCAGTGCTTTTCTTTATTTTTATTAATTAAAAGACTCTTACCCTGTGTCCGAAATCGCTCACTCGTTCACTACTCCCTATATAGGGAATTATTATACAGAGGACTATGTAGTGAGCTCATTGGTAAAATCAAAAACCGCTTTCGGACACTAGTCCATCATGCTGGTATTTACGTCATTACTGTCACACAATTAAAACGTGCCAGATCAGTCGGCTGGTAGGTTTTCAAAACAATAAGTACATGCATGTATGTATTTTTGTGACAAACACATATTATACTGAGTGTATTTCCCACATTAATAAATACAAAGTACCTGCATCTTTCATTTTTTTTTAAATCAAGGCTGAATACTTTCTTCTTCACTGCTGCCTTTTATTAAATCAAATTTGAGGCTTGTAATTTGATTTCTTTCAGCGTGACCGAAATGCATAATGGGATATATTGCTTGGTTAGTGACCATCGGTTGTACACTACTTTTCGTGATGCATTGTGGGATACTTTGAGTGCACTATATAGGGTGTAATAATCCTCACTATTGTTTTGGACAGCACTACAAAATGGCATCCTCACTATATAGTGCCCTATATAGTGAGTAGGGAGCGATTTTAAACACAGGCTTCATGTTTCAAAGTAACGATGGATGTCGTTTCTCTTTACTTAGTTGAGCGGTTCTTGACATAATATGGATGACTAACGTTGTAGAATAGGGCTATTTACAGTAATGCTTTTATGGCTGAGGACTACAGTTGACTTGCTAACTTTAGGACTGCAGTTGTCATGAACAGTTTTGCACTCAAGTTTCCATCAATGAAGAGTTTATAACATCAACGAAACTGACTTCATGTTAAAACTGTTAATGTTATAGTCATGTTGTCTGTTGTTGTCTAGGTGAGGGTGGGTTCCTTTTTGGGTCTGGTTCCTCTCGAGGTTTCTTCCTCGTGTCGTCTGAGGGAGTTTTTCCTTGTCACCGTCACCACAGGCTCGCTCATTGGGGATAGATTAGGGATAAAATTGGCTCATGTCTTGGGTCATTCAGATTCTGTAAAGCTGCTTTGGGACAGTGTCTATTGTTAAAAGCGCTATACAAACAAACTTGACTTGACTTGAATTTACTGTATTTTTATTATTTACTGTTTGATCTCAAACGCATTAAGAAGGCAAGAAATTGCACTAATTAGCTTTTGACGAGGCACCTGTTAATTGAAAAGCATTCCAGGTGACTACCTCATGAAGCTGGTTAAGATAACGCCAATAGTGTGTAAAGGGTTGTTTTACAATCCGGGTATGCAAGCTAAAAATCACATTTAACACTTATTATCTTCAATATCAAAAGGCTTGACTAAATGAACTTGGTTGTTTATTGTAGCCCTGTGATAGCTCTACAGTATTTACCATGCAAAAAAAAATTGGTGATAACATTATTTTTGGTGACTGTATGGCAATATATGTCATCTCATCTCATCTCATTATCTCTAGCCGCTTTATCCTTCTACAGGGTCGCAGGCAAGCTGGAGCCTATCCCAGCTGACTACGGGCGAAA
Organism: Neoarius graeffei; assembly: GCF_027579695.1. Lineage (NCBI taxonomy): Eukaryota > Metazoa > Chordata > Actinopteri > Siluriformes > Ariidae > Neoarius > Neoarius graeffei. The sequence continues at coordinate 20,655,333 of NC_083583.1, forward strand.
GGCGGGGTACACCCTGGACAAGTCGCCAGGTCATCACAGGGCTGACACATAGACACAGACAACCATTCACACTCACATTCACACCTACGGTCAATTTAGAGTCACCAGTTAACCTAACCTGCATGTCTTTGGACTGTGGGGGAAACCGGAGCACCCGGAGGAAACCCACGCAGACACGGGGAGAACATGCAAACTCCGCACAGAAAGGCCCTCGCCGGACGCAGGGCTCGAACCCGGACCTTCTTGCTGTGAGGCGACAGCGCTAACCACTACACCACCATGCCGCCCCTTCATTGGAAACATAGTTAAGTTTTAATGTTGAATGCCAGTAAGTTTTCAGACTATTTTGATCAAATTAGTATGTAATTGTGTCAAAAAAATGTCCTCTCCGAGACAGCTAATTTTTCAATTTAAAATAACATATCTAAAATGATTACTTTCATCCTAAAATGTGGTCAAGATATTGGGACATAAATATTAGAGACAACTAACACAAAGTGTACAGCCTTATATTTAAAAGCACTATGGAAGTAGTGGATTCTGAATTGTCAAAAAAAAAGTCCTCTCCGAGAACCACTTCATTTGTTTCTCCCAGCCCTGCTTAAAGCTACACTTAATCTTCTTTATCTTGTAGCAGATTACACAAAACTACTATACACATTATGTCAAAAAATTACCTGAAATCTGTTCTTTAACTTGTCCTTCACTTAAAAACTGGTACAAGAACCAGTTTGAATCAATTTGAATTTTGGACCCCTGTGACACAAACTTTGTACCCTGATCGTAAAACAACCCTAAAGCGTCATCAAGGTAAACAGTGGCTACTTTGAAGAATCTAAAGTATAAAACACTTTTTTTTTGTTTACTACATAATTCTATATATGCTGCAGATGTTAATTCATAGTGTTGATGTCTTCAGTATTCTTGTACAATGTAGAAAATAGTCAAAATACAGAAAATCCTATGAATGAGTAGGTGTGTGCAAACTTTTGACTGCTACTGTATATCATATTTCTGTAGTAATACCCAGTAAATAATTGTAGTGTTGTTCAGCCTTGGCAAAATTAAATACACATCAGGAAAAATGATTGCTTTACATTATACATATATTTTTTCTACCATATCATCAACTCATCCTGTGCTCTTTTTTCCATGCTTGATTTATTCTGTACGACTGATGGCATAAAACAGAGGTGCGTCTCCTATGTGTCCTGTTATCGAGAAAAAATATTGCGTGAGTATATGTGTGGGTTTTTTTTCGCACAGTGATCAGCGAGAGGCCAGGAGACCCCAGGGAGTCTCGGTGTTCCCCTCGGCGTGAGAAAAACTCCTCCTGATAAGAGCTTTATGTCCGTTTGTTTTCTTGCTCTCTCCATCCCGAGCTCCTGTGTAAACTGTGCCAGAGCACTTCATTTTAATGAAATATTGGCCAGCCGTTATTGTCATGTGAGCGCCTGTTTTCTGTTGCTCTCTCTCTCTCTCTCTCTCTCTCTCTCTCTCGACTCATCTTTTGACAAATTTGTGGCTGCTCTCGGCAGTGGAGGCAGGTTGGGGCTTGATGCATGGGGACCGAGGTGCCTGTAGTCGTCTTGGGGCCCGCAGAATTGATGAAGATAGCTCACGGGGCAGAGATAAACATGCTGCAGTCAGCATGCTGTGTGTGTGTGTGTGTTATATTTGAGACCATATATACATCTGCTAGGCCCACAGTTTGGGTTGCAGCTAAGACGCCACACACACATTCCCACATATTCGGTTTCGTGTTTGTTCTCTTCTTCTCATTACCAAGCCGCTGATTGTTAAATAAATCTGACTAAATGAAAGTGAAAAGTACCCTTTCTTCAGTCCTTTCTAATTCAGCCAAAGTATAGGCGTCTGCTTCTACGCTGTGTAAACAAACTGAATGTCTGAACTCCTCTGTAGTGTGCACATGTGTCTGAATGTGTGCTTCCCTCTCAGGACCCTTCACCACCAGTGGACCCGAAAGAGGACGTGGACAGAGACGAAGGCAAGCAGGAGCCGGAGGTGGCATATGAGACAAACTGCCACTGGGAAGGCTGCAGCAAGGAGTACGACAGCCAAGAGCAGCTGGTCCATGTGAGTGTCTCAAGATGTGAACTTAATGGAATATAATACAAAAAGCTGAATGGTGTGTTTAGGACAGAGCCGTATTGGAGATTTTAGCTCAGAAAACTAGTGAAGAGAGAGAGAGAAAGAGAATGTGGTCATGTACGCACAAGTTTGGATTTTACTGCAACAATTATGAAAAATGCAAATTGTATTTAACAAATAAGTTTAAATATGAATGGTTAATATATGAGGTTAGAGTCAGGGTTGAATGGGATAACTTTTATTATATCCACCTTTACTGGATATATACAGTATATGGGTAAGTCAAAAAGTTCTAAGACAAATTGAAAAAAATCTTTATTTATGAAAATAACAAAGCTATTTCTCTACATATCCTCCATTTAAGTCTAAACACTTCTGCAATCGGTGTTTCCGTCAGAGAATTCCTTCTTTGTAGAATTCTAGGGGATGTCTTTCACACCTTTTGAAATTATAACATCCATCCATCCATCCATTACCTGTAGCCGCTTATCCTGTTCTACAGGGTCGCAGGCAAGCTGGAGCCTATCCCAGCTGACTACGGGCGAAAGGCGGGGTACACCCTGGACAAGTCGCCAGGTCATCACAGGGCTGACACATAGACACAGACAACCATTCACACTCACATTCACACCTACGGTCAATTTAGAGTCACCAGTTAACCTAACCTGCATGTCTTTGGACTGTGGGGGAAACCGGAGCACCCGGAGGAAACCCACACAGACACGGGGAGAACATGCAAACTCCGCACAGAAAGGCCCCCGTTGGCCGCTGGGCTCAAACCCAGGACCTTCTTGCTGTGAGGCGACAGTGCTAACCACTACACCATCGTGCCACCTTTATATTTTTATATATGCTCTGTTTTTCAAAATCCAATAAAGGTGGATTAAATCAGTGGAAATGATTTTGTTGGTTGTTTTGTATAAAGTTTTTATTCATCAAATTTGTAAAAAAAAAATTTTTTTTTTTTTGCAAATTTGATAAATAAAAACTTTATACAAAACGTCCAACAAAATCATTTCCACTTAGAATGTAAACAAACCGACGAAATGACAGGAGCAATTTGTGAAAAATACTACAATAATAATAATTCTTGAAAAATAAAAAATGATACTTTCTTACCATCAAATACTTTTATTCCATATTTTGTTGCATTTTTTTGTATTTTGGGGGTTTTCTTTTCGAGTAGAGTTTTTATTCCGTCCTCGGTTGGTTCAGCAGCATGCTCCACCAATTTGTTTTTCTCTACTCACAGTATATGAGCTGATATCCTTGAAGTAATGTAGCCAATCAGAGCACACAATTGCTCATATCCAGTGAATGTGGCTAGAATATATATGTTTGTGTATGAGATTGTAAAATGCAGCACAATGTCACATAAAATTGAAGCAAATTGAGTATGAACAGATGAACAGGACATAGAGATACATTTCAGTTTTATATATAGATTTCTCAAAATAAGAATTAATGAAAATATAAATTTTGTACTATATTCAATTGTACATATAAATATGTATTACACACAATTTATAATTGTAAATTACATTTCAATAATAAATTATACATATATTCATAAATATATAATAATTTGTAAAATAATAAGAAAATAATCTAATTTAATATTAAATGTCATTAATATAATCATAAGATAAAATCATTTTGCTTTTTTGGCACTATATTAAAATAAATACTTCGTCCAAAAATAAAATGAATTTCTTCTATGCAAGTCAAGACATGTTGGGTGTATATGAAGTTCCTTAATGCCGGACACTCAGGGGCTAATGTAGTGAACAAGTAACTAAACTGCACACTTATCTTGTCTCATGACACACTCCACTCAAAAGACGTTGTTTGGCTCATTTCTCTGTAAGTAGTTTCATAAAACAGTATGATTTTCTATTACAAAGTAATATATACAAACAGGTATTTAATTATTTTAGATTATTTTCTATTATTTTCTATTTTCTAATAAAGTGCAATTCAGACTTTAACACAGTCACACCTCCTACTGAGTCTGATTCGACTGTTTTATTTTGGACTTCTTTTTTTGTACATTTATAAATACCATTTGTCATATGGTGTCAAAAAATTATTTGTGGTGAATGTGTGAGTAAAAGCAAGGGAAAGACTGTAAATCTAATTTCTGGTTGAACTGCTATAACTTTAAAGGGATAGTTCGGGATTTTTGACATGAATCTGTATGGCATCCCCATCAATAGTGTCGTGCAAACACACTGACTTACCCCTGACAGCATCCTGTGAGTCCAGTTCTTGTCCAGTTTTGGTCCAGACGAAAGTAGTCCGGCAAGTTTGTTGGGGTCACGAAAGTAAAACATTTTTCGTCTCAAAACAGTACGTGTTCAAAAGAGTGATATATTTGCATCACAAAACCGTTGCCAAATAAAAAGTCAGACCTCGCAATTATTTGGCGCTATATTTTGTCTCCCTCGGTATTACTGCGCGCTGTCATGTTGACATCTGCGCAGGAATCAACACCTTTCCCATTGTTTGGCAGTGATTAGGAGTTCAGATCAGCGGCGCTAACAAGCTGCGGCTCCAACTTCACCTTCTTCCACTTCTCTGTCCACCCTTTCTCTCTCTGCCCGTTCTAACTCCATCTGGCGAATTTCTTCATCTGTATATTCGGGTTCATAAAGATATCCCTTTGGCTGTGAGATGAAGTCAATGTTTTCAACGTCGCTGTCGTAGTCAGACATGTTGTCGCTAACTTTGCTAGCAGTAAACAATGAATGAAACAGCCGTGGCTGTCACCTGGCGGCAGCGCGCAGTGATAAGAAGGGAGAGAAAATAGTGCCAAGCGATTTCGAGGTCTGACTTTTTATTTGGCAACGGTTTTGTGATGCAAATATATCACTCTTTTGAACACATACTGTTTTGAGAAGAAAAACGTTTTACTTTCGTGACCCCAACAAACTTGCCGGACTACTTTCGTCTGGACCAAAACTGGACAAGAACTGGACTCACAGGATGCTGTCGGGGGTAAGTCAGTGTATTTGCACAACACTGTTGACGGGGATGCCATACAGATTCATGTCAAAAATCCCGAACTATTGCTTTAAGTCTGGATGCCTGCAGACAGATGAGTGACACAAGCTCATTTTGACCTCTGACCTTTGTGCAGAGGACTTTTTCCCATCTCTGACCTGTAAAATCCCAGGGGAAATCCATCATGCCAGATGCTCCCGGTGGCTGGTGTCGTATTGAGTTGTTTTAGTTGCTGCTGCATGCCAATGAACAAACAAACAAAATTATCTTGCATACAGCATATAATATATGATTATTAAGCCCATTTATAAATAGTTTAACTTATTTTTCTTGTTTCAAGTGTTTGTTTCTCAAAAGATGCAAAATTATCTTTTAAAGAAAAATTATAATTTCAACCTTAAAATTAGTAAATATAAGCTTGAAGGTCATATCCTGTATATATACACTGTACATCAGTGAGAAATATTAGATCTCTTATCTTGAAGAACAAGCACAAAATGGTCTGTTGAACGGATGTAAATGTACATATTGATTGCTAAAGAAAGTGAAAACAACGTTTGGATTTGACTGTGAGCAAAACTTACATCGTCACTACTTCTGCTTCTGAACACATGAGACTCAGAGCATCGTTAACAGTGCTGAAGAGGAATTTGTGCCTGCAGAGAAAGGTGAGAGAAAGTTGGAAATGTGGTGGAGCTTTGTTCACGGATCAGCGCTCTTCTTTAGCAGTGATGAACTGCTGCTGCTCTGAGACCGGCCTGAGCCGCTCTGTCCATCCCATAATGCACTGGTGCAACAGGGGGCAAGGCCACATTCCCCAGCATTCCAGAAAGGCAGTGAAGCAGAAACATTAGTGGATGGGGGAGATTAGACTGTGTGTGCTACAGACACAGAGAGAGAGGGAGAGAGATGCACACTGGACTTCCTATTGTCTCTACTCAGTCCCAGTGCTTTAGCTGGATCTTTACCAGATTACACACTCCTGATCGTTTGTTTATACAAGCGATACCCTCTCTAATAACTGCTTATTATGGTCTTATAGAGGAACAAAGACTTCACTGTGTATGTGTGTGTGTGTGTGTGTGTGTGTGTGTGTAGCCTTAGCCTTGTTATCAGAGGCCTGACATTAGCGTAACTCTGTGGGCAAGCTGAGCAGATGATGGAGTGTGCACAGATGTGGACTATAATAATGGTCATGTGGAGTAGTAGGAGTTGTGTGTGTGTGTGTGTGTGTGTGTGTGTGTGTGTGTGTGTGTGTGTGTGTGTGTGTGTGTGTGTGAGAGAGAGAGAGAGAGAGAGGGGAAATATGTGTTTGTGTGCATGCAATGGGGACGACGTGGGGAAAAAACGAAAGAGAGAGAGAGAGAGAGTGTGTGTGTGTGTGTGTGTGTGTGTGTGTGTGTGTGTGTGTGTGTGTGTGTGTGTCAGACGGTGGGTCCATGTGTAGGGAATAAAGGATTACCCCTGGCTGCTGTAGTGTGCAAGTGTGGAGGTGCTCAAGACTCACTGCTGGCAGCTGTGTGTGTGTGTGTGTGTGTGTGTGTGTGTGTGTGTGTGTGTGTGTGTGTGTGTGTGTGTGTGTGTTGTGTGGTCATTACCAACTGTTTTTCAGTCGTACTCACCTAACAGTACCCAAACTCTTTCCTCAAGTAAAAGCGCAATTACAAATTGACACAAATTCTCTTGTGAAAGTAGAAATACAAGAAAGACTCATAAAAGGAAAAAAAAAGATGTCAGACTCAAATCAAATCAAACACTGCTTTTAGTTACTTACTGCAAATTAGTGCCTCTTTCACCAGGGAACCAAAAACATTAGCTAAGGCTAACTAGCACCAGCCTTATTCCTAATCTCATAAACGATAGCTAGCAGGCTAATAACTGTTATGTCATGATAACAACAAACCAGTTCAATGCTAATCGCGAGCTGGAACAATACAAACTGCATTGATACACTGCAAAAAATGGCCTTTCAAAAATAAGAAATAAAAGATTAAAACAAAGCATATTTGCTTGAATCAGGTGAAAAAAATCTGCCAATGGAACTAGTCAGATTTGACTTGGTAAGATTTCTTAAAGTAAGATGAAAAATCTAACCTGTTTTTAGATGAAATAATTCCACAATAAGATTGGGGAACTTATTATGCGAGATCTGATTAACTCAAAATAATCAAAATAGTTCTTATAACAAGATCGTACTTCTTACATTTAGCCATTCAAGTCATTTTTATTTATTTCATTTTAAGGGTATTTCACTTAAATTCATGACAAAGTCTTAGCAGTAAAAACTGAATTTAAGATAAATATACTAATATTAGGATTGTTAAATTCTACAACTAAGCATTGCTAGCTTAAAAGATTCTCTTTTTGTGACCTGTAATTAGTAAAATACTCTAGATATGAGACCAGAGACTATCTTGAATCAAGTTGACGACACGTGTAGCATTGCAACAAGTTTATTTTTTTCCCATTTCAACATTCAAACATTAAAACATCTCTTAAGATTCCACTTCCCCAGGACCTCAGGCAGTAAAAAAAAAAAAAAGTCTACGCATTTTGACTTACAGTGCTTACACAACGCCAAAGCAACAGTGCATTTTGGGGGCACTGACTATTTGTTTGTTTGTTTGTTTGTTTGTTTGTTTGTTTGTTTGTTTGTTTGTTTGTTTGTTTGGTGTCTGATCTTGTAAACCCCTCATACACATAAACAAAAACCTCACGAGTGGGTGGGAAAAAAAACAAACCACTGAACTTGTCCTCCACTCACTCATAGCCTTTTTGAAGGCACTTGTCTGGTCTAGAGTCTGTACAGCATCTAGAAGGAGCTCACTCTGAATGACTGAGAAAACAGTCGCAGTAAACTTAAGATATGTGAGCTGACAAAACATCTACGCATTTTGACTTACAGTGCTTACACAATGCCATAGCAACAGTGCGTTAAGATTCAAAGATTTCAGTAAAGTTCATTTATTCCCAAAACAAGCATACTTTGTTTGTTTTTCTTGAAACAAGATGAACCGCATTTGACAAATGTCCAAAATTTACTTGTTTTAAAAAAAAGCTTGTTTTATTTTCAAAGGTGCTCCAAATAACACTACGTTCAGACTGCAACCTGAAACGACCCATATCCGATTTGTTCTGAAATCCGATTTTTTTGTTAGGCCGTTCACATTACCAATTATGAGACTTGTATGCGATCTCCAACATGAACGGAAAACGACCCAAAAGTGTCCCGCATGCGCAAATTGACACGTAATAAGCACATGTACGTAATACGTAAACAAAAAAAAGCGCACTCTTCATGTTTAATGATTTCTTTTTTTTTGTTGTTTAATTATCTGGTTAGTGTTAAAGTGTGAGGTCTCGTGTGTGTTTTTGTTTCTGAACTGAAATGAAAACGTGTAGCCTGGTAACGAGGGTTGACTCCTAAACGTCTCTCTAATTTCTATACAAGTGCACTACATGTTACTAGGAAGTAATGGATTTTTAAACTCTATATAGTGCACCCGAGCTTCAGTAGGCAGTCATTTGGGATACGGCCGCTGTATTACCAAACTCAATTCAGGCTTAATAATTTGCACATATTTATTTCGTCATATTAATAAACTTTTTCTACATTTTTATAAATATTTATTTAGATTGTTTATAGCCAGCTGAATTCTGCAACTTCTCTCAGCGCTGGCTCAAGGTGCATAAACACCAGTGCAGTTTGCTATGGAGATGAGGCGAGACCTGGCGATGTGGTTTTTGTGGCGGCGGCGGAACTCACACAATAATCTGATTAATGTGGGCAGCAGACTAATGAGACCAAAGGGTTGTAGATGTCTGATAAAAAAGAGAAAACTAACAATATTCAATATAAGACATAATGAACGTAATCGAAAGAGACCGAAGGTGTCAGATTACTGGAAATTTTCAGAACAATCTTATAATCTTGTAATACAGGATGGTTTAAGTTATAAATCAGTTATAGAAACTGTTTTATTTAATCAGGCTAACAGATCAACATCCAGGTCCCTACCAAATCCACCATTAGCTTGATCAATTCTATAAAAGTCTATTTAAATTCTGAAAACTGTACAAATGTTGTTTTCCACCAAAGAGGTGGGATTAGCCAACGCAGAATAGTGACGTTTATCTCTTGTTGATGACGTGTAGGTCGCATGAATGCGACCTGTCCGGTCAGACTGCAGTCGCATGTGAAAATATCGGATATGCATCGGATTTAGGACCACATATCCAAGCGGCCTGGGTCGCATGTGAAAAAATCGGATCTGTGTCGTTCAGATTGTCAATAACAAATCGGATACAGGTCGCATATGGGCAAAAAAATCGGATATGGGTCGTTTCAGGGTGCAGTCTGAACGTAGTCTAAGACTTTTTCAAGACATTTTGCCTATACAAGATTTTCAAGACGGACTGTCTAAAAACTAGCCTTTCTAGCTAAATGAGGTTTTGCTTGTTGGGCAATTATGTCTTATAATAAGGGTGGCTAGATGTTTTGACTTGAAAATAGACAAATAAACTTCCTAAGATTTTTATTTTTTGCAGTGTAAGAGCAAAGTGTGCACTGCAAAAAATTGAAAACTGTATTTGAGGAGAAAATTACTTGATACTTGTGAAATTATCTTGCTGCACTGACAGATATTTTTACTTGATAAGACATCTTAGAATAAGTTGGTTGCAATCTAGAACTAAGTTTAATAATCTCAGAATTGGTGTCTTGTATTCTTCTAATAGGAAATGTTAGATAGTTTCAACTATTTTCAAGATATTTTCACTTGCCAAGATATCATTTTTTTGCAGTGTAGACACTATGGAGCTGTCTGATGCTAAAAAAAATTTTAAAAATCACCTCATGACTTTATAAATGCATGATTTTAGAGAAATGTAGTGATCTTTTAAAATTAATCGAGTAGGAAGTAGTTTTTTATGTAATAAGTAAAAGTGAAAAGTATGAGGTGAAAGAAAACTGAAGTGAAGTATAGCTACTGAAAAGAAAACAGACTCAAGTACAGTAATTTCGCTTCTCAGTGATTAGCGAGGTTAATAATAAAGGGAAAAAGACAAACCCGCACCAGAGTATAATGCCTGCAAATTAAAACGTTCTGTTAAGATCAGGGCTTTGAACCAGAATTTTTTTCCTATTGGTTCGTTCCGAACAGAAACAGAATTTTAACGTTTCCGGTTTTGGGTTCCACCATTAAATAGACGTTCCCGAACCGGTTAGAACAAAAAAAATTCGTTCCCGGAATGGTTAATTACGTTCCCTGTCAGCTGTTTAACAAATGGCTATAAAATTATGTCTCTGTCTCATCCAGCTTAAGCCAAATGTAGGCTAATTCTATTACAACCTTCATTAAATAAGATAAGAAATAATTCAAAACAATTATTATTTCAAATGTTGGCGATTTGGATTCTCAGTATGTCTTCCCATCTACACAAACAGAAAAAGTGCCAAAAATGAAAGATAATTCGTTTAGTGTGTTACCAAAGGCTAGTCAGGCCCTATGCATTGATAGGCTAACAGAGGTTAACGTCATTTAATGTTCGCGAGCCTCTCATTAACGTGGACAAATATATTGATATCGTGTTTGAAATTGACTTTTTTGAATAACGATAGACTGCAATATTTACCTCTTATTTAAGATGTGGAGACGTGATAGTAGTCCACCCTCCCTCTCTCTCCATTCAGTCAGCAAACGTCACACAGGAAGTGAACCCCAGCGGGTCATAGAAACTTGCGCAGGAGAAGAATGACTTTTTTATTTGTAGGCTATGGAAACTTTGAGGAACGAAATAAAAACCGGTATTAACCGGTTACCATTATTTTTAATAAGCGTTTATGTTCCAGAACATAAAAAATAATAAAGTTTCTGGTTTTGTTTCTGTTCCATGTGAAATAGAAAAAGTTCCCGGTTTTTGTTTTCGTTCCTTGAACCGGTTCAAAGCCCTGGTTAAGATTAAGAATGAAATTGTTAGAAGAAAAGTTCGACAAATCCTTCTGTGTAACAGTCTGTGGTCAAAATTCATCTGAGGCCAGAAATCCAAGACCGCAGAAGCTAATGTGCTGTTGAGACGTTAGTGATGCTATAGTCAATTGTACACTACTCCTTGGTTCAACTACACACGCACACAGAGGAAGATGGAGTTATCTTTTTTCTCCAAACAGCTTCACTATCCCATGATAGTTTATTGGGGGGAAAATAAAAATAATAGTAATAAAAAAAAATCTCCAGTGAAATGAAGCATGTTAGCATTTTGCCCTTCTTGTTTGCTAGCTGTTAGCTAGTAGCCTAACCAGCTGATGAGAATTCTTTGACAAAAATTTAGGAAAAAATGTTCTCATAAAGGGAAAAAAAAGGTTTCAAATGTGTGGATCTTAGGCCCATTCCTGTTTAAAAAAAAAAAAAAAAAAACTCATATTACATTTATAGAAGTTTAAGGAATATTTTTATGCCTTAATTACTATTCTGTCTGTCATGAACCTTAGAGGATTTGCCTGTCAAAACAAACTTCCTTTAATACACTTGCACCCAAAACCCATCACGTTCTCTTGTTCATGGCTGTCAGTGTAGAAAAGCACACGCTTGATGGATGTTGTAGCTCTTAATTTGGCAGATAAGCAAATACGTTCCTAAAGAGCTGTGATTGCATTCATTTTTCTCGAGCACTCCATTGCACTCAAGATCTGTGCCAGTCCCCAGATGCTGACGCCGTTAGCATTGTCTTTTAACGTGACATGTAAAAACAGCATGGGCAATTAAAGATTAAACACGACACTGACATTACAAAGAAAGGCCAACCCCTGAGACGTCTAGAGAGACCCGGCGAAGGAAAACAGCGCCTGGTGGCTGTGGTTTGCTAGTCTTTAGGACGCAAATTAAAACTGCGTGTGTGTGTGTGTGTGTGTGTGTGTAGCACATCAATAATGAGCACATCCATGGAGAGAAGAAGGAGTTTGTGTGTCGTTGGGAGGAGTGCTCCAGAGAACAGAAGCCCTTCAAGGCCCAGTACATGCTGGTGGTGCACATGCGCAGACACACAGGGGAGAAGCCACACAAGTGCACTGTGAGTGAAAGTATCAGGCCTCACACACACACACACACACACATACACATACACACACAACATGGAGATCAGGTTCTCTCATGTTTTGTATCTGGACACATCCTCAAGACATGCACCACTCAAACTATACACGTGCATATGTCTACACACATACATCACACTCTCCGAGGTATTAAATATACACTTTGGTGTTGCTAATCTCTCTTGTCCTTTAAGCATTTTCCAAAATAATACTGCAGTGAAATTTGATTATGGTTTTTGATTATAGATTGTGCTGTGTGTGTGTGTGTATGTGTTGTAGTTTGAAGGCTGCTCGAAGGCATATTCACGTTTGGAGAACCTGAAAACACACCTTCGCTCACACACTGGGGAGAAACCATACGTGTGTGAACATGAAGGCTGCAACAAGGCCTTTTCCAATGCTTCGGATCGGGCCAAGCATCAGAACCGCACTCATTCCAATGAGGTAACATACGAGTGAACATGCACCCAAACTGTGAAAAGAATCATGATCTTACACACACAGGGAGTGTGACGTGTACACACTTCAGAAACTCAGATATTCCTTTTCTTTTCAGCTGTCACGGTGCCTGTATAGTTTCTGGAGCTGTTGCTTGTTCAGTCTTCTTTAAGATCTGGTTCAGGTTTCTACAAGTGTACACCCTTAACTCTCAGGGTAATAATCAGTTATTGATTTCAATAATCACGGCATGGTGGTGCAGCAGGTAGTGTTGCTGCCTCACAGCTACATGGTCCCCAATCTCGTGTAACTGTCCATCCAAAATTTTGCAAGTTCTTCCCATAGCCATGTGGATTTCCTCCATGTTCTTCAAGTTACTTCATAGAAAAATGATGCTCGTGGATCGCCTATGCTAAATTGCCCTTGGCTGAGAATATGTGTGCACGGTGCTCTGAGATAGATTAGCATCCCATGCAGGGTGAATTGCCACTTCACGTGCGGTTTTCCCAGGATACACTCCGGATCCACCACAGCCCTGACCAGGACAAGCTTTTGTCTTCTTTAGTTCATGATTAGCTCCTTGCAACTACAGGTTCCAGACAAGTGCACTACCGTTCAAAAGTTTGGGGTCACCCAGACAATTTTGTGTTTTCCATGAAAAGTCACACTTTTATTTACCACCAAAAGTTGTAAAATGAATAGAAAATATAGTCAAGACATTTTTCTGGCCATTTTGAGCATTTAATCGACCCCACAAATGTGATGCTCCAGAAACTCAATCTGCTCAAAGGAAGGTCAGTTTTATAGCTTCTCTAAAGAGCTCAACTGTTTTCAGCTGTGCTAACATGATTGTACAAGGGTTTTCTAATCATCCATTAGCCTTCTGAGGCAATGAGCAAACACATTGTACCATTAGAACACTGGAGTGAGAGTTGCTGGAAATGGGCCTCTATACACCTATGGAGATATTGCACCAAAAACCAGACATTTGCAGCTAGAATAGTCATTTACCACATTAGCAATGTATAGAGTGGATTTCTGATTAGTTTAAAGTGATCTTCATTGAAAAGAACAGTGCTTTTCTTTCAAAAATAAGGACATTTCAAAGTGACCCCAAACTTTTGAACGGTAGTGTATGTTGTTGTTGGAACTGAACCAAAGACATGGTTTCCCCTGACGCACGATTCCTGTATATTTGACGTAGATTAGAATGGAAATGTGCCAAAAAATAAAGGACTGCGTCAACTTGACGCATTAAAAAACATCCATTACTTTTTATATATTTGTCACATTTACGTGTTTGGGTGTTTTTGTGTCATTATTTTTCACAACAAAATCAATAAATGTTGCTAGAAATACTAATTCCGGCATCGGCGAGTTTGACTGTCTAGAGGGGTTTTCCCATAACCTAATAGTCAAAGTAAGCCAAGTGACAACCAATCAAATTGTGCAACTATATATAAGAACCAATCAAATTGTGTGATGTGGTAGATGGCGATCTCATTACTTCCTAGAGGGATGAAAGAATTACTCGTTTGTTTGACAGTTGTCATGTGTCAAACATGATGGACAGTAACAAAAAACAAGTAGGTCGAGCAAACTTTGAAAAAAGTGACAATGAAACAATTATGAAAGATACTGCCGAGGAAGGGCGGCACGGTGGTGTAGTGGTTAGCGCTGTCACCTCACAGCAAGAAGGTCCTGGGTTCGAGCCCCGGGGCCGGCGAGGGCCTTTCTGTGCGGAGTTTGCATGTTCTCCCCGTGTCCGCGTGGGTTTCCTCCGGGTGCTCCGGTTTCCCCCACAGTCCAAAGACATGCAGGTTAGGTTAACTGGTGACTCTAAATTGACCGTAGGTGTGAATGTGAGTGTGAATGGTTGTCTGTGTCTATGTGTCAGCCCTGTGATGATCTGGCGACTTGTCCAGGGTGTACCCCGCCTTTCGCCCGTAGTCAGCTGGGATAGGCTCCAGCTTGCCTGCGACCCTGTAGAAGGATAAAGCGGCTAGAGATAATGAATGAATGAATGAATGAACTGCCGAAGAAGTTGAAAGTTGTGAGGATGAACCACACGTAAAGAAAGCTAAGGCGACTCGCGTATTTCGTCAAGAATGGCTCACTCGTTTTACATGGCTGCGATATGACAATTCAGGAATGACCTGTGACATTTGTATATCAACAACAAAATACTTTTACAATATCACTTGGGGGCGGCACAGTGAGGTAGCAGTTAGCACTGTCGCCTCACAGCAAGAAGGTTCTGGGTTCGAGCCCAGTGGCCGATGAGGGAGTTTGCATGTTCTCCCCATGTCTGCATGGGTTTCCTCCGAGTGCTCCGGTTTCCCCCACAGTCCAAAGACATACAGGTTAGGCTAATTGGTGGCTCTAAGTTGACTGTAGGTGTGAATGTGAGTGTGAATGGTTGTTTGTGTCTATGTGTCAGCCCTGCGACGACTTGGTGACTTGTCCAGGGTGTACCCCGCCTCTCGCCCATAGTCAGCTGGGATAGGCTCCAGCTTGCCTGCGACCCTGTACAGGATAAGCAGTTATGGATAATGGGTGGATGGATAGAATATCACCTGGGTGTTGTAATTTCCAAAATTCGGCCCTTACACACCATGATCAATCTGAAGATCACAGTGGTTCAATCAAAACACTTGAAACTACTGTACATGTACCATATAAACTATAGTGTGAGACTGTTATGTGACTGGTTATTTTAGCAGTATCTGTACCATTTCTGCATCAAAAATGATAACAGTCTTTCTGAGTTTTGCTAGAATATGAAGCTGAAAGGGGGCGGCACGGTGGTGTAGTGGTTAGCGCTGTCGCCTCACAGCAAGAAGGTCCGGGTTCGAGCCCCGTGGCCGGCGAGGGCCTTTCTGTGCGGAGTTTGCATGTTCTCCCCGTGTCCGCGTGGGTTTCCTCCGGGTGCTCCGGTTTCCCCCACAGTCCAAAGACATGCAGGTTAGGTTAACTGGTGACTCTAAATTGACCGTAGGTGTGAATGTGAGTGTGAATGGTTGTCTGTGTCTATGTGTCAGCCCTGTGATGACCTGGCGACTTGTCCAGGGTGTACCCCGCCTTTCGCCCGTAGTCAGCTGGGATAGGCTCCAGCTTGCCTGCGACCCTGTAGAACAGGATAAAGCAGCTAGAGATAATGAGATGAGATAAGATGAAGCTGAAAGAATAAAGTGTATGCAATGGTGTTTTTCAGAAGTTAAAAATTGAAATACAAGAAACAAACGACTTGATTTTTCCATTCTTTGTTCCATATAATGAAGTAATAATGAAGAATAAACTTCTGGAATCATGATTCTCTCTCAAAAAAAATTTTTTTGACTCTCAAAATAAAAACTTCAGAGTCACGTTGACTCTCAAATGAAAATGTCTAGGGGGAACCCTGTAATGATGACCATTAGCATGTTTCCTGGATTAGCAAGAAGCAGCAGCTTATAGATGGAAAGGTGCTAAGAGTGAACAGCAAACAACATTAAACAGTGTTGTGCTACTCGTTGAGCTTTAGTTAATCCTTTTCCCAGTGGCAGTAATGAGCCACCAACTGCCTAATTCTATGTAAATATACCATTTTCATCATACAGTTTCATATTAAGGCCAGAATTAGATTTGTTCACATACTCCCTCATCATGCTTAGTGATTGCTTCTCCATGCCCAACCATGTCCCATTAATGAGCTCTGCATGCAAGTGTGTGTGCAAATAATGAGGTGTGGAACTAATGAGCATGACAGCCCACAGTGCATTAGTAAGAATCAAGCACATCCCCTGCGGAGAGACCACCTGCGGATCGCAAATACAAAATGAAACCCTGCGCCATTTCAGCCCTCAGCAAATCCATCATGGCCTGAAAAGAGAGAAAATAAGAGAGAGGGAGAAACAAAGATGCGTTCATCACAACTTTTTCAGCATACAGTCATGAATCAGGAACACTTAGTGTTGGCAAAATCAACTCACTAAACTAAGTAATCATTCCCTCTGAGGATTCGCACAATCCTTCAGTGGAAGGTAATCTGAACAAACGGCGGCAGATAACGTTCAGATTAACAAGTGACAAGTAGCTCGAGTCGCATGTAATCTTTTGTGGGTGTGTCCAGTGGTGTTTTTTTTAAGTTCCTCTGAGAAATGGTAGTATCCAAAATCTTTAGCCTGCAGCGCACTATCCGACTTCTACACATCAGTTTAGTTTCAAATGTGATTTGTTTCAAATGTGGAATACATTTCATTTTGACTTTTTTTTGGCAGATTAGCAAAGTGTACTAGCTTAGCCCATGCTGAAAGCAGACTGGCCTTCAATCCCGAGAAGAGGATTTTCACTCCCAGCAAGAGAAAATTCCCAAATACAGCTTCTCCCAGATGGCATTCATCTAGATTTAAGTGTCATGGCCAAGAGATAGGTATTAGCTTAGTGCTTACACTTATGCTGTGTTCACACTTATACCGGTACGAAAGTGGTATAACTGTATCGATACAAAGTATACCGGTACAGTTTAGTGCATCTGTCCACACTAGCGAGAAATGTTTGCGGTTTTCTTTCACGGTAGTTGAAATGCACGTGCGTGAAATGTTTCCGTGGTTACCGAGTAACTTCCTTCCGAGAATATATGGCATCCGTTATTTCGAGATCTCGAGAAAACAAAACAATTATTCCGTGATCTCGAGAAAACAAAACAATTATTTCATGATCTCAGCTGGATCACTGTATCTCCGTCGGTAGAGACGAAGCCGGGCCAGTCTTCTGCGGAGGTGCCGCGGACTAATTTTGAAATTATCCCTTATTAAAAGACTTAATGCAATCTCTCCCTGTGTCAACCCCTGATCAAAATATTGCCTTATTAGGTGATCGATTATTCCAGACATTCTAATGACCAAAGTTGCGTCTATACAGAATGAGAAACAGCCCCAAAGTCAGCATATCACAAGTCTCTTGGTGCACCTGAATGAACCGTTTCTTAGCTGTTTACTCGAGATCATGAAATAATTTTGTTTTCTCGAGATCACGGAATAATTGTTTTGTTTTCTCGAGATCTCGAAATAACGATTTTGTTTTCTCGAGATCTCGAATTAGTTGTGCTGTTTTCTCGAGATCCTGAATTAATTATGCCGTTATCTCGGGATAACAAGGTGAATAAAAAAAAAAAAAGGATTATATGAAGGGCCTCTCACGGCTTCCGTACGGATGAAACAACGTGTGTGTGCTTTTTGTTGTCAATGTACAGTCTGTATTTCCGGTGGTCATTTATTCAGTCGAATTGTATAAAACGCACGAGGCAGTTGAGAAAGAAACAAACGAATCTCCGTTCTTCACTATTTTATTCAGCGAAGACATCGATTGAGGTGTGTGACTTTGCGCATGCGCATTATATTTGTATCGATACAGAGCCGCTTCATCTGTCCACACTACAGCGAAGCGCTACAGTACCGATACTGTACCGGTACGAAACCCATACATTTGTGGGTTTCGTACCGATACAGTTATACCGCTACAGTACCGGTATAGTTGCTAGTGTGGACAGGTGTTGCGGTACGAAAGTAGTTTTGTATCGGTACAAAATCCCTAGTGTGGACAGGGTTTTAGTGTACTAGCTACACACCCTCACCAAAGGCACCAGTGATCTCTGCTACTTTCGTCCAAGCTTTATTTTTTCTTTATAATATCCTCAGAAAGATTTAATGAGAGGTCATACAGTGTATGGCAGGACAAGATGAAACCACAATTTTGGGTTTTTCTTCCATTTTCGCATGTCAAACAGTAAATCGGAAGTAACTGCAGGTAGGAATTAAAGTTGTGTGTGGAGAACTAAAAAAATGCCAGCCCACATGTGCTACAGTATATGCTCAGTGAAAAAAATAGACTTCATGTTAAAACTACAAAGAATTTCCTGGTTACACAACTGTACTTTTTGGCCATATACGGTAGATCCCATTTATAGAAATGAGTAATTTATAATCACGCTATCTGTTATCACTTAAATGAGGACAGGCTCCCTTTTGAGTCTGGTTCTTTTCAAGGTTTCTTCTTCATGTTGTCTCAGGGAGTTTTTCCTTGCCACTGTCGCTTCAGGCTTGCTCATTCAGGATAAATTTATTAGTTCATACTTTTAAAATCTTTTTTTTTTTGTAAAGTTGCTTTGCAGTAATGTCTATTGTTAAAAGCACTATATAAATCAGTTGACTTCACTTCACTTCACTTGACTATAGGTCTGAGCAATCACTCGAACCAAGTTCAGTCATCCCTAATTTGCATAAAAATGAGAAAATCTCAATTGAAATGTTGCTTGTTATGATTTTGCTTTGTTGCTTGAATGCTGAGCTCTGTTCGTCTTCGCAGAAACCGTATGTTTGTAAGATTCCGGGTTGTACCAAGCGCTACACGGACCCAAGCTCTCTCCGTAAACATGTCAAAACCGTGCACGGTCCAGAGGCACATGTCACCAAGAAACAGCGTGGTGACCTGGTGCCCCGACCTCAGCCCCCACCACGAGAGAATGGAGAGAATGAAGGAGGAACCAAGCAATCTAGCCGGGGAGGACAAGACAAGTTTGAGGCCAACAGCACCACTAGAGGCGTGGACGACTATCTGCAGGTCAAGTCGATAAAAACAGAGAACTCCGTGGTACGTTCCCTTCTACTCAAGTTCAAGACGATAGATAGATCAATCACTTTATTAATCCTAGAAGGAAATTCACATAACACTTACTGACATGGGTTTCAAACATCCCTAACCAGTTTTAGATTCAGTTTCATCACACTAATTGGGCAGCTTAGCCATAATATATTTTTTTCATCCCTGATTAATTCTGCACTAAAAAGCAGTCTTGTCCATTACCCAAACTGAAGCATACTAACAAAAGCATGTCCACTGCTACAGACAAAGCCAATCTGTTTCTGTCTAACCTGCCATCGCTTTCTGCTTATGGGCTGCACTCTTTCTCTTTTTTCTGCTTTGTCACTTTTCCTATGGACAGGCATTACTGAGGTGAGCACTAACTTTTAATCCCTTTCCATTCTTTTACTGTGGTAGATGATAATGCATGTCCAATACAACATACAATAGTAAAAAAAATGCATCTAACTTTATTAACTGTTTGTCCTTTTGTGTGGTGGGAGGAGGGATTGGGTTGGGGGGGTTAAGATGTGGTTAATGGAGCAGGTCCCAGAAGGTTGAGTCCATTATCAGTGTATTTTTTTTTTTAGAAATGTTATTTATAATAATGCACTGTGAATAAAAATAAAAACTGGAAACAAAAGGGACAGTAATGAAAATGGCATAGGGGACCATTTAACAGTGATTCCACAAAATCGAGTCGTACATTAGCTGATAGCCAATGAGGCGCGTAGCGCTGAGTTGGCTATAAGCCATGTGCGACGAGATTGAGTGGAATAACTGTTTTATTCTGTCCACATTCACTGGATTTTGAGAAACAGAGCATTATTTTTATTTTTTGCAAATTCGATAAATAAAAACTTTATACAAAATGTCCGACAAAATAATTTCCGCTTAGAATGTAAACAAACCGGCGAAATGACAGTAGCAGTTTGTGAAAAATGCTACAATAGTAATTATTGAAAAATAAAAAAGATACGTTCTTACCTAGCCTGGGCCCGCCCATCCTAAGCGTGACGCAACACGAGGGCCTGTTCCGAGCTTAGTCTGGCCAGGCAAGCTATCTACAGCATTTCCAAGCTCCCGAAAAATCGGGAACCAATCAACTTTGAGCATCTCCAACGGCTCTGGGTAGAGGCGTGTTCAAGGCAGTGACGTAGTAGAACTGCGACCGGAAGCCATAGATTGCTTACAGAATCTATGCTGGAAGCGCTTCATTCACATCACGAACATGGAGCAGCGGCAAGCCTTTAACACAGCGGTAGATGCTGTATTGAAAGCATTCAACGGGAAGTTCTCATTGAAAACGGAGCAAAGAGCAGCCCTGGAGGTATTTATCTTCTTCCTGTTACTCAAGCAGTTTCCGTCGCGTCACATACGTCAGAGGAAAGAGTGATGTGATTGGTTTAAGCTTCGTCACAGCCTTTTCTGGCTTCGACCAGTAGCAAACTGAGGCATTTCAGGGAGGCGGGTCAACCACGGGCTCTGGGAAACGGTTTGGCTTAATAGCTTGGCCAGACCAAATGCTCGGAGAGCTTTGAAGTCGCGTTAGCCAGGCTAGTTCTTACCATCAAATACTTTTTTCCATAGTTTGTTGCTTTTTTGTATTTTTTGGGGTTTTGTTTTTGAGTAGAGTTTTATTTCATCCTCGGTTGGTTCAGCAACACGCTCCGCCATTTTTTTTTCTCTACTCATGGTATATGAGCCGATAGCCTCGTAGTAGAGCAGCCAATCAGAGCACACGATTGCTCATATCCAGTGAATGTGGATAGAATAAAAATGTTTAGTCCATAATCAAATGATGGCAACAGTTAACACTGTGTTTTAGGAGCGTACATTTACTGTAGACAATCGACGGCAAACGTTTGCAATCCCAGTAGGTTTAAACCTCTGTTGTTAAACTGAACTAAACAATAGAATTGCTAAAAATGAAAATCTTTTTTATGCTTTTTAAATGATTAAAAATGTCATCAATCCAGAGCATTGCATAATCCTGATTGCTATAAATAAAATTTTCGATGTTTTATTTTTTCCAAATGGCATACAACATTCTGACCTTGACTATATGGCATTACATTTGAAAGAATAAAACAGAATATTTAAATATTTCAATTTGAATTTATACATTTCAAATAATTTCTACCTGGAAAAACATAGATGGTCAATGACACACAGACATTTATATTACAAATGCAGTATTATTCAATTATTACTCATTCCTTTGTATCCTTTGTAGATTTAAACCACAAAATATCTTTGATTTCCCAAGAACCTTCATGGCCCCTATGTCCCCCACTCCCTTTACAAAGATCTAACTCATCTTGTACCACAGGATAAAAGCAAATACAGGGTAAATATTTCTATCACTGGGGCTGTTTTGCGTGAGAAACAAATAGTGCCAGTGATCACACTGTGATTAAGAATGACTTGGCAGTTCACATAGGGATGGAATACATTTACGTCATTTAGGGTGTGTGGTAAGATGACACAGATGTGAAGAGGCGGTGTACGTTATTTATGTTGGGAGTGTTTCCCCTTTGTGAATTTGTTCCAGGCTGTATGCATAATGCACAAAGACATTGCCAAAGGAAATTACAATTTGTCAGGCACTTGACCTTAGCTTTCTAAAACAATCAAGTAGGGGAGCTAAAGTGGTAGACAGTAACACAAGGAATATGAAAAGGTTTGGCAGAGTTCATTCTCACACAGGGCATATAAATCAGTCAGGATTGAAATAATATTTCCATTCTTACAGTAATACACTAACCTATTTTGCGAAATGTGTGAGAATTTGAATAAACAAGAGTGATGCAGTTCAATTTAGTTAATTTTCTGATGAATTGAGTCATAAAGCAAGGTACTAATACTAACCCTAGTCTAAACATAACAATAACCTATGTATCTTTTTATATGACTTGGGTCATGTGAATTGTTAAGAATTTGCATTGAGACCATATTTCTGAGTTGCATGGGAGCACATCAGCTAGCGGTGCCACCTCAGATCTCCAGGGTATCGGGTCATTCAATGAGCGTGTTAATGGTGCTTTGTGATAGAGTGGCTTCTCATACAGGATGTATTCCTACATCAAAATTAGTGTTCCCTGGAAAGGCTCCAGAACCACTGTGACTCAGACCAGGATAAAGCACGTACTGAAGATTAATAAATGAACGAATGAGATCATGTTGAAGAAACAGACACAATGAAATGAGACTTATCCAACTGTGCTGCCCTCTTCTATTTCTCTTAGATGTATCAGTCCAGCCCTGGTGGTCAGTCATCATGTAGCAGCCAGCCGTCACCGCTTGGCAGTGCCACCCACCATGACGGTGGAATAGAGTTGTCGGGCCCCGGCGGGGGCAGCATGGGAGACCTGAGCATGCTGGATGACGTGCCCCTGGTGGACTCAACCGTCTCCACGGGCACACTGGGTCTCCACCTGCGCAGGAGTGCCAGCCCAGCTCGCAAACTGAACCACCTGAAACAAGAGAAGCTGAAGACAGTAAGGGAGTCGTGCTCCTGGGCAAATGCTGTTCCACAAGCTCCTGACACCAAGCTACCACCAATCCCTAGCAATGGTAAGGCTACAAAAATATGATCGGTGTTATAGTCATCCATATTATTAAAATATTTCAGAGAAGTATTTCATGGTAACTGAATATGTGGTGTGACCATTTGATCACCATGAACTGATGAACCTCTTGAAGAAGTCATGAAATCTAGTTCCCATGAATTAGTTGTTTATTTTATGTCACATAATCACAAGGACAATCACAAGCTCAGTTTAGTGCAGATTTGTTTTTATATCTTAATAATTATTATATTATTATGAAACATCTTAATATCCGCTCCCTTTGTCATAGGTTCCTTACTGGAGAGCTCTGGACGTGTTGGCAATATTCCTGTACCCATCACAGGCCTTCACCTGAGTGACATTTGCCCTGGTGAGACGACAGTTCTGTGCCAGCCAGTGGAGCGTCGAGACAGCCTCTCAAGCACCGTGAGTTCAGCTTATACACTGAGCCGCCGCTCCTCTGGCATATCTCCCTGCTACTCCAGCCGCCGCTCCAGCCAGGCCTCACAGGCCGGCACCCGCCTGAACAACATCAGCTCGGCCGACTCGTATGACCCCATCTCTACAGACCTGTCACGTCGCTCTAGCGAGGCCAGTCAGTGTGGAGGCCTACCAGGCCTGCTCAGCCTTACTCCTGCTCAGCACTACCGACTCAAAGCCAAATATGCCGCAGCAACAGGTGGTGCTCCACCCACTCCTTTGCCCAACATGGATCACATGAGCTTAAGGACACGAATATCCCTGCTTGGAGAACCACATGAAACATCTCTGCACCCACTTGGCCTCCACACAGTGCCCAGACGATGCAGTGATACAGGGTATCCCACTACTAGCATGATGCCCCATGAGGTACCAGGTAGTACAACACGGCGGGCTAGTGATCCAGGTAGACGTGTGGCCATCGATCACCAACGTCTCCAGCAGGGGCATCGTTTCAACAGCATGAGCAATGTGAACCCTAATCCACCACCCCACTTCCCCTTTTCCAGCTGCCACTTGCCAGTGCAGAGCTATGTTCGCTCTGATGGTAGCATACACCGCCTTCAGTATCCTCCCCGGCCTCCCAGCATCTCTGAGAACACTGCAATGGAGACAAGCGACATGGATGGTCCAATCAATGGCGTTGCTGATGACTTGATGTTGCCTGATGATATGGTTCAATACCTCAGTTCTAATGGAGATTCTACACAACACAATGGGTCTGGGTACAGGCACCAGCAAGCCCAGGCCTTCCTAGGGAATGGTGCCCCTCCACCTCAGCCATATTACTACCAGAGACGCATGGCTGTTGTAGATGGCACTGCAAACAGCATGACACAGCAGACATCAGCTTCTTGTCAGACTAGTCCAGCGCAGCAGCACATGTCTCCCAGTGCCAACAAGAGCCACATGCCCGTGCAGTGGAACGAGGTCAGCTCAGGGACAGTGGAGGCATCTCCCAGCCAAATCAAGCAGCAGCAAACTTTGGATTGGGGAAATGTAACTGGTCTCCAGCAAAAACAGAACTTTGGCCCTATCCAGAACCTCAAATCCAACCAGCAAGTAAGACCCATGAGTCAGAACCTTGCACATGCTGCTCAACAGAGTTCTATGCAGAGAAATGAGGTTATGGCCCAAAGATTGAGCTGTAACCAAACTCTGAGGCAGCAGGGTAACAAAAACCACCAGAATGAGCATATTCACAATCAGCATGGATACCACCAAGGAAATGACATAAATAGAAGCACCAGGCACCATGTCTCTTGTGGTAATATTACAGGAGGCAATGTAGGTTTGACAAGCCCATCTAAGAAAACAATGCAGCCCATGCACATGCAGAATAACAGGGTAAGAACTAAGCCAGTGGTCAGCCAAAGCCATGTAAATTTTGAGAATAATCAAGGAGATTATTCCCATATGAGCAGTGATCAGCATAGCTATGATACTCTTTCCCAGAATCCTATCCTGAATGGAAACCATGGCCTATTGCAGCCAAGGCCGCCCACAGAACCTAAACCCTTCGCCAGGCAGCACTCAGGGCCAAATGCAACGACAGCACAGCAACCTGGTTACCCACAGTCCCACTTCAGCCCAGCATACGACACCTCTGAAGCTAGCCCAAAAAAGCCCGTCAATGTGGGTGTTAGTGACACACATAGCAATGCCATGTTCTACACAGGACAGATCCACATGTTTGAGTCCAGCAGTCTGAATGTGAATGCCACCACAGAAGCAGTGGATTGTGGCACTGATAATGTAACAGTGGCTGCTGTCAGCTCCCCAGGAACCAATCAAGTCTCAAGCACGGTGGACTCTTCCAGTGGAATGGAGCAGACCCAGATTGACTTTGATGCTATACTGGATGATGGTGACCACTCCAGTCTCATGTCAGGAACTCTAAGTCCCAGTATCCTCCGCAGCCTGTCTCAGAATTCCTCCCGCCTCACTACGCCCCGGAACTCTGTAACATTGCCTCCGGTACCCGCAGGAATCGGCAACATGGCCATCGGAGATATGACCTCCATGTTGACCACACTGGCAGAAGAGAGTAAGTTTCTTAACATGATGTCTTAAAAGGCCTAACAGGAAGTAGAATTGGTGACTGATGACCTGTTGGCATATCTGAATAAAGAATTAAACCTGTCATAGCATTTTGTGTTTTTATAAGTCTGTATTATCTGTATTATCCTGTATAGCATTAGAACAAATACTTAGTAGTTTCCCTTTTGCTAAAAAAAAGCCATATTTTGCCTTAGACCAGTATATATGTACTGTATATAAATACAGAAAACTTGATAAACTTCAGTCCAGTATTTTTGTATTCTCTTTTATGTTGGTGAAATGAGAGTAGCAACAAGTGCCTAGCTATGCAAATGCATATGCAGGAAAAAATAAAAATTAAAAAAAAAAAATCTTGCAGGATTACATTTGATTGTCTTGAACATACAAAGAAAGTTTGTACATTATGTAAATCACAAAGGTTTGACTCCTTGTATGTGTCCATGAGACAAAAAATAAACTGAATGGTAAAGAAATGTATAATAGGAATAGAGTGAAATGCAAAACACTTTTTACCTGTACAACACAGTCTCTTTTGAAACGTTAGAGAATAATGCTCCATAAAACTGCAATTATGCTATACTTTTAAAACGGTAACATTTTCGAGTATCATTGAGGATCATTGGCCAAGTCTTTATTCTCATTTCAAATAACAACATTGACGGCACAGCACCCAAAGGAAAAAGAATCTTCTTGCTCAGTGCAGATTTATTCAACCATATCATGCAAACCAATTTGCTTGGACTTTGGACTCTGAACCCTGATGTGGCATTTAAATGTTTCTTTCTTTCTTTTTTTTTTTTTGTATGTGAACATGTGTCTGGAGCTGGATCTGTAGATATTTTTTGTACATTTTTATGAAATACAGTATTGTTTTTTTTTCTACTCTGGTGTTGTTTGAAGACTTTATTTATTTATTGGGGGGGGGGGGGTCTTTACAAGATTCTGTAATAACCCTAATGCTTTGCTTATCTGTTTTCTCTCAATGAAGTTTAAGTTAATCTGGACAGTTCTCCACAGTTATAGTAGAAGAATATACACTTCTAGTTAAAGGTTTAGACACCTGCTCTTGGAAATGTTTTCTTCATTTTTACTATTTTCTATACTTATCATAATAGGAATACAAATAATAATGAAGATATGAAATAACATGGAATTACGGAGTGAATCAGAAAAAAAAATGTTAATAAAATGAAAACTATTTTAGATTTTACATTCTTAATAGTGGGAGGCACGGTGGTGTAGTGGTTAGCACTGTCTCCTCACAGCAAGAAGGTTTTGGGTTTGAGCCCAGTGACCGATGGGGGCCTTTCTGTGTGGAGTTTGCATGTTCTCCCCGTGTCCGCGTGGGTTTCCTCCGGGTGCTCCGGTTTCCCCTACAGTCCAAAGACATGCAGGTTAGGTTAATTGGTAGCTCTAAATTGACCGTAGGTGTGAATGTGAGTGTGAATGGTTGTTTGTCTCTGTGTCAGCCCTGCAATAACCTGGCGACTTGTCCAGGGTGTACCCCGCCTTTCGCCCGTAGTCAGCTGGGATAGGCTCCAGCTTGCCCGTGAGCCTGTAGAACAAGATAAGCAGCTACAGATAATGGATGGATGGAACAGTGGGAGGCACGGTGGTGTAGTAGTTAGCACTGTCCCCTCACAGCAAGAAGGTTTTGGGTTCGAGCCCAGTGACCGATAGGGGCCTTTCCGTGTGGAGTTTGCATGTTCTCCCCATGTCCGCGTGGGTTTCCTCCGGGTGCTCCGGTTTCCCCCACAGTCCAAAGACATGCAAGTTAGGCTAATTGGTGGCTCTAAATTGACTGTAGTTGTGAATGTGAGTGTTTATGGTTGTTTGTCTCTATGTGTCAGCTCTGCGATGACCTGGCAACTTGTCCAGGGTGTACCCCGCCTCTTGCCCACAGTCAGCTGGGATAGGCTCCAGCTTGCCCGCGACCCTGCACAGGATACGGATAATGGATGGATTCTTAATGGTATTTCTGATGAAGCTCTATAAATCTCCTCAACCAGCTTCAAGAAGCCAAGGTGACCAAGCTCCTGACGGCTTCTCCTAGGTTCTAAATGGAAATTACTTCTTTGGGGGAAACTATTTAATTTCAATTAAAAAATACTGGCTTTATTTCTGGAACTCAGAAATAAATTTATATTTGCATTTGTCTTCGAAACAAATTTCAACCATAAGCCTTCTTCAAAATGTGTTTGAAAGCTATTCAGAATGGACTAGGTTTACATGGGGAGGTGGGTAATGTAATTATTACCAGAGTTTCTCAGTGATTTTAGATCTGTCCTAATGTGCCAAAACAGTCATTTTTATGCACGCCACACTCCCGTGTCAGTAAAGATTCTAGCATCTCATTTACCTTCAGTAAAACAAGCTGTAGAAATAACCTCAAGTAAAACTAATTCTGTGTAAATAGTAAATATCCCATCAAATCCTGTAGAAAATGAGTTTTTTGGTTATGTTTAATGTGCTTGTGGTATTTTGTCCAGTCTCCAAACACCACTTTGACACACAGTCACTACATGCCACAATACACAATCCTCCTCGGTCTCCTTTTCCTACAAGTTATAACACAGAAAAATCCCAAAGCTGAGGGTCCCCGTGTTAGAAGTTAGGTATTTTGTAAACTGCTAGCTTCATGGCCAGTGTAACAACTTTATTTTGATCATGAATCAGTAATGATTACTCGGCCCAACATGTTATTCAATTCAAGTCGATATTATTGATCCAAACAGTCGATATTTTTTTTTCTTTCAACTAAGAAGTCTTAGTCTAGTCCACTGGCGCTGCCATTTTGGAAATCACATGATGCATTGCTGTATGCTGATTGGTTGAAAGGTGAGTGAAGTTGGATTCATTTGCAAGAAACCATGCACTATGTTTTGAATGTGAACTGTCAAAATGAGTAATAAAAATGGGACTAAAGGTTCACAACACACTGTGTTGTGGTATGGAAGGGCTGGAAATTAAACAAATAGTACACAAAGTCTATAGGTAAAACAGCACAGCGCGTAAGGTTCACGTACACCATTTCGAGCTTTGGCCAATCAGCACACAGGAATGCAATCACGTGATTTTCCATCATGGCAGCGCTGGTGGAGCAGACTAGCTTTTCGGCTCGATTCAGAAAATCGGCACCAGGGGACACCAATATTGATTTGAAGTTGCTTGAAATGTTGATTCAGGAAACCTTTATTTTTTGTGATCAAACGGAGACCAACAAATTGTATGTGGAATGGACCGTTCAGGAATTACAGTGTTGGGGATTTTTCAGTGTCATAACTTGTAGGAAAAGACGACAGAGGAGGATTGTGCATTGTGGCATGTAGTGACTGTGTCTTGACAAAGGGATATTACATGTAAACCTCTTGAAAAATAATTTCCCAGACAGAATGCTTATGTACAACTTGTTCAAACTGTTTTTGTAAGCAATGTTCACCCCAAATTGAAATTAGGTACAAAGTTTCAGCCCTCATCCAATTGCATGTTTTCTTCCTTGTGCTTGGCACCATGTTTTCTAGTTATGAGCAGCAAAAGCTACGTATTACACACGTTTTTTCGGTGTGATTTTAGATAGCGCATAAATCGAGTATCCTCTCCCATCGCTGTCATTTATGCTGAGATTTCTTATCCTGTGAGAACCACCCATAAATATTACAGATAAATATTAGCCTTGTGGTAAAATTTAATTACCGCACCTCTGCATGTAAAACTAATCCTGTCCGAATAGGGCTTAAGACAATATAATATACAGGGTGTTTCAAAAAAATTAATATCATTTGAGATGTAAATATCCCAGAAACTACATCTCATCTCATCTCATTATCTGTAGCCGCTTTATCCTGTTCTACAGGGTCGCAGGCAAGCTGGAGCCTATCCCAGCTGACTACGGGTGAAAGGCGGGGTACACCCTGGACAAGTCGCCAGGTCATCACAGGGCTGACACATAGACACAGACAACCATTCACACTCACACTCACACCTACGGTCAATTTAGAGTCACCAGTTAACCTAACCTGCATGTCTTTGGACTGTGGGGGAAACCGGAGCACCCGGAGGAAACCCACGCGGACACGGGGAGAACATGCAAACTCCGCACAGAAAGGCCCTCGCCGGCCACAGGACTCGAACCCGGACCTTCTTGCTGTGAGGCGACAGCACTAACCACTACACCACCGTGCCACCAGAAACTACATAGTCTAGGCAAATGAAATTGAACAGGCTTAATGTTGAGCAATATAAGATTTATTCCTCAAAATTTGAATGAGAAATTCAAAGGTATGTGGATTCCATGAACAATTTCACAAATTTTCAATATGCGCGCCGCCTGAGACACAGACACACAGACAGCCTTCCTCTCTGGACTTTTTGTGCCGTGTCCAAATCTGCATTGCAGTTGGTGCATTTTTAGAGAATTCTCTCATAAATGCACGCTGCACAGTCGTTTGACTGTGTTCGAGCGTACTCTAACACACAAAACTCCTTTTCTTTTCCAGTGAATGGCATTTCTATACCTAAAAAGATTTAAAAAAAATTGACTTATTTCCACACATGCTGTTAAAATTTAATGTCAACTGAACAAGAATTGGAAAAGTTATTAGATTGTGAGATGATATCAAAATTTTTGGAACACGCTGTATATTCAATCCAGAGTGTATAAACCTTTACATGGTCGTGTATGGTATTTTATCTAATTTTCTCCACTATTTAACATGTTAACCACTTGCATACTTGCATCCCCAGTTCATTACATGGCTTTGAAAATGTTCCTCACTTCAATCATTTCTGTTTTTGGAGTTTTATCCACTGCTGCAATCTCAAAGATACACAATCCCTTCAGGTTTCTGCACATTTCAAAAAAGTATACTTACAAAGAGAGGGGTGGAAAGCAGGCGATCGCATGCTGAGCAGCTTGCTAAAGTTAGTCGCCATGTTTTCCAAAATGAGCACTGGCAGACAGGCCCGAGAGATCCGGCTGCTGAAAGCGCATTAAATACACACTTGAAGGAGGAAGAGGTCCAGGGACGAGGCGTTTGCAGTTAGCCGCAGGAACAAATGGTTTTATTCTGACAGCGAATTCAGCTGAGGCTTCGTTTGATCTGGGGTTGATGATAGCTGAAATTTCTTATTCTCTCTGAGAAACAGAGGACAGGAAAAATAGCCTGAGGATGAATAGAAAAAGAAGGGAGAGAAAAAAATCTTAACAAGTACTCATCTCAGAGATTAGACTGAAAGCAGAGTTGATAAGAAATGTCCAGCATTTTGATTAGAGAAGTGCTGAAGAGGAGCGACCACATTCATCTTTACCACATGACTTATGACTTTGTCAGGAGTTCATGAGATGTTTGTGTGGAGTAAGGGCCTGTTTCACTTAGTAAACAATACCGTAGTCTCATTTGCATTTGTCTTAAGCACCTGGATTTGGCTATAGACTGAATAATCTCTTTATTGCAACATTAAGTACATCAGAATATAATATAAAGGGATTTATCATCATATTTATTTCCATTAATCAAAGTCTAGATCCGGATTTTTAGATTCTGCCTTGGGATGCCTTGGAATTGGATGTGATGGAAACACTTGGAGAGATCTGTGAAAAGTACATATATAGTTTCTCTAATTAGACTAGAAGTCTAATACAATCGCATGTTAAATGTATGAGTCTTGGTTTGAATTGCAAATAGGATTTAAATAGTATTCGGTCATAAATTCAGTGCAGTTGTATGTAATTTTTGCACCAAGGTGTACTATACAATATTAATGTCCGGCACAGTACATAAGTTTTATTAACACTGGTGCATATTGATGATGAAGTACCCACTCAGGTCATTTTCTTTGGCTTAGATGTGGCCTATATAAACAGCTCACATATGGGAGTGAATGAAGGCCAAAATTGGAGCTATGTCTGTACTACCAGAGGAATGATACATTCTGGCAACACAGCCATCATCTCTACCAGGAGTCAGGCAAATCAGGCATTTTCATATGGCGCACATCTGTACTGCCAGAACGCAGCCAGATCTCTACCAGGAGTGAACCAGAGTAGGTCCACATCTGCTAATTTAAAGAATATGACAGTTTAGAATCTATGCCAAACATACTGTATAGGGTTTAGATTCTTCCCAAGTCTGTTTAGTCAGGTCATAACTTGGCCAAATATACCAATGTACATGCTATCTGGGTATTAGTGACTTTCTATCTAACTAGGTGGAAGGCAGTGTTGTAGTCGAGTCAGTCCAGTCTCGAGTCCCCAGTGTTCAAGTCCGAGTCAAATCCAAGTCATTAAAGAAAATTTCAAGTCGAGTCCACTATTGATCCGAGTCGAGTCCAAGTCTCCAACCGCACCATTTGACGGTGGCTGTTTTAGCCCCATTAACATTAGTTTGTTCCTGAACATGACGTATGAACAGGTGAATGTGTAATCTCTTTGTCAGGGAGTGTGAAGTATTCTGTCAGAGATGGCTGGGAGACAGATGTAAGTGCAGAAGGTGTGTTTATTAATACAAGTGAAGACAGGTAAACAATCCAGAATGGCAGGCAAAATCGTAAAACAGTGAAACAGGCAATAGGTCGAGCGAGGCACAAACAGGCTATCGTAGACTCGGCAGGATCGAAGACGAGAAACAGGAAATCAGGGATCAGGAAACCAAACAAGGAAATAAGGCTCAGTAATATGTCAGCAATGCAACGCAATACTTCGCAAAGCAAGTGTGTTTTCACAGTTTTTATATTGCCGCACTGATTGCGCCTTAATCCTGTGCAGGTGCAAGTCGTTTACGGTGCGTGCGTGAGAATCTGCTTGACGCACGTGCTGTCCAGTGCACGCCCGAGAGTCTATCTGATGCACACGCCAAGGCGCACAGGTGTGAAACTCTTACATGAAATTAGTACAAAATTAATGTAGCTATAAATATCTTATGCCAAATTATTATAGCATGTTACAAAAAATAAATAAAAAATCCGAGTCCTCGTCTCCAATTTACGACTTCAAGTCCAAGTCCGAGTCATCAGTGATCAAGTCCAAGTTGAGTCACGAGTCCTTAAAATTAGGGCATGAGTTGGACTCGAGTCCAAGTCCTGAACATGAGTACAACAAGCCTGGTGGAAGGTATGAGTATGGTAGTTCTTTTCACACTTTTATATCTGGAAAAAAAAAATCCTTGCTTACAGGTCTAATAATGCTGTAATCAATTTACATCAGAAATGGGAAGTCGGAGCTCAGAGTTACCGTATATTTTTGACCTTTGTGCATTTGAATTACAAAGTGTGAGGGGCAAAACATGGACATCTCCATGCACATCCATTGTTAGAAACAAGCTAGCCAGCTAACTGTAATGAGTGATGTATGTTTTCCTGCTCAAAACAGAAAACTATACTTAATGTTATTGACTTATACAAACTGTAAATAGACTAATACTAATAATAGTATGTTTAGATGTTAATTGTTCTAAAATAAATACATCTAAATACAGCAGAACTGATCTAAAAGTTAGATGTGCTATGTTGTTTATCGCTGGCCACAGCCATGTTGATTTCACATCACTTGCTGAGCCAGGACTTGAAGAGAACATCCTGAGTTCCCGAGGGGGCTTTTTTTTCCCAGTTGTTTGGTTTTTTCCTGGTCAGAGGTTGGTAATTACAAGATATGCCCTCTAGTCGAATGCAGACTAAGGGCCCGGTCCCACAACACCAATAACTATAACTATACCTATAACTACAACTATGACTATACCTCTACCTGAATTTCGTTCCAGTCTGGAGCAGTTACACTACAACTATAATCCCGACTATAATATCGGTTGGTCCTGCCACTCCGGTAAATAAATGTATGCAACTTAGGAATAGTCATGGAAGTTTTTTCCAAGTAGTAGCACATTATTCCGGGTCATACTGTACAGCTTGGACTTCAAAAGTACCCATGCACATACTCCAGTGGTTGATATAATACGGATAGGTCATGGACTACGGAAATATAACAAAAAAGGATACAAAATACGGAGTGGTTATGGATGCTAATAATTTACAGATTAGTCACAGATGTTTCAGTATATTACAGATTGGTTACTGATTTCATATGGATGATGTATCACAGATAAAAAATTAAGACGTCAAATTAAATTTTAATTATGAACTGCCGAAGTTCATAATTAAAATATCTTACCTGCATTTATATGTTTACTTAATTAATTTACTTTTGATATTTCACGGAACATCACATATCTGTGAATAAAAGATCCGTGCTTTGTATTATATTTTTTATTTTCCGTGAATCCGTATTCTGTGACTTCATGATGCAACAAGGATGTACAAAGATGCCTGGGGAAAAATAGCACATGCTCAGACAATGTCACACGTAAACAATTACCTGATTGGTCAGATGTTTTATCGGATCAGGTCCAGGCCTGGAAAAATCACTCCAGAAGCGATCTCACCAATACGGTTAAACCCAGGCCTGACCAATAGGTATCGTTATCGGTCTGGTGTGAGCACCAACCACATAAATGGCAGGGGACCGATTTATTTATAGTTATCATTATAGTTGTAGTTATTTATAAAAACTAACTTAAATAAATGCGTCTTCAACATATTCTTAAAATTGTCCAAAGTTCTACAGTTACGAATACTATTTGGTAGCAAGTTCCATAGTTTTGGGGTGGCAGTACAAAAAGCCCTATCCCCCCAATGTCCTCTTTTTTTTCTATATTATATTTTTATTGTAGTTTTAGCTCATTTTATATTATTGTATATTTTTAGTTTTTAATAAGTAGATATCGTTTTATAGTTAATCTTTGTGATGTACAGGCGATCATATGTTCACGCAGCTTGCACACTATAAATGTAAATTATTATTATTATTATTATTATTATTGGTATTGTGGGACCAGGCCTTAAGATCACTACAGCATGAAACCACTACCAAGGACTTCTCATAGGTTTTTTTTTTTCCTTTTGTAACGCGGCAATGACAGACCAGACGCTCGCAGATTAAGAACAAACTCAGGGGTTTAATAGACACAGTGGAAGAAGACAATGTACAATAAACAGGCCAGGTCAATACCAGGAAATCCAACTGAGTAATGAGGGCTAGATAAATCGTGATCATGAAACAAGCGAGAGTCCAAAAAACAGAAATCAGGAAAACACAGGCAGAATAAACACAAGGGCTAGGCAAATCGTTATCGAGAAACAGGCAGAGATCGAGAAACTGGGAAGAGAGAGAAAAGAGCAAACAAACAGAAGGGCTAGGCAAAACAGGAAGAAACTGGAAGGTGAAAAGGGTCATACACGAAAATGCAATCAGATACAAACGCTCAGTAGGCTCACGAAAAATGTGGAGGCAATACTATGCAAAGAACTAAACAAACAGAGGGGTATAAATCCAGACATAAACAAAAAGGTACAGGTGATAACAATTAGAACTCGGGGAAGCCACTCCTAGGAAGTGGCTCCGGGTTGGTGGATTGGATGCACATGGTAGTGTCAGGAGTGTGAGTGGGATTGTGGGGAGTGGAGTCCAGAGTGTTAAGTGAGCCCGGCAGTGTGACAGTACCCCCCCCCCCCCCCCCCCCCCAGGAGGAGTCTGAGGGATGAGGGCGACCACGATGACCACCACCCACGCTGCTGGGAACACTCCTGAATGAGCCTTCAGAATGGCCACGGTGCTGGACAGAGGGTTGCCATCGCAGACGACCCCTGGGACCACTGCTGCACAAACCGCCGGGAGGGCTGGACCCATGGTGCCTGGGACGGCCCTGAGGCCGAGGCGTGGGCTTCTCTGGATGACGCTGATGGAACTCCTCCGCCCTGGATCCAGGATATCTCGTGTGGGAACCCAGCTACGCTCCTCAGGCCCATAGCCCTCCTAGTCCACAAGGTACTGCAGAATCTCACCTCTCCTTTTGTAGTCCAGCAACCGGTGGACCGCATACACCGGGGTACCTTTGACGTCCACCAGTGGTGGGGGTGTGACATTGGGTGTGGCCTCGTCCAACAGACCTGGGACAACAGGTTTCAAGAGGGATGAATGAAAAGAGTTAGAAACACAGTAATGTAAAGGCAGATCCAATTTATATGTAACTTCATTAATTCTCTGGAGAATTTTGAATGGTCCTACGTATTTGGGTAATAACTTTCTACCTCGCTCAGGAAACCTGAAGTCCTGGGTCGACAGCTACACTCGTTCCCCTGGGAGGTAAGTAGGGGTGTCCTCTCTATGGCGATCTGCCTTTCTCTTGTGTCGGCGGAGGGCATTCTCGACCTGCTGGTGGGTCTGCTCCCAGACCTGCTCGATCCATTGCATCCAACTGTCCATGGCCGGGTTGTCAGAGGGTGTGGCCGACCATGGCATTAAGGGAGGTTGGTAGCCCAGCATGCATTGAAAGGGGGTGAGGCCAGTAGCAGAGCTGATTAATGAGTTTTGGGCTATTTCAGCCCAGGGCAAATAGTTTGACCAATCGGCTGGGTTCTCATGACAGTAAAGCCTCAAAAACTTTCCCAGTTCCTGGTTAACCCTCTCATATTGACCATTAGACTGGGGATGGTAACCAGAAGTAAGGCTGATGTTAACCCCCAGTCTCTCAAAGAATGCTGACCAGACATGTGAGGTGTATTGGGGCCCTCGATCGGACACTGTCTTCTGGGATACCAAATAGACGAAACACATGATTAAAAAGGGTCTCAGCTGTCCGAAAGGCAGTGGGCAGGCTAACGAAAGGAACAAATCTAACCCCTTGTGAGAACCTATCCACAATGGTCAGAATGACCGTGTAATTCTGTGAGGGGGGAAGGTCAGTGACAAAGTCTACTGCTACATGGGACCATGGGCGAGAAGGGACAGGCAAGGGCATGAGTTTACTGGCAGGAAGAGTTTTGGGTGTTTTACATTTGGAACAGGTGGTGCACGAGGAAACAAACTTATGGATATTGGATAACATGTTCTCCCACCAATATCTGCCAGCTAATAACTGGTGTGTATGGGTCTCACATGGATGGCCAGACAACAGAGAGGAATGGGCCCACGTAATTAACTTACCCCTGCATTGAGTAGGTACATATTTACTTCTGACGGGACGAGACTCCGGGACAGGAGTGACAGATAGTTCTCAGTCGATCTCTTCATCTACTTCCCATCTAATGGGGGCGACCACAACAGATGGGGGTGGTACATTGACTGCTTCCGAGGAGGCTTCGGGACTGGGATATATGCGGGACAGGGAGTCGGCTTTTGTGTTATGGGAACCAGGGCAATAAGAAATGGAAAAATTGAACCGGGAAAAGAAGAGGGACCACCGGGCCTGACGAGGGTTGAGCCATTTAGCTGACCATAAATATTCTAGGTTCTTGTGATCGGTTAACACGAGGAAGGGATGCGTAGCTCCCTCTAGCCAATGGCGCCATTCTTCAAAGGCTAGTTTCATAGCCAGCGGTTCTCGATCCCCAGTACCGTGATTACGTTTGGCAGGGGTCAGTTTATGAGAGTAGAACGTGATGGGATGTAGTTTACAGGGGTCACCTACAAGCTGGGCAGTGCTGCATTGGGCACTGCCCCAGTGCCCACCTCAGAGGCGTCTACCTCAACCACGAAAGGCCGAGTGGGATCAGGATGCTTCAGGATAGGGGCAGTGGTGAAGGCGACTTTGAGGGCTTCGAACGCCTCCTGCGCCCAGGGGTTCCACAAGAGTCGCTTGGTACTGCCCTTTAATAAGGTGGTAAGTGGAGCTGTGAGACTACTGAAGTTATGAGTGAATCGACGGTAGAAATTAGCAAACCCAAGGAAGCATTGGAGCTCTTTTATGGATGTAGGGATGGGCCAATTAGTTACGGCTCTCACTTTCTCATCGTCCATAATGACACCTTCCGGACTGATGACATAACCTAAGAAGGAGGTAAAGGGGAGGTGAAACTCACACTTCTCTCCTTTGACAAACAACTAATTCTCAAGTAGATGTGTGAGGACAGAACAGACATGACAAATATGGGTTTCAAGATTCAGGGAGTACATCAAAATATTGTCGATGTATGCAATGACATATTTGCCAAGCATGTCCCAGAGTACGTCATTTACGAACGCCTGAAAGATGGACGGGGCATTGTGTAACCCAAAGGGTATTACCAAATACTCATAGTGTCCCCTGGTGGTGAGAAATGCTGTTTTCCATTCATCGCCCTCTCTTATTCAGACTAGGTTGTAAGCGCTTCTTAAATCAAGTTTTGCAAAGATTTAGGCTCCACGAAGTTGTTCTAGCGCTGCAGGAACTAAGGGCAACGGGTAGGAATACGGTTTTGTGACTTGGTTTAACCCACGATAGTTAATGTAGGGCCTAAGTCCCCCGTCTTTCTTGTTGACAAAAAAGAACCCTGCAGCGGCGAGGGAAGTAGAAGGATGGATGAAACCCTGTTGTAAGGCCTCCTGAATATACTCCTCCATAGCTTTCTCCTCTGCCTGAGTAAATGGGTATGCCCTAGATTTAGGTGGGACCACAGCATCTAGTAACTCAATAGAATAGTTGTATTCTCTATGAGGGGGAAGCTTGGTAGCATTCTTTATACTAAATACTTCTAGCAAATCACTATATTCTGGGGGGTACGGAAACTATGGCATTGTCATTGGGGCTTTCTATAGTGGTAGACAATACCAGGGCTGTGGGAAGCGTGAAACAATGATAATAACAGTCACTGGACCATGAGAGTATTTCCTTATCAGACCAGGATATGACAGGGTTATGTTTTTTGAGCCAAGACAAACCTAAAATAATAGCATACTCACAAGTGTTTAACACAAAAAAACAAATCTGTTCAGAGTGTAAAGCACTGACAGTCATCTTGATGGGTTTCATGACCCAGGTAACAAGGCCTTCTCCAACTGGGTCCCCATCGACAGCTGTAAATCTCAGTGGCGACTCCAACAGCTCCACGGGAATCTGGAGTTGCTCCAGCAGCTCGGCATGGATGAAATTCCCCTCAGCTCTGGAATCGATTAATGCTGGAAACACACAGACAGACTGAGGGCAGTAAACGGTCACAGGCAGGAGGAAGGACTTGGAGACCAACCCCTTAGTGGGTGCACTCACCACATTAGCATGTGGAGCAGGCTCCATGCACTTTCCCAGGGTTGATGCCAAAGTGCTGCGTCGACGGAATTGACAGTCACTTAGGAGGTGACCTGCTACTCCGCAATAAAGACACAGTCCTTGATGGAGACGTCATTGCCTTTCTGCATGGGCTCGGGGATTTCTGGCTCTTGAAGAGTCCAGGTCAGCAGTGGACATGGGTGACGAGGAGCCAGTGTAGCAGCTGGGGCCGTAGGGGATTTACGCTGACCTCCCATGTTTCAGTTGGTCCAGGCAAATGGTGAGAGAAATTAGCCTCTCTAGGGAAAGGCCATCGTCCTTGCATGCCATCTCTGCTAGTATGTCATGGTTCAGACCATTGCGAAATGTTACTAATAACGCCGGCTCATTCCAACCACTCCCAGCCGCCAGAGTGCGGAATTCCAAGGCGTAGTCCGACACTGAGCCCTGATGTAAATGGGTGAGTGATTCTCCTTGAGAGCGACCCTCATTGGCATGATTGAAAACAGCGTTAAATTCTTTAATGAAATTGTCGTAAGTGTCGAACTGGACAATGGGCCAAACTGCGGTAGCTCAGTCTGAAGCCTTGCCTGTAAGGTGAGAAATAACAAAGGAGATGCGAGCCTTGTCTGAGCTCTGGGGGGAATTCGCAAAAAATATAGAACATTGTAACAAAAACCCTTTACACTGATTCGGTGAGCCATCAAATTTATCCGGCTTGCTGACAACAAACGACCAGGTACCTGCTGTGGGGGGAGCAGCCTGGTTAGTGACCCTGGGTACACTGGGGACACTGAGTCGTTGAAGTTGAGTTGTGATTTCTTTCATGCTTTCGGCGATCTGTA
Source organism: Neoarius graeffei (assembly GCF_027579695.1). NCBI lineage: Eukaryota > Metazoa > Chordata > Actinopteri > Siluriformes > Ariidae > Neoarius > Neoarius graeffei. The sequence continues at coordinate 20,694,625 of NC_083583.1, forward strand.
CTAACTGTTTTTGCTGCTCACCCTGCTGCTGAGTAATATTCTGGATGGACTGGGTCACGGAGTTGAAACACTGGTGATGTTGTCCAAGCATCTGTCCTTGACTGCTAAGTGCCACCTGTAGCTCTTGTAATCCGCCGTCTGCATGTCAGCACAGTATTCTGTAACTTGGCAATGACAGACCAGACACTCGTGGATTAAGAACAAACTCAGGGTTTTAATAGACACAGTGAAAGAAGGCAATGTACAATAACCAGGCCAGGTCAATACCGAGAAATCCAACTGAGTAATGAGGGCTAGACAAATCGTGGTCATGAAACGGGCGAGAGTCCAAGAACCGGAAATCAGGAAAACACAGGCAGAATAAACACAAGGGCTAGGCAAATCGGAGTCGAGAAACAGGCTGAGATTGAGAAACCGGGAAGCGAGAGAAAAGAGCAAACAAACAGAAGGGCTACAGTAGGTGAAACGGGAAGAAACCAGAAGGTGAAAAGGGTCATACATGGAAATGCAATCAGATACAAACACTCAATAGGCTCATGAAAAATGTCGAGGCAATACTGTGCAAAGAACTAAACAAACAGAGGGGTATAAATCCAGACATAAACAAAAAGGTACAGGTGATAACAATTAGAATTCGGGGGAGCCACTCCTAGGAAGTGGCTCCGGATTGGTGAATTGGGTGCACGTGGTAGTGTCAGGTGTGTGAGTGGGATTGTGGGAAGTGGAGTCCAGAGTGTTAGGTGAGCCCGGGAGCGTGACACCTTTAATCTTGACTGGATTTATTTTTCAATATGGTATCTGTTTCATTTACTCAAGTATGACTATTGGGTAGATTATAAAACAAACACTCTTTTAATCACACATTGCTTGCCGCATGTATCGGTCTATCAGGCTGCAGTTTTAACAGTATTGCTCTATGGTTGTAAAACATGGACACTATACCAACATCACATAAGGCAGCTTGATACATTTCACATGCGCTGTCTACATAGGATCGCCAGAATATCTTGGCAAGATCGTGTACTGAACACCGAAGTGTTACTGTATCTCCTTGCCACACACATGGAATTGAGGCCTGTATTGTGGCAGCCCACCTTCGTTGGACTCATGTGCTTCGTATGAGTGATGAAAGATTACCTCATGCACTGTTCTATGGTGAATTATCTGATTGTGTACATCCTGTTGGCGCCCCAAAGAAGTGTTATAAAGACCTGCTTAAGGATTCACTTATTAAATGTGACATATAGGACTTTGAGAACCTTGCCAAAAACAGAGCTCAGTGGAGGGCAGTTGTAAAGGGTGGTATGGCAAAATTTGAAGAAAAGCAGATTGCGTAACTTAAGGAGAAGCGACGTTGCCGGAACGAAAGGATATCAGCACCTGGAAGTTATTCTTGTGATAAGTGTACTAAAGTCTGTGGGTCAGCAATTGGATTGTTAAGCCATCAAAGAGTTCACAACTGCAAGCAAGACAGGTGATGCAGAACTTGGATCTGTCGTGCGCGACAGGCAAACCAAACCAACCAATTTGAAGCTTGTTCTGTGTTGTATAGCACAATGAACATACACAGACACTATAAGAAAGGCTCTTACTTATATCTTTGTGTTGTGTTGAAAATCCTGTATCTAACAATCAGATTCAGTTAGTCTAATTTGCAGGAGCTTAACCTGCCTCACACACACTGACCTGGACATGAGCAAACACACTCTAGGTCCCAGAATCCTTTGCAGCCTGTTTCAACCTTACATTGCATTCAATTTACATCAGAAATGAGAAGTCAGAACCAAGACTTATACCATTTTCATTCATTTTCCATGTTTTCTGTGCATTCAAGCTACAGTGTAGTGGAGGGAGACATGAACGCCTCCATGCTCGTCTTTTGTTAGCAACAATCTCTCCAGCTAACAGTGATGAGTGATTTAACTCCTCAAAACAACAAACTATTTAGTCAGTGTTAGATATACAGTTCTGACAGAAAGTTGGTGAACCCTTTACAATTTTCTGTATTTCTACATAAATTTGACCTGAAATATGATCCGATCTTCATCTAGTCCTAAAACCACAAAGAAACTAAAGAGAATCCAATTAAATAAAATGTGCAAAGACGTTATAGTTTTATATTTATTTATTGAGCAAAATTATCCATTAAATACCTTTGTTCAAAAAAGTATGTGAACCTTTTCTTTTGATGACTATTGTGACTCCCTTAAGTAGCAATAACTTCAAGTAAATGTTCCCAGTAACTGGTGATCAATCCTGCACAATGGGTTCATGGAATTTTGGCCCATTCTCCCTTACAAAATGGTTTCAAGTCAGTAATGTTGGTGGGCTTCTTTACATGAGCTGCTCTTTTTAAGTTCTTCCAAAACATTTCTATTGGGTTAAATGACTTTGGCTTGGCCATTCCAAAATATTATGTTTCTTCTGCATTAACCACTTCTTTGTAGAGTTATGTGTATAGTTAGGATCATTGTCTTGCTGCATTAAGTTTCATTTCACAAACAGATACCCTGATATTCTCTTGTAGAATTTGTTGGTACAATCCATAATTAATAGGTCCACCAAGCCATCCTGGACCCGAGGCAGCAAAGCAACTCCAAACCATGATACTACCACCCCCATGCTTCACAGTTGGGATGAGGTTCTTATTTTGGAATGCAGTGTTTGTTTTTTGCCAAACATAATGCTTTTTGTTTACACCAAAAAGTTCTGTCCACAGATTATTCTTACCATAGGCTTCTGGCTTATCCATATGGTCTTCAGCAAACTTCAGACAGGCAGCCGTGTTCTTTTTGGAGAGTATTTGCTTCCCCCTTGCTATCCTATTATGGACACTGTACTTGTGCGTTGTTTACATGATGATGGATTCAGTGGATTCATGAATATTGAGATTACTCAATGCAAGAGTGGCCTGTAGGTCCTTAGGTGTTACCTTGGGGTTCTTTGTGACTTCTCATAATATTATTTGTCATGCCCTTGGAATGATTTTTGCTGGATGACCACAACTTGGGAGAGTAACAGTAGTGCTGAAATTCCTCCATTTGTATATCAGCTGCCTCACGGTGGATTTCTGAAGGTCAAACTCTTTAGAAATGGTTTTCCAGCCTGGTGAACATTGATAATCCTTTTTCTGAAGTCTTGAGGAATCTACTTTGATCAATACATGGAACATTTGCATAAACCTATGTGGTGAAGACCAGACTTGGATAGTGAAAACCCAAGTTTATCTACCTGAAACATGGGAGGACCTGCTAAGTTTATGCCTGGTTGCCATCTCCTTGATTGAAACACCTGACTTCCATACTACTAGAAGTTCACATACTTTTTCTGACAAAATATTCAATGTTGGATAATTTTGCTCAAAAATAAAGGTAAAAAGTATGCTTTTGCATCATTTGTTTAACTGGGTTCTCTTTATCGAGTTCTTGGATTTAGATGAAGATCTGATCATAGTTCAGGTCAAATCTATGCAGAAATACAGAAAATTGTAAGGGGTTCACAAACTTTCTAGCAGCTAATAGATCCGTATACTGATTGAAAATCAAATACTAGTATACACAGTACACGACAGTATTTAAAAATAAAAAGTGATACTTTGTTTACTGTTGATGCTGTTCACAGCCATGTTGATTTGACATCACTTGCTGAACTCTGGGTTGAGAAGATGGTCCCAAAGTTTCTGAATAGTAATTTTGAGTTGAGGTGATATTCCTTTTTTTTTTCCTAGTTTGATGTCAGAAATCCAAGTTTTAGTCAAATGCAGCATTGTTCTTAGCTCACCTCAATCTAGCAACCTATGACCCCACATTGTTGACCTTGGTGCCTGAGCAACCTATGTGAGCTCTACGGTGAGTATGCCTAAATGGGTGATTTTACTTAAAGGGGACATATTATGAAAAACTCACTTTTTCAGTGCTTGTACACACATTTTTGGGTATCTAGAGTGGCTACAAATCCACAAACTCTGTCAGTTTCTTTTGTTCTGCCTATTTCAGAAAACATGTCCTTCAAAAGCCATTCAGATGTCACAAGTGGACCTCATTAGAATTATGCTACCCTCTCATCTGAGAAAATCCACTCATTGTTTTAGAGCTGCCTTTGGGAATGAATATCTCATCTCATCTCATTATCTCTAGCCGCTTTATCCTGTTCTACAGGGTCGCAGGCAAGCTGGAGCCTATCCCAGCTGACTACGGGCGAAAGGTGGGGTACACCCTGGACAAGTCGCCAGGTCATCACAGGGCTGACACATAGACACACAACCATTCACACTCACATTCACACCTATGGTCAATTTAGAGTCACCAGTTAACCTAACCTGCATGTCTTTGGACTGTGGGGGAAACCAGAGCACCCGGAGGAAACCCACGCGGACACAGGGAGAACATGCAAACTCCGCACAGAAAGGCCCTCGCCAGCCACGGGGCTCGAACCCGGACCTTCTTGCTGTGAGGTGACAGCGCTAACCACTACACCACCGTGCCGACCGGGGAATGAATATTCATGAGGAAAGTGCTACCTAACTGTCTGACAGAAAAGTGGGGTGGGGTGAGCAGTGGCTCATAATCAGTTAAAGGAACATGCACTTAAATCAACTGTTTTAAACAGAGCTGTTTAGACAGGGTGAGAAGGGATCTGTGCTGTTTTATCCTTGTTGTATTTTGACCAAAACATGTCACGAGCATTTCATTAAGACCTCAGGGAACTGTGTCAACTTGTGGAAAAGGTGTATAATATGTCACCTTTAAGCAAGATTAGAAAGCAATAAAAAACATCTCCCCATTATTTTCATGAAATATATTTAAGTTGTCTAAGGTGGGATATCACAAGTTGTGATATGAAGAATTTTTTTTCTGCCAAAACCAGATTTTTAGGGGTTGATTTTTTTGCTGGTTGCCAGAACTCAGCCAGAGCAACATTCAATGGGTTTTCCCAGACTGCTATAAGTATATGATGGATGAATTGGTATAATATGCTTCAGGATTTTGGGGGGGGGGGGACCTCTGAGTTCCAGTGCAAAACTGACGAATTGCTACCAATATATATTATTGAACTGTGAAGCTGCTAGTGAATGTGAAATTGTGAGTTAAACCACAGATATTTTCAACATTATGAAATATTAAGTCTCTCGACTAATAATTATGAAATTCTTAACTAATACATAAGACATGCTCTTTCATGGTAACAGTGCCGTCACAAATATTTAAGGATTAAAAGGTTCAACAGAACATTTTATATATATATATATATATATATATATATATATATATACACACACACACACACACACTAAACATACTGTTAAAAAAACAAATGGAAAATGGAAATAGAATTAAATGCAAAAATTTGTCAATGTTTCAGTTCATTGTGTACTTGACATGGTGCAAAACATTATTCTCAAAACACTCAAAAAACAAACTCAGGAGAAACTTTATCTGGGATATGAGGGCACTGTGTTTAGGGAGCGAGCGAAAGGCTCAGTCGTACAGACCTGAGATAGGTACAGATAGATATAGACAGATGGAAGAGGCAAGAGAGGGAGAGATACTTGTGGGAGTTGATAATGGTGTGTGTTGAGAGCGGGGGACTCGGGAGAGCGCTGGGCTAACGATGCTATAATGTAGTGCTGCTGTCCACATGAACAGCGCTGTGACTGATTGGGTGAGCAATGAGAGCAGGCCATGGAGCCACACACACATGCTGCCCAATCCATCAGTTAAGCATGTGGGAAGCCCCTCCCGGCACATAGCCAGCCTGAGATGGCTAATTAACACACACTGGGTTGAGACAGTTTCACCCTCTATGTGCACACACACTCACATTCGTTAGATATGTTACCACTCCATGCTGATGTGTAACTTTTATGTAACAGGGGTATCAATCAATTCTAAATAAACTCAGTCCCACAGGGGACATTGTGCTCTTCTTTCATTTTTTCTTTTAGTATTACTTTTTTCTTTTATTGATATTTTTGCTTTTATTTAGCAATTATATTTTTAGGCTTAGTACATTTGGCGAAAGCGCAAGGGAAACAGAAAGAGAATCTTTATAGGGTTAGGCTCAGAATTTCTTTGCATGTGCCAAAGTCTTTTTGCACAGTAATTAAACAGGAAGTTTACCATTATACTTAAGTCAGTATTTGGTGTGATGACCCTTTGCTTTTTTTCCTTTTTGTTTTTCTTACTTAATATTCCCATCAGAAGGGAACCATCAGGACCTTCTAAGCCTTCATAGAAGGCCCAAACATATCAGTATTTCAAATGTTATATTTAATTTCTTTCATTCTTTCATAATTTAATTATAATTATTCTCTTCTAATTCTAATTCTGCTTCATTTTCTATCAAATTTGCCTCAGAAATGAAAGGGTTACTGCCCTGAAAACATTAAAATCGAATTATCCAAAGAGATTTTTTGTTTGTTTGTTGTCTCTAAGCTGAGAAGAGTTTCGAGCTGGCTCATTCATTGGTTAGGACTTCATTGCCGGGACAGAAGGTCAAGGCAGTGTATGTTTATGTAGGAAGTGACAGATGAATTAACCAATCAGATTTTGATTTACTTTTGCCCGTAGTCAGCTGGGATAGGCTCCAGCTTGCCTGCGACCCTGTAGAACAGGATAAAGTGGCTAAAGATAATGAGATGAGATGAGATGAGATGAGATGAGATGAGATGAGATGAGATGAGATGAGATGAGATGAGAAGAGAATGAGATTTTGATTTATAGTAGGAGGGACCAAAAATTTATTGCCCTCTGCTTTCTCGAAGGCCAACACTAGCTTACCCACAAGTCGGCACTGTCAGTGCAGCAGTGAAGTCACCTTCCAACCGGTGTAGCGTTCATTAGTAGTGTTAGCGAATGCTAATACTGTAAAGCAGTCAAGCCAGTGCTATCAAGAGCAGGTAGCACAGGCTAACGACCAAGAAACTAAGATTTCTGTCTCCAGACTCTTCCACGCACGCTCGCCACAGTATTTTTCACTCAGACTTAAGTATTCATGTCCATCTGTAATTTACTTAATTACTTTTAAAATCAACATCGGCAGCTACACACAACGGAGGGACCTTGCCTACTGCCGCTAATCACTTGCAAAATCCTTTGCCCTGTTGCTTTTTTGGTGTGTCTGGCTAAGTTTTGGCTGAGCTGAAGTCCCAGCTCTAATAGTAACGGTTCGCCACGGAGTCCCAGGTACAATTTGTGTAGTTGTATTCATTGGTATGTTGTAATGAGCATCTTGGAGAATCTGCTACAGTTCTTCTTGAGACTTTGACTGTCAAACTTGCTTCTTTTTTTTATGAGACCCAGAACCTTCTTGCTGTGAGATGACAGTGCTAACCACTGCACCACCTCGTCATGATAGATAGATAGATAGATAGATAGATAGATAGATAGATAGATAGATGATAGATAGATAGATAGATAGATAGATAGATAGATAGATAGATAGATAGATAGATAGATAGATAGATAATATAAATTTTAAATATATATTTTCTAATTCTTAATCCTTATAAATGACTCATCAATTATGTAAAGAAAAGAAAGTGACAGGGCATGGTGTTTTAGGACAAAACTCAACAAATGAGTGGCCTGATGTGAAGCACTATGCCATTACCACCAGAAAGAGGATTATTGCTCATCCAGTCAGGCACCAACATGAGTGACAATTATAACTAAGCAATCCCAACTTCATTCACTCCACTGAGTTCTTTTACCTATTTTGTTGGATCCAGACAACTCTGCAGAACCCTGTAGCTGAGGCCTTCCCCTATGAGAGAGCCTGGCTGATATATTAGCATGGATGCCTCGTTTGAAATTCTCTGGATGAAAGAGTGATGCCTCTAAAGGAAGCCCGGGGCTGTGCACTCCAGCTACAGACAAAACCAAAGCACAGTAGTCCCATTGCGTCTTCATCAGGCCAGAGTTGATCTGTCAGCATGAAAGAGAGAGATCCAGGCTGAAAGGTGTTTAATTACCAAGAGTGAGATATGGGCTTTAATCTCAGGCCATGATTGTTACAAGGAGCCCACCTCTGTCTGGCCACACTGAGGTAATCCCAGCAGAACCATTTAAGGTGTGAAGCTGGAAGAGTTTTTCTTGTGGGTGCATGGATCCAAAAAGGAATCTGCTATGAATAAAAAATAAGAACAGCAAGAATGTTCTTAGCAAAAGTTTGGTAAGTTACATACACAGTTAATGTTTATCTTAAGTATACTTTACTTAAGTATTCCTTAGCTTGAGTGTGAGGAATTATGGCTCCATTTCCTATCAAACTTTTTTGCCTTCTTTAAGTTATTCACCTTTAGTATCAACTTCATCCTGGTCAGGGCCAAGGTGGAGCTGGAGCCTATCCTGGGACCTTGGGACTTAATGCCTCAGGACTCAGTGCCCTAACACACACTAGACAGGATGTCAGTGCTTTGCAGGGTATCTCATACAGACTCATTCATACCTAAGGGCATTTAGATTAGCCATTCCACCTACTAGAATCTTTTTGGGAGGTGGGAGGAAACCAGGGAGAACATCCAAAAGTTCAAAGAGACTGGAGCCAGAGCACCAACACTACCTGCTATGCTGCCATGCCAACCCCTATTTTACCATTTTCTGGTTCAAAATATGCCAGTGGAGTTAAAGCACCAGGTCTAGACATAGGTATTCATGTTGTGGTACAATGCCAAAAGACACCAACTGACATGAAATGTCCATGAATGTCCACCGTCTTTTCTGATAAAATTGGCTTACCAAAACACTTTTCTTGAACTGCATTAATGTGGCTTCTGCACATTATTTATTTCATATTGTGGTCCACATCTGTGTACACAGTCACCTTTACATGCTCTACGTATTCATAAAGACATTCTGGCATATTCCTTTTAAGTTAGATGTAGTTTAGCTTTGCTCTATATATTCCACCAAGGTCATCATTTATAAACACTTTTACCTTTCACCTCTGCCCAAAATGAAGACATTTAATAAACATCTGACAAAGATGTTTTTGTCACGTCCTTTAAACATCTCACTGGGTAAACTTGCCTCAGTTGTTAAATTTGAGTTCATTCTGGACAAATTCCATAACATTCCACATGATCATGTCCTCCATGTCAAATTATATAATGAAGATGCTTGAACAACTGACCTCATCATCATTGCCTGTGGCCCCAAGATCTCTCCAGGCCTCTCAATCCTGGGCCAGTTGTTCCAGTCATCCCCAGCTGAGTCCCATTCTCTTGATTTCTGTCTCCAGGTTGTGACACTGGGTGTTACTTGGTCAGCCACTTTTCCTTTTACCCTTTGGGTTCCAGCTGAGGGTTTGCCTTGCTATGCTGGATGTAGTTTGTGGAGAGTGTGGCCAATCCACCCCCAGCATCTTTGGAGGATCCCCACTTCTAATGTGGGCTCTCCCATTCACTGCAACAAGTTTTGGTTGCTGATGGTGTCAGGCGAGTAGATCTGAAGAATCTTTCTGAGGCAGATGTTAATTAATAATAATAATAATAATAATAATAATAATAATGCTAATACAGTAGCACAGGCAACAATAGGCCTACAATTCCCAAAAATATAATTGCAATTGCTTGCCTAGTGGTTACTGTAAAGCCAGGTATTGCATATATGTTTACTGCTGCCAACTTTGTTGGAGGAGGTTATGTTTTTGCCTCATTACTTGCGAAAATAGGAGATTTTTGCAAGTATGTTGATCTGTCTGTTTGTCCGTTTGTTTGTTGGTGCTCTAGTGTCATCATTTCTTGACCAATCTTCACCAAAATGCACAGGACAACTCACTATGGTCACACAAAGACATCATTAGTTTTTGATGGGTCAAGGTCAAAGGTCGAGGTCACCAAGGTCAAATCTTGTAAAAACACCTAATTGGCCATAACTGCTGTTTCTTTGTGATTTTTGCAAGTATTGTGCTTTGCACAACTTTTCAGTTTGTTTGTTTGTTGGTTTGTTCCCAACATAACTAAAAAAGTAGTGAACAGATTCTGATGAAATTTTGCGGAAAGGTGGACCATGGGCCAAGGACCATCTCATCTCATCTCATTATCTCTAGCCGCTTTATCCTGTTCTACAGGGTCGCAGGCAAGCTGGAGCCTATTCCAGCTGACTACGGGCGAAAGGCGGGGTACACCCTGGACAAGTCGCCAGGTCATCACAGGGCTGACACATAGACACAGACAACCATTCACACTCACATTCACACCTACAGTCAATTTAGAGTCACCAGTTAACCTAACCTGCATGTCTTTGGACTGTGGGGGAAACCGGAGCACCCGGAGGAAACCCATGCGGACACAGGGAGAACATGCAAACTCCACACAGAAAGGCCCTTGCCGGCCACGGGGCTCGAACCCGGACCTTCTTGCTGTGAGGCGACAGTGCTAACCACTACACCACCGTGCCGCCCTGGCCAAGGACCAATTCATTAGATTTTGATGTGAATTTGAATATGTGGCTTGGTGGTGGTATGTACTCTACCAAATGCCCTTCTAGTTGAATGTATGTTTTAAACACTTTCTAATTACCATTACCATTAAAAATTATTTGTAAAGTGTTAGATTTTACATATTGTTGAATGTTTATTTCCTCCTTTTGTTATTATTGTTTATTGACTATTTTTTGCTTGTTTGTTGACTATTTTTGGCTGACATTTTTCACTGGCATCCCTATTAATTAAAGGTAACTGATGTAGTTAACAACATACTTATATAATGTTCACTAAATCAAACATACAGTGATTTTTTTTATTCGAATATTAATAAACTCAATGCATTTTCCATTTACCTTGACAGAAAGTAATGACACTGCGTCAGTGCATCTTTCATGCTAGAAAATAGAAAGGAGACAAGATTAATATGAGGGGGGCGGGGTTTCCAGGGTGTGAGTTAATATTAGAGATTTCAAAACACCAGCACAAGTGTCAATCATTCCAGATTCACATGTCGATTGGATCATCTACCGTTTTTATTGGGGGGAAATAGAAGACTGCTCCTTGGGTGTACTCCTTTGTTAAAATGGGGTGTTCCTGTACAAAACATGTAAAGGTTGGCAGGCTTGTAGCAGCATTGAGTTACACTCTACGATTTCTGCCGCCTATCTCTTTGATTTGCAGTGGCCACAAATTAAATTGGCCACAGGTGAACATTACACGTTATGCCTTCTGAAACCACTAATCTTACCTTGCAACCAAAGAACTGCACTAAATATCCAAATGGTTGTGGACACTTGACCAACACAACTATGAGTGTTTCTGTGAATCCTGAGAAATTTGGGTTGGGCAATTTGGCAAAAATGAAGTATGTTGGGTTTTGGTATACATATGTGCCACCCCTGTGTGAACAATGGTCTCAGTCTGGCCACCCCTAGAAAAATTGTCTGGCTCCACCACTGTGAGAGAGAGACATTGAAATCAGGATTGCAAAAGCTTGGGCTGCACTTGAAAAAGTGGACAATGTGTGGAAGTCATCACTGCAAAGGAACATAAAAGTCGAATTCTTTAGAGCCACTGTAGAGTCAGTTTTACTGTATGGATCAAGTTCATGGACTCTCACTGTTGCCCTCAGTAAGACATTCGATGGTGCATAAACAAAAATGCTCAGAGCAGTACAGAACATCAAATGGCAGCAACACATCACAAATGCAAACCTCTATGGTGCCCTGCCAAAAATAATAGCCACCATTGGAGAAAGAAGGTTACGGTTCTGTGGTCACTGTTGGTGTAGCAAGCAGGAGGTTATTCACAAAGTGATACTATGGGATCCACATCATGGACAACAGAGTCGTGGGTGCCCAGCCCGAATGTACATCAACCAGCTAGCAAAGGATGCAAGCTTAAGCAAAGATCAGCTACCGAAAGCTATGGAAGATTGTGAATTATGTAGAAAATTTGTGATGGATGTCCGACCGAGTTCGCTGCTGAGCTGAGCTGAGCTGAAGAAATGTCAGAGAGCTCTGCTGAATTTTTTCACAGTAGGTTCCAGGGAGTTCTTGCTGTATGTACAGGTTTTAGATCTCTCCACATTACACAGGCCTAGAGATGGCTCTGGGACACAAATTTCTAGTATTCACAGAAACAATCCTATATGTGCTTGTTGAACTTCCCATTCCAAATTTAGTCTACTCCCTTTGATGTTATAATAGCCTCCACTCTTCTGGGAAGGCTTTCCACAGAAGAGTGAAGGTCCAGAGTTTGGATTATGGCTGTCAGGATTTGCTCATTCAGCCACAAGAGCATTCGTGAGGTCAGATACTGATGACAGGTGAGGAGGCCTGGGGTACTGTCTGTGTTCCACTTCATTTTAAAGGTGTTCAGTGGAGTTGAGGTCAGGTCTCTGTGAAGGCCACTAAATTCTTCCACTCTAACCTTGACAACCATGTCTTTATGTATCTTGCTTTGTGCATAGGGGCACTGTCATGCTGGAACAGGTTTGGACTCAACCCCTTCCAGGGCTCTACATTAACTTTTGAAACCACTTGTCCTGTTGGGCAAGTTGAAAGGAAATTTACTTGTCCGAATGTGAAGTTGACTTGTCCGAAGAAATATTTGAGAAAAAAAACCCACAAATAAACTATTTGTAACCCAACAATCTTTACTGCATTTGCATCACACCGCTTGTGGCTTGTACTCTTGCCATGAGACACTAGAATGTCTCGCCTATATGAAGCTGTACTTTTAAACATGCTGCTCGAGACATCAGCATAAGTAGGATGCGATATGTACAGAGAACATTGCATTCCATCTCCGGTGTCTTGGACCCATTCAAATTCATCCTTCCAAAGAATTGAGAAATTTCCACTCTCTCTTGCTTTCATAGTTCTGCTGTGATTGTTTCCTCTTTTTTTCAGCACCAGATGCCTCGGATTCACTAGACTTCTTTGTGAAGCCGCACTTCAGGAGGGGCATTTTCTAAATGTCTAAATTTTTATAATGAACACCATCAACAACAATTCAAAGATTTGGAAATTACCACATATTCAACGTAAATATACAGTTGAATAATGATCCCGCCAACAGAAATGTCAACAAATCCACGTGTATGACACGATTAAAACCAATCATAAACGACCGTTTACTTTTCAGCTCAAATACACGAAGCAGTATTGGCCGGTTTCGCAAGTGGAATATCCAGTCCCCCCAGGATTTCACGGGCCTTTTTTGTGATTGTTGCGGGCTAAAATGTCTGATGTTGCGGGGGGGGGTGTTCCAAAAAATTGCGATGAAAGTTGCGGTGTTTTTTAGGTTTTTGTTGCGATTACATTGCGGGAGGAAGTGAAAGTTGCGAGAAATTGTTGCAATTTTCTCTTTTTGTGATTAAAATTGAGTGATATGTTAAATATTAAGTTATTACTGAAAAACTATTGATTAAAAAAACAAAGACACTGAGAAATGGTCTTATAAACAACTTTACCAATATAAAAGATTATCAGGACTACAAAAATGCAGAAAAATAGGCTTTACTTATCCAAATGCATCTGTTGGTTCAAAAGTTAAAGTGCATAGAAGCTCACAGCACAACATGAAGTTACCTTAAAATATAATATAAATGCCTCAGCCTTCATGTAAGAAAAAAAAAACTATTAATACTAGTACTGTGTGCAGGCAGTCTCTCCTGAAGGCTAAATTAAACAATAATTATAAACTAATAAAATAAATGGCTCAGGCTTCATAGAAGAAAAAAACCCAATTTGAACAGAATCTCACAGTATGATGCTGAAGCTGCCTAAACAATGGAAAATAAAATACCATTTTGGCAAAAATGTTGGCATCCATTAATTTCTTGTATTAAGTAAAAAATAATGTAAAGTGCACACAGTGCTTCACTGTAAACATAACACACTTTCAGTAACAGAATTTAAGCCTATATAAACACTGCCTCGCACATGCTGCTTCTCTTGAACGTATACATGGAAGTAAGGCGGAAGGTAGTTTGTCGACGTCACCTCAAGACGACGCCAACGATTGGTCAAATTTGCGGGAAAGTTGCGGTGATTGGATATAATTGCAACACCGCCCTGAATTCGCGGGGATTGGTTGAATTTGCGTTGATGTTGCAAATCGCAACATCGTGAAATCCTGGAGGGTCTGAATATTGCACATGCGCACATCGCTCTTTCTGAATAGAAAGATCCGTCGATTCATCAAAACAATATGTCAAGTGAGATGCTTCGGAAATCATGTGAATAAACTCATCTCATCTCATTATCTCTAGCCGCTTTATCCTTCTACAGGGTCGCAGGCAAGCTGGAACCTATCCCAGCTGACTACGGGCGAAAGGCGGGGTACACCCTGGACAAGTCACCAGGTCATCACAGGGCTGACACATAGACACAGTCAACCATTCACACTCACATTCACACCTACGGTCAATTTAGAGTCACCAGTTAACCTAACTTGCATGTCTTTGGACTGTGGGGGAAACCGGAGCACCCGGAGGAAACCCACGCGGACACGGGGAGAACATGCAAACTCCGCACAGAAAGGCCCTCGCCGGCCACAGGGCTCGAACCCGGACCTTCTTGCTGTGAGGCGACAGCACTAACCACTACACCACCGTGCCGTCGTGAATAAACTGATAAATTTGATATGTAACCCGAATATCGGTGTATTTTGGCACTTGTCCGAACAGACAAGTAACTGAGACGATGAACTTGTCCGGCATAAAGTATCACTTGTCCCGGACAAGCGTTAATGTAGAGCCCTGCCTTTGTAGAAGGGAAATCTTAATGGTACAGCATACAAGGATGTTCAAGAAAATTGTGTGCTTCCAACTTTGGGGCAGACACGTTGGTGCGATGGTCATATGTTCACAAACTTTTAACTATATAGTTTATTTTATTATTTGTGTGACAAAAAAAAATCCAGCCAAAGTGTAAACCCAGAGTAAATGAACAAAATATGTGTCCCTTCAACAGGCAGCAGTGTTTTGTGTAAACTCTGGAAGTTTCTACACAGGTGTTCTTCCTGCATGCCACATGTGCAGTGCAGAGTAGAGCTGAAACCCAATCCTTTCCCAGACATGTGTGGACATGTCAGCACTATTAGCCCAAAGGACCAGGACAGGACATTTTCTTCCATGCTGTCTCTCTGGTTACTGTCTGTTATTGCATGTATGCATTTTAAAAGCTTCTTTCTAAAATGTCTCTTCTGACTAAGCCTTTCAGACTTCCCTAAGCCATTTAATGGGACGTTTAAACATAAGCCAGAGGCAAAAAAGGATGAGCTCTAAGTAATAGTTTGGCAGAGGAGGAAGTGCTTGAATATGTCCTATGTGGTGGACTCTAAAGGGAGTCGAGAACCCACTGGGAGTGATTTATAAGACGTATTAATATCCAATATGTCTGTCCTACTGACTTCTGCCCCCTCATTATAATAAGACCTCCACACAGCCAATCCGAGGGAAGAGTTGATCCTTTTGTGAACGTCAGGGGTCACGAGTTTAAGTCTAGTGAATATTAATATTCCTCACTGAATAATTCTACACTGCCAAGAGTTCAGAGAGGGTGAATGGGACCCTGCGGCAGTGTTACAAAGGCCCTGGAATAACCCACTTCAAGAACGAGAGGTTTACCTACAGTACAGAGTGAGGAGAGAGGGAGGCGGAACGTCGCATGATGTACTGCTTCTGCTGAGGTTGTGGATCTGTGTTTAGTCTAAGAACAAAGCGGGAGCATGTAAGCAGGCAGAAAACGAGACAGAGAGAAGGTGTAAACACTCGTTTTCACATAGGTATACGTTTGCAGCTCAGTCTCATATGGGACAGCTTTAGCAAGAACGCTAACTCTGCGCATGTGGGCCACTTTAAATTGACAGAAATGGACTCCAGCTGCAGACAAACAGCCCCAGCTGTATTTTTACTCCCCACCTCATTCCCAAACCTGCTGATGATGGCAGCCCCTATTCACCTGATCCTGCCCTGCTCTGCCAACCAGAGCCCCCATGCAGGAAAAACATCTCCATCTGAGCATGCCGTTGATCAGAATCAGACCTAGCGCCACCCCTTTCTACAGCATATCATTTATCACTAAAACCTCACAAAAAATTTCACAGTAACGCAGTGATATGTTTACAGGCAAATGCAAAAGTTTGCATACCCTCAGTAGAGGTGCCAACAATCCTACCAGACCGAGAGAAAAAAAAATTATCACAAAAATCCCTAGGGTACGTCAGCAGCCGAGACGGATAATTTGTGTGCCAAAGAACTATAAGTAAGTAAGCAGCAAGGCAAAAATCCAGTGTGAGCTCCACTTCCTTTTTTCTTACTAAAAAAAGCTTAGTCTTGCTTTCTCTTGAATTCTACTGGCTCATATGTCCGAGGTTCATAAATTCTTAGGTCAAAATTCATCAAGATAAAACCTCTGCAAAGCGAAAGCATGGACTTCCAGAAGCAAATGTGCCTTTCACATCCTGCATCAATTCCCCTTTAGTGAATTGGCTTTTTTCTCCTCTGGGTGAATTTTATTTGCATTTGGCCTGTGGTTTAGCGAAGAAAGACAGTTTTCAGGTGTCTCCCAAATCACAGTAACACGGAAAAAAAAAAACATAAAAGCTGTTAGCATGGCTGCTTTAAGACAAAAAGTAGAAGACAAAGAAATGCATTTAATACAAACAAGACATTTAGTGAACTTGGTTTCATAGTCGGTCCTTCATTCCAGAGTTCCTTCATTATGACAAGTAACAAAAGTGGGCAAATAGTGAATATTATGATATAAATATAGTGACAAAATCAAAATGATATCGGTTCAACAGTTTCTTATCTCATCTCATCTCATTATCTCTAGCCGCTTTATCCTGTTCTACAGGGTCGCAGGCAAGCTGGAGCCTATCCCAGCTGACTACGGGCGAAAGGCGGGGTACACCCTGGACAAGTCGTCAGGTCATCACAGGGCTGACACATAGACACAGACAACCATTCACACTCACATTCACACCTACGGTCAATTTAGAGTCACCAGTTAACCTAACCTGCATGTCTTTGGACTGTGGGGGAAACCGGAGCACCCGGAGGAAACCCACGCGGACACGGGGAGAACATGCAAACTCCGCACAGAAAGGCCCTCGCCGGCCGCGGGGCTCGAATCCGGACCTTCTTGCTGTGAGGTGACAGCGCTAACCACTACACCACCGTGCCGCCCACAGTTTCTTATTATACTGTAAATATTTAACAGTTATTCCACAAAATCGAGTCGTACATTAGCTGATAGCCGATGAGGCGGAGCCACTGCTGACTTTAGATATATTCAGAAGATTGCTATGTGCAGTGGAATCGACCCCTACAGTCTGGGAAAGAAGGATTTGTCATACGATCTCGAAAACTACCCTTCAGTCGAGTTCCCCGACATCTCGAACTATCTGGTGTTGCAGACGTCCTTCTACACCACAAAACAGATGAAAGCGTGGAAGAGTATGGAGGCTTACAACTTTTTTGTATGTGGCTGGGTAAAGGACCTCGCTATCAAGTCGCTGCCAAATGAATCCTGTATTGTTTTTACCCGTGTAAATATGTTTTTTTTTAAGCTTATCATTCGCGTCTTTACAACGAAGTGCTGCAAGTTGACGTGTAAACAAACAACAGTTGGCTTGATTCTCACTTGTGTTGGCTCTTATCTCTCAGGGAAATCATTCACAAAGATCATCAGAAACCCCTTTAAAGACCTGGATCTTAGTTAAACAAGACGGAGAAGTGATCACGGCGCATTGTAACTGTATGGCTGGGTAAGAATTTTATCGCGACCTTCATGCGTATGGAATTTGTGAGGAGTGAAGAGTAAACAAAGAAACAGCTGGGGACTTTAGCGCTTCGTGACTAAAAAAGTACCATAAAAATAACAACACATAGAAAGAAAAGTACTTGTAAAACACTAAGGACGTAGCTGAGAGGGAGATACAAACCTTTCACCAAGTGATCACTGCAAACTCGAGCATGCTTCGACTCGGCTGCCTTCGATTTCAGTGAGAGGTTCAAAAGCCACTTTTCTCGATGTCTTATTGTGAAATCCTGTGTTTGTTCACCCTTTTTTATTAGTTCACGGGGAACCTTGAAGAAACTTTTATCAGTTTCACGGTTTGATTGATTCGAACAACCTAAAACAACGCCAGCGTAAGGCATTTTTCATGTGAGTAATGCAACTTCTCTGTACAAACACTTTGTCAACTGAGCTTTGATAAACCATCAGCTAAAGTTTTGAATAACTAATGAAGTAGATGTGATGTCACGTGAAACCCAGCAATATGAGCTGATAGCCTAATAGTAGAGTAGCCAATCAGAGCGCGTGATTGCTCATATCCAGTGAATGTAGATAGAATAATACCTAATATGCATTAATAACCTCTTTTGTATCCTTAGAGCAGCTTTTGTTAAGTTCATGGTAAATTTTTAACTTCTTTGCTTTTAGTGCATTTCATTTTTAATTCTGGAATATGTTTTATTTGTTGATAAATTGCAAAATAGACATGTGTTTTCTCTCTCCCCTTCAGAAAATCATGGGGGATGCAAATTTTTCCATTATACAGTACATATGTTCAGCATCCTTTTGAAAACATTGCACAAGACAAGATTTGAATGTTTGCACTGTATCAGAAGTAGAATCATTTCATTGCCAACTTTGACAAGCAAACCAGGAATTTGCTTTGGTCAACATCCATAAACATGCAGGCATTATGCAATGAACATTGCTCAAAAGCAGAGTGCAAAAGTGGCATTTTTAGATTTACCAAGAGCCACAGAATCCAGATCCTATCCCATTTGGAAAGATCAGCTTTGTTGAAAAGAATCAGAGGTGACCTCAGGTCATCACATTTACTGGATTTACTTAACATGGGCTCTGCATTAAAGACCAGCGCGATGATCAGCCAAGTGTCAAACTTCAGAAAGCTACTCATCTGAGAAGGGGCCCACTGGAGCCTGTCAAAACACAGGAGGAGTTGGAGTCTGTCAAAACAGAGGCCATGTTCATCACAACAAAAACAGAAAGAGTCAAGGAGGATAGTGGTTTATTGTGAAAGTGTACAAGCTGCTGTTTCTGTATGTTGATGAGACTAGAAGGGAGATTTCATGAACATTTAACAGTTATTCCACATAATCGAGTCGTACATGAGCTGATATAAGCCATGTACGATGAGATTGAGTGGAATAACTGTTTTATTCGATCCACATTCACTGGATTTTGAGAAACAGAGCATTTTTATTTTTAGCAAATTCAATAAATAAAAACTTTATACAAAACGTCCGACAAAATCATTTCCGCTTAGAATGTAAACAAACCGGCAAAATGACAGGAGCAATTTGTGAAAAATGCTATAATAATAATAATTCTTGAAAAATAAAAAAGAGACGTTCTTACCATCAAATACTTTCATTCCATATTTTGTTGCTTTTTTTTTGTATTTTTTGGGATTTTGTTTTCGGGTAGAGTTTTTATTTCGCCCTCGGTTGGTTCACCAACACGCTCCGCCATTTTGTTTTTCTCTACTCATAGTATATGAGCTGATAGTCTAGTAGTAGAGTAGCCAATCAGAATGCGCGATTGCTCATATCCAGTGACTGTGGATAGAATACTTGTTATCTTCATCCAAATTTCTATCCACTGCATTTGTCTTACTACCACAGATAATAATTTGACCACATTTCCCTGTACTGAGAAAAGACCAGAACACTAGTTTACTCAAGACTCCCTTATAACAGAAGTCTATGGGTAGTTGTTGCATTCTGTCAATAAATAGTTACACAAAATACATTTTTGTAGGACACTTTTATGGAAAAGATATTTGCAAATTATGCTCTTAATGTTTAAACCACAGCACTGTGGAATTCTTGAATCTGATTGGTCAGAATAGCGCAACTTGAAAAACGTATAATCGTTTATATGAGGAAGGTTTCTGCAAGATATTTGTTTATTTATTTGTTTGTTTATCATAAAAAAAGCTCTTCAGAAGGAGTCTCCAATCTCAGTGCTTCTTACCAGTCAGCTGTTCCTTTAAGTTTTCCACCACAGGAAAGTCTTTAGGACAGAGGAGTTTTGCATACTGCAGTTTCTTGGTAGCAAACCACATTTTTCTTTCTTACTACACTCAAGAGAAAGTGATGAAATGATTGTTTATAGCTGCTGTAGGTGCTATTAAGATGTTACAAGTGATAACAGGAACAAACTTGATCCCACAGATGTTCAACGACATAACAAACATAACTATAAACAGTTTCAAAGGATGACATCATTCATTAATATTGCAATCCTTGGTCATTTTCTGTGGTGTAAGAGAAATAAAACACTCGGGAATTATGAAATTGAAGATTTTTCTATAATAGAAAATTGATCCCAAAACATTTGTACCTACAGGTTTTCCTAAATAATAATAATAATAATAATAATAATAATAATAATAATAATAATAATAATAAGTTACATTTATATAGCACCTTTCAAGAAACCCAAGGACGCTTTACAATAGTAGACAAAGAAAGAAAAAAATATATATAATAAGAAAAAAATAAATAAATAATAAAAAGAAAAAAATGGAAATATTTTTCTCATTTGCATGTATGTATTTCAACCACAGGTTACATTTTAACATTTTAACATCTGCTGATGCAAAAAAGTGAAGAAAAAAATAAACAGAATACCTCAAGAGACAAAATATCGAAAAACTTGACCAAAGCATGACAGTCGTTGTGTGAGGAAATCACATTGAACAAGCAAAATTTTAGACATCATCAGGCAGAATGACTGTTTTTAACAGCACATTTACAATGCCAAGTCCAAAAAAGTTGGGACACCGTGTACAATGTAAATAAAAACAGAATGTGTTGATTTTCATATCGTGGAAACCTATATTTAATTGAAAATATTACAACAACATATCAAATGTTGAAACTGAGAAATTTTATTGTTTGTTGAAAAATATATGCTCATTTTGGATTTAGTGCAAGCAACATGTTTCAAAGAAGTTGGGACGGGGCAACAAAAGACTGAAAAAGTTGTGTAATGTGAAGAAAAAAACAACCTAATTTGGTTAATTGGCAACAGGTCAGTAACATGATTGGGTATAAAAAGAGCATCCCAGAGAGGCGGAGTCTCTCAGAAGTAAAGATGGGGAGGGGTTCACCGCTCTGTGAAAGACTGCGTGGGCAAACAGTGCAACAATTTAAGAATAACGTTCCTCAATGTAAAACTGCAAAGAATTTGGGGATCACATCATCTATGATACATAATATCATTAAAAGATTCAGTGAATCTGGAGAAATCTCTGTATGCAAGAGACAAGGCTGAAAACTGACATTGGATGTCTGTGATCTTCAGGCCCTCAGGTGACACTGCATTAAAAGCAGACATGTGTCTGTAGTGGAAATCACTGTATGGGTTCAGGAACACTTCAGAAAACCATCGTCTGTAAAAACAGTTCATTACTGCATCCACAAACGCAAGTTAAAACCAAATATAAACAATATCCAGAAACACTGCCACCTTCTCTGGGCCCGAGCTCTTTTACGATGGACTGAAGTGAAGTGGAAAACTGTCCTGTGGCCTGCAGAATCGAAATTTGAAATTCTTTTTAGAAATCATGGACACAACATCCTCCAGGCTAAAGAGGAGAGGGACCATCTGGCTTGTTATCAGTGCACAGTTCAAAAGCCAGTATCTGTAATGGTATGAGGGTGCATTAGTGCACATTACATGGGTAGCTTGTACATCTGGGAAGGCATCATTAATGCTGAATGATATATACACTTTTCAGAGCGATATGCTGCCATCTAGAAAAAATCTTTTTCAGGGAAGGCCTTCCTTCTTTCAGCAAGACAATGCCAAACCACTTTCTTTACATATTACAACTCCATGGCTTTGCAGTTAAAGAGTCCAGGTGCTAAACTGGCCTGCCTGCAATCTAGACCTGTCTCCCATTGAAAACATTTGGCACATTATGAGGCAAAAATGTGACAAAGGAGACCCCGAACTGTTGAGTAACTGAAATTGTATATCAGGCAAGAATGGGATTACATTTCTCTTTCAAAACTACAGCAATTGGTCTCCTCAGTTCCCAAATGTTTACAGAGTGTTGTTAAACATATAGGTGATGCAGTGTGAGGGGGGAAACAACTCATTTTGGTCAAATGTTTTGATTTGTTTCTTAAAGTTGAGGTGTTACAGTATATTATAGGTGGAAAACTCCTTTTTCGTTTTTTATCTTGTTGGCTGTTTGCTAGAATTCATCCACAGTCACATCTGATGGGTTTTCCCTGGCCATCACTCATACGTTCCATGTCTTGTATACCCCCAAATCAGATTTATTGCTAGAATACATGTCTCTTCAACTCATTTTTGCTCATTAGCATAAATATTAAAATCTAGTACCAAAATGGCATCCTACAGCAACCATTTTCGGATCAGATCCAGACACTGGCCAGAACATGATGTGATGTGTTAATGAGTCAGGCTCTGTGTTAGCATTGGCCACAGCAGGCTGCGTCTTTAGCTGGGGTTACACGTTGGCTTGCGTCAAGCATCTCAACACTTACAGGTCCGTCAGTGTCATGAAATAATTAAGCATAAATATTCATGCCTTGGTTCTATGCAAAATAGCATCTGTTTTGGAATAACATGCCATCTGTTTTTGGGACTTTAA
The DNA here is from genome assembly GCF_027579695.1 of Neoarius graeffei. Classification (NCBI taxonomy): domain Eukaryota; kingdom Metazoa; phylum Chordata; class Actinopteri; order Siluriformes; family Ariidae; genus Neoarius; species Neoarius graeffei. Next base: position 20,717,236 of record NC_083583.1, read on the forward strand.
GGGACGATTGTGCTAAAGAGCCGTTGTGACGCGTGCTATCCATTCTGATCTAAAAAGATTGTTTTTTGCATTGCTTTTAAAGATGTATGCTTTTATTAAGGTGATAAATGTTTCCTATGCGGATCCTGAAAACCTCATCAAACAAATGGTAACGTTCATGCATTCATACTTTATTCTGCCTCATTAATTCACCTGGGTGTGTGTAATATTACATACAGGGGAATGCTTCTTTTATATAAACAATTCCTTGTTCATAAAACACTGTTTAAATGCTGATTAGCATCTAAACTGTCTATAAAACACAATAAACACAAAACATCAGTGTAAGATAAGATTCAAAGATGGCCTCCCTGTACTGTATTAGAGTCACTGCTGTATTAAAAACAGCAAGTCATCAAATACAAGCATCCTCAAGGTACAGCCTGCTCGACACACACTGCAAACACATGTCCCATTCACTCATTTGTGTCCCCATCCATCCTTCTTTCCATCTCTACACCTCTTCCCTGTACCTCCAGTCCCTGAGAAGATGAAACTTTGTGTTCTCAGTTAAATTCAGAGCTTCTCCATGTCTCACATTGCACTGATGGCTTTTAGCACTCAGAGGTGTAAAACACACACATTATAGGTGGGAAGCCATTCCCAGCATCCCTCAGGATGGAAGACGGCAGAAAAATATCTCAGGGACCAAAGATCATGACCTTGCAGATCAGACACAGCACTCGAAAGTGCTGTGTCTTCTGAAAAAGTGTCTGCCAAATTTTCTCCAATGCACCTGATTCAGCAAACCAGCTAATTCTCAAAACCATCATGAGATAAACAAGGTGTGTTAGGACGGAACCAATTTCCACCATGCTTGACACTGGAGTTGTGTATCAAACTGCATATGCACTATCCTAGACAACTTTTGAGTATACATACGTATCTAGTGTGTTCAAATGGAGAAACACAAAGAACTGTAGCATAGGAAAAGGGCATGGATGCTGTACTGAGTTTGCTGAACAAATAAATATGAAACCATGGAATCCCAAAGTGTCCCATAATGTACCATGGGATAGAAAAGGCAGGGCTTGTAATAGATAATAAACATGAATGACATGAAGGCCAGGGCAGCACAGTGGCATAGTGGTTAGCACTGTCGCCTCACAGCAAGAAGGTTCTGGGTTTGAGCCCAGTGGCCAACGGGGGCCTTTCTGTGTGGAGTTTGCATGTTCTCCCCGTGTCTGCGTGGGTTTCCTCCGGGTGCTCCGGTTTCCTCCACAGTCCAAAGGCATGCAGGTTAGGCTAATTGGTGGCTCTAAATTGACTATAGGTGTGAATATGAATGGTTATTTGTTTGAATGGTTGTTTTACCCGATGACTTGTCCAGGGTGTACCTCGCCTCTTGCCCATAGTCAGCTGGGATAGGCTCCAGCTTGCCCATGATCCTGCACAGGATAAGTGATGATGGGTGATGGGTAATGGATGGCTGGACATGAAGGCCATAGAGGGTTCATCTATGGTGCCAGCTCCATCTCCATCTTGTAACTGTAACTATTATTTGTACAGTAAAATACTAAAATACACATTTTTCAGAAAACTATCTTCCTACTGAACACAATTCAGTATTGTTCATATTATTTGCATTTTAATATAATTTCTCAAAACAGTTAGCATATAAGGAATCAAACACTTTGGGAAGTGTTGTTGTAGGAAAATAAGCCCATCCTGAATCAGAGTTACCACAAAGTTGATTATTTTCCAATAACATCATGTGTTTAAAGTCACTAAAATTCTGTAAAGCTGCTTTTTTTTTTTTTTACTAATGAATAACACATCATACTTTTTCATCCATTTAAAGTTACTTTTAGGGAGGCTACGTGTAAGAATTTGTAAGAATTTAACTAAAACTGTCAACAGAATGTGAAGAAGTAATAGCTTAGACGTTATGTTAAAGATGTCTACATTGCAGAGATATCTCCTGAAGTTAGCATGCTATCCAGTTAGCCCCGAGACAGGACACAGATAAGATAAGATAAGATAAGATAAGATAAGATAAGATAAGATAAGATAAGATAAGATAAGATAAGATAAGATAAGATTTATTCATCCCTTGGTGGGGAAATTTACATTTCAGCAGCTCACAGATAGAAAAGAGTCAGGAATAGACGATAACAAAAAAAGAGTGCAATAAAAGTATTTAAAAAACAGTAGGAAAATGTATATATCTATGTATAAAATTAAAAAGTAAAAGAAAAAAGTAAACGCACTGGCCATGTATGTAATGTACACAACAAAATAAGAGTAGTACTTCACCTGAAGTTGAAATATTGCACTAATGAAATACTGGCAACTGAAATAGAAATATTGCACCAGGTAGTGAATGTTATTGCACAGCATAACATGACTAACGAGGGTGGAATTGTGTGTAAAGTAACCAATAAATGACAAAAAAAAACCACAGGCCATGAACATAATTGTACACAACAATGAACTAAGGCTATGAACATAATTGTACACAACAATTATAAGAATGAGAAATGAATAAAAAAAACTTGCAAAAAATACAATTCATAATAGAAAAACAAATACAATCCATTATATCCACACCATCCATCTCATAATACCACTTTGTACATCAAGAGGTGATAGTGAGTCACATAGTGTCCAGTCTACTCTCAGTCCAAAATGAGAGAAGACGTTACACGTCACTGGTTGCTACATACCCATTAGCCTCTGAGCTCAGACTGCTGAAGACTGAAAAAAAGAGAAGCAAATGGGTTGCTGCAGCTCACAGAAACTACTGGAATACAGGCACCAAAACATGGATTTGCGGTTACCATTTTTGGAAAGAAAAGGGACCCTACCAGAAGAAACTGAATTGCAATGCCACTAAGCAACATGAAAGACTGGATTACAGAGCCTCCACTCACTTACCTGGACATTGAAATCTCATTTCTGGACTCAGTGTTTAAAAGTTACAGAGCCATAGTACAGTGCAAAAAATTGAAAACTGAATTCATTCTCATCTCATTATCTCAAGCCGCTTTATCCTTCTACAGGGTCGCAGGCAAGCTGGAGCCTATCCCAGCTGACTACGGGCGAAAGGCGGGGTACACCCTGGACAAGTCGCCAGGTCATCACAGGACCGACACATAGACACAGACAACCATTCACACTCACACCTACGGTCAATTTAGAGTCACCAGTTAACCTAACCTGCATGTCTTTGGACTGTGGGGGAAACCGGAGCACCCGGAGGAAACCCATGCGGACACGGGGAGAACATGCAAACTCCACACAGAAAGGCCCTCACCGGCCACGGGGCTCGAACCCAGACCTTCTTGCTGTGAGGCGACAGCGCTAACCACGTGATAAGATATCTTAGAATAAGTTGGTTGCAATCAAGAAATAGGTTTAATAATCTCAGAATTGGTGCCTTGTATTCCTTTAATAGGAAATACTAGATAATTTCAACAATTTTCAAGATATTTTCACTTGCTATCATTTTTTGCAGTGTAGTTCATAAACAGTTTTTTTTTTTTAGTGGCTATGTGGAAGATCTGCTAATTCACAAGTCAGCAACTGTGAGTGCACATTCCCATAAAGGTAAGTTTGCACTCCTATTTTTGGCTCAATATTACAACCCCGATTCCAAAAAAGTTGGGACAAAGTACAAATTGTAAATAAAAACGGAATGCAATAATTTACAAATCTCAAAAACTGATATTGTATTCACAATAGAACATAGACAACATATCAAATGTCGAAAGTGAGACATTTTGAAATTTCATGCCAAATATTGGCTCATTTGAAATTTCATGACAGCAACACATCTCAAAAAAGTTGGGACAGGGGCAATAAGAGGCTGGAAAAGTTAAAGGTACAAAAAAGGAACAGCTGGAGGACCAAATTGCAACTCATTAGGTCAATTGGCAATAGGTCATTAACATGACTGGGTATAAAAAGAGCATCTTGGAGTGGCAGCGGCTCTCAGAAGTAAAGATGGGAAGAGGATCACCAATCCCCCTAATTCTGCACCGACAAATAGTGGAGCAATATCAGAAAGGAGTTCGACAGTGTAAAATTGCAAAGAGTTTGAACATATCATCATCTACAGTGCATAATATCATCAAAAGATTCAGAGAATCTGGAAGAATCTCTGTGCGTAAGGGTCAAGGCCAGAAAATCATATTGGGTGCCCGTGATGTTCGGGCCCTTAGACACATACAGGCATGCTTCTGTATTGGAAATCACAAAATAGACTCAGGAATATTTCCAGAGAACATTATCTGTGAACACAATTCACCGTGCCATCCGTCGTTGCCAGCTAAAACTCTATAGTTCAAAGAAGCCGCCGTATCTAAACATGATCCAGAAGCGCAGACGTCTTCTCTGGGCCAAGGCTCATTTAAAATGGACTGTGGCAAAGTGGAAAACTGTTCTGTGGTCAGACGAATCAAAATTTGAAGTTCTTTATGGAAATCAGGGACGCCGTGTCATTCGGACTAAAGAGCAGAAGGACGACCCAAGTTGTTATCAGCACTCAGTTCAGAAGCCTGCATCTCTGATGGTATGGGGTTGCATTAGTGCGTGTGGCATGGGCAGCTTACACATCTGGAAAGACACCATCAATGCTGAAAGGTGTATCCAGGTTCTAGAGCAACATATGCTCCCATCCAGATGACGTCTCTTTCAGGGAAGACCTTGCATTTTCCAACATGGCAATGCCAAACCACATACTGCATCAATTACAGCATCATGGCTGCGTAGAAGAAGGGTCCGGGTACTGAACTGGCCAGCCTGCAGTCCAGATCTTTCACCCATAGAAAACATTTGGCGCATCATAAAACGGAAGATACGACAAAAAAGACCTAAGACAGTTGAGCAACTAGAATCCTACATTAGACAAGAATGGGTTAACATTCCTATCCCTAAACTTGAGCAACTTGTCTCCTCAGTCCCCAGACGTTTACAGACTGTTGTAAAGAGAAAAGGGGATGTCTCACAGTGGTAAACATGGCCTTGTCCCAACTTTTTTGAGATGTGTTGTTGTCATGAAATTTAAAATCACCTAATTTTTCTCTTTAAATGATACATTTTCTCAGTTTAAACATTTGATATGTCATCTATGTTCTATTCTGAATAAAATATGGAATTTTGAAACTTCCACATCATTGCATTCCATTTTTATTTACAGTTTGTACTTTGTCCCAACTTTTTTGGAATCAGGGTTGTAAACCAAACATATCATTCAAAAACATTCAGCTCTGTTATTTTATTGAGTCATAAGCAGTGTGTTGAGACAGTCACATTACTAATAAAAAAGTTTACATATCTGCCGTGTCGTAAACCGTACGGGTAGCAGTCTCATGCACAACTGATGTGCGAGTTGCTTCAGCTGTCTTCTTGCTAAAAACTGAGCTATTGCACTACTGATGCATGAGTGACTGTGGCTGATTATAAAACAGTATTATCTGGACCAGCTCTAAGTTTCAACAGTTTGATCGAATTTTGCGTATTCTTGCCCTGCTGTTAGTTAGTAGTTGACTTTTTTTGGTAACTCATGACTGTAAAATTAGATTGCATGAACCCAGTAGTAGATCAACTTAAATAGCTGTACGCTAGGTTCAGTGATAATTCTATGATAGTGGTGGTGGTGTTTTTGGAGGGAGGAGGGACTGTACATTTCCTTGTTTCTTATGATAGGCGTGGATACCCCAACTTTCTGGTGATATACTGCCCCCTATTTGTTTGGAATGTGGAGTGTGAATTCGCCAGGTGGCCACTTCTTACACATCACTCCTTTAATGTTGTGGTACATCCATGAGACAAGGTAGTTCCCGTTGCTATCTCTAAAAGTAGACATTATACAGATTTAGAGTTACATTTACACATACCTTTGACTTGAAGATCCATTTAAAAAAAACAAAAATACATTTTGCATAGACATCTGTTTAGGGAAAAAAATGTGTCCTTAGTCTTTTATCAGAGGACAGTAACGAAGTAAATTTACTTGAGTACTGTAAGTACACTTTTTGAGTATCTGTACTTTATTTAAGTATTATTTGTGTTGGAAACTTATGACTTTAACTTCACTACATTTGAAAGACAAATATCGTACTTTTCACTCCACTACATTTTCTATCAAGGTCCTCGTTACTTGTTACTATGAAGCAGCTTTGAAAGTAGATGTTTTTTCTTTTCTTTTCTTTTCTTTTCTTTTCTTTTCTTTTCTTTTCTAAAACATGATTGGTTTTTTCGCAGGTGACACTGAGAGCCTATCAGTAAATCACTAGGGTCACGTCACATCCATAGACTGTATAAAATCAAGTTCAATGATTTCTCAGCGGCATTATTTAACACAATCAGTTGATGGCAGAATGGAAGGCGGCGGTTCTTCTGGGGAATGCACACACTCATGGCCATACCTAGAACCCATGTTTCAGTTTTCTGAAAGGATTAAAGATTCATTTGGTTTTAAATGTTTGCTTTGTTTGCCTAAAACAAACCACATCACAGCCTACAAAAACTCGCTGTCCAACCTGTGGAAGCATATTGAGGTATGTAAATGTTTTATTCCAAGAGAAAACTTGCAATGAAGTTGTCTGTGCTTTTAGAGCTAGCGATAATGTTGCAATAGCTATACAGTCTGGTTAATCAAATGACTTTCTATGGATTTGCTCATCAAGTTCCCGTAGCCTTGTCCATGGCTAACATTAACACATAGCTAGTTAACGTGGACACTGTTAGTTAGCATGTAAAAATGGAGTTACGCTAACATGAATAACATTAACTTATCTGAAGTCCTTTCAGAAATATGTTTTAACATAATCTTGCCAAATAAACAGAATGTAGAAATCTTTCTTTTCTCGTAACGTTGGCTACCCAATATGATTTTGAATTTGAAAAGTGTTTGCTAGCGTCAGGTGGAGCTTCACTGGCTAGCTAGCTTAATGTTAAACCACCATGATGACACAGCATGCATTTATTTTGTGAATTCACAAAATAATCCAGTCGGTTGCTTCAGAGGCATGAGGTGTTGTAAGCGTTGTGGCAATAATACAACAATGCTTTGACAGAAAATGTACTTTTAATACTTAAGTATTTTTAAAAGCAAGTATTTCAGTACTTTAACTTAAGTAAAAAATTTGACTGTACAACTTTCACTTGTATCGGAGTAACATTTGACCAGTGGGATCTGTACTTTGACTTAAGTAATGAAGTTGGGTACTTTGTCCACCTCTGCCTTCTATTATCAGGGAGTTTCATTTTTTTGTTTAAAAAAAATCTGTTCTTTTGTTAGTAAAGGGAAATATGGTGAAATTCTCATCTGTGGTAATTACACATATGCTACAGATGTGATGGCCAGAGATTAGACTGAAAAACAGTGGAGAATTCCTTTGAGTCCTTTAAGTTTTAAACCAAATTTGACCTAGCATGGCAATTCCAGTGATCAGTACAGTAAATGTGTTTGCTCAACACACATACATGAACAGAAAAAGTAAAGAATAAAGAGATTTATGAACAGTGGATACGGAAAGGGCGGCACAGTGGTGTAGTGGTTAGCGCTGTCACCTCACAGCAAGAAGGTCCGGGTTCGAGCCCCGTGGTTGGCGAGGGCCTTTCTGTGCAGAGTTTGCATGTTCTCCCCGTGTCCGCGTGGGTTTCCTCCGGGTGCTCCGGTTTCCCCCACAGTCCAAAGACATGCAGGTTAGGTTAACTGGTGACTCTAAATTGACCGTAGATGTGAATGTGAGTGTGAATGGTTGTCTGTGTCTATGTGTCGGCCCTGTGATGACCTGGTGACTTGTCCAGGGTGTACCCTGCCTTTCGCCCGTAGTCAGCTGGGATAGGCTCCAGCTTGCCTGCGACCCTGTAGAACAGGATAAAGTGGCTAGAGATAATGAGATGAATGGGATACGGAAAGGTGAAGAACCATGTTAAACTGTAATGAGCAGTGTGTGCGTGTGTGTGAGGGGGCATCTCCAGCAGGAGGCCCAGCTGAGGGAGGGCACAAATGGCAGATCCCTGAGCTGGAGACCTGCCCACCAATCCTTGTCTCCACTTCCCACCTCATCTCCAGTCCTCTGCTCCTTTCTCCTCTTGTCTTTCCCCTTCCATCCCCTCCTCTCCCCTCCTGTCCTCAAGAGGCTCATTAAAACCCCAAAAATCACACAGGTTCGAACATGGGACTTACTTTGACCCCCCCCCCAAAACAGCCCTAGACTCATCAGTTCAGTGAAATCCTCACTCACACACAACCACACGCCCATAAAATCACCAGCTGCACACTGATAACATACTGTAAATACCAGTCATTTCATATCCAAACTTCTCCAGAATAATCCTGAAAAATACACTTTCTAGTCAGTGATGCATTTAATACATGTGCATAATCATTATATACACCTAATCACCAATCAAACCAACTCAAATTTGTTAACTGGAGGGATCTGGTTTGGTAAAGATTAGCCAAGCACAAGTCCTGAAAAGTGAGCGAGTGGTGAAGAGGCTACATTCCAGATACAGTGGGGCAAAAAATGTATTTAGTCAGCCACCAATTGTGCAAGTTCTCCCACTTAAAAAGATGAGAGAGGCCTGTAATTTTCATCATAGGTACACTTCAACTATGAGAGACAAAATGAGGGGAAATAATCCAGGAAATCACATTGTAGGATTTTTAATGAATTAATTGGTAAATTCCTCGGTAAAATAAGTATTTGGTCACCTACAAACAAGCAAGATTTCTGGCTCTCACAGACCTGTAACAACTTCTTTAAGAGGCTCCTCTGTCCTCCACTTGTTACTTGTATTAATGGCACCTGTTTGAACTCGTTATTGGTATAAAAGACACCTGTCCACAACCTCAAACAGTCACACTCCAAACTCCACTATGGCCAAGACCAAAGAGCTGTCAAAGGACACCAGAAACAAAATTGTAGACCTGCACCAGGCTGGGAAGACTGAATCTGCAATAGGTAAGCAGCTTGGTGTGAAGAAATCAACTGTGGGAGCAATTATTAGAAAATGGAAGACATACAAGACCACTGATAATCTCCTTCGATCTGGGGCTCCATGCAAGATCTCACCCCGTGGGGTCAAAATGATCACAAGAACAGTGAGCAAAAATCCCAGAACCACATGGGGGGACCTAGTGAATGACCTGCAGAGAGCTGGGACCAAAGTAACAAAGGCTACCATCAGTAACACACTACGCCGCCAGGGACTCAAATCCTGCAGTGCCAGATGTGTCCCCCTGCTTAAGCCAGTACATGTCCAGGCCCATCTGAAGTTTGCTAGAGAGCATTTGGATGATCCAGAAAAGGATTGGGAGAATGTCATATGGTCAGATGAAACCAAAATAGAACTTTTTGGTAAAAACTCTGTCGTGTTTGGAGGAGAAAGAATGCTGAGTTGCATCCAAAGAACATCATACCTACTGTGAAGCATGGGGGTGGAAACATCATGCTTTGGGGCTGTTTTTCTGCAAAGGGACCAGGACGACTGATCCGTGTAAAGGAAAGAATGAATGGGGCCATGTATCATGAGATTTTGAGTGAAAACCTCCTTCCATCAGCAAGGGCATTGAAGATGAAACGTGGCTGGGTCTTTCAGCATGACAATGATCCCAAACACACCGCCCGGGCAACAAAGGAGTGGCTTCGTAAGAAGCATTTCAAGGTCCTGGAGTGGCCTAGCCAGTCTCCAGATCTCAACCCCATAGAAAATCTTTGGAGGGAGTTGAAAGTCCGTGTTGCCCAGCGACAGCCCCAAAACATCACTGCTCTAGAGGAGATCTGCATGGAGGAATGGGCCAAAATACCAGCAACAGTGTGTGAAAACCTTGTGAAGACTTACAGAAAACGTTTGACCTCTGTCATTGCCAACAAAGGGTATATAACAAAGTATTGAGATGAGCTTTTGTTATTGACCAAATACTTATTTTCCACCATAATTTGCAAATAAATTCTTTAAAAATCAGACGTGATTTTCTGGATATTTTTTTCTCATTTTGTCTCTCATAGTTGAAGTGTACCTATGATGAAAATTACAGGCCTCTCTCATCTTTTCAAGTGGGAGAACTTGCACAATTGGTGACTGACTAAATACTTTTTTGCCCCACTGTAGTTAGGCTTAATTTGAGCAATACAGAAAGAAATTTTAGCCCAATAACAAAAAAAAAAAAAATCATTATCCAGTGTCTAAAATTTGTTGAACTTCATCTCCTGATCTCTGAAAAGGGGCGGCACAGTGGTGTAGTGGTTAGCACTGTCGCCTCACAGCAAGCAGGTTTTAGGTTCTAACCTTTCTGTGTGGTCCTGGGTTCGAGCCCAGCGGCCGGCGAGGGCCTTTCTGTGTGGAGTTTGCACGTTCTCCCTGTGTCTGTGTGGGTTTCCTCCGGGTGCACCGGTTTCCCCCACAGTCCAGTCCAAAGACATGCAGGTTAAGTCAATCTAAATTGACCGTACCGTAGAATGTGAATATGAGTGTGAATGGTTGTTTGTCTCTATGTGTCAGCCCTGTGATGACCTGGCGACTTGTCCAGGGGGTCGCCCATAGTCAGCTGGGATAGGCTCCAGCTTGCCTGCAACCCTGTAGAACAGGATAAGCGGCTACAGATAATGGATAATGGATGGATGGACATCTCTGAAAATGTCTTTTAATGAATGTAAAATGGTTGGAGCTAAAATAGGACTGAATATCATAACCTAATGGAACTTCAGTTATAGAATCACTGTTTGATGGAAGGCGACACAGCGGTGCCATGGTTAGCACTGTTGCCTTACAGCAAGCAGGTTCTAGGTTCTAACCTTTCTGTGTGGAGTTTGTATGTTGTCCCTGTGCCTGCGTGGGTTTCCTCCGGGCGCTCTGGTGTCTCACCAGTCCAAAGGCATGCAGATTGCCCATAAAATGCCCATAGGTGTGAATGTACCGCAAGTGTGAATGGCAGTCTGTCTCTGTGTTAGCCCCGCAACAGATTGACAACCTGTCCATGTTGTAACTTGCCTCTCATCTGAAGTCAACTGTGATAGGCTCCAGCTCACCTGCAATGGATAAGTAGTATAGAATATGAAGGAATGACTGTTTAGTGGAAGCTGACCATCTGTTATGTAATGTCAGTATACTCTGGGTGCCATTACTTATACATTTTGGTTGTTCAAATGTAACTTGAATGTTCAGGCATTACTAAGGGATGACTCTTTCTATGTAATGTAGTTAGCTGTAGTACCACAGCACTGTTGACATTTCAAATATGATTAGTCCGTAGTTGTTGATTAATATTCTATATAGACGCTCTAATAGTAGGTCCGGCAACAAGGCAAATCACAGGTTATTAAATATTAATGTGTGTGTTTCTATACATTATAGTTTTTACAGTAAAAATCATTCACAGGGACTTGTATTTGTATTATATTACTGTATATAGACACAAGTGTTTTATTGGGAAATATGCCACTCGTATTCTTCATATGAACTACATCCAGGACACTGAGAACCACAACCATGATATATTTAACAGATATTCCACGAAATTGAGTCGTACATGAGCTGATAGCCAATGAGGCTCGTAGTGCCGAGTTGGCTCTAAGCCATGTATGAGAAGATTGAGTGGAATAACTGTTTTATTCTATCCACATTCACTGGATTTTGATTAACAGAGCATTTTTATTTTTTGCAAATTCGATAAATGTCAGACTTTATACAAAACGTCTGACAACCATTTCCGCTTACAATGTAAACAAACTGGCGAAATGACAGTAGCGATTTGTGAAAAATGCAATAATAATTATTGAAATTTTTTAAAAATACATTCTTACCATCAAATACTTCCATTACATATTTTGTTGCTTTTTTTGTATTTTGGGGGGTTTTGTTTTTGAGTAGAGTTTTTATTTCATACTCGGTTGGTTCAGCAACATGCTCCGCCATTTTGTTTTTCTCTACTCACGGTATATGAGCCGATAGCCTCGTAGTAGAGCAGCCAATCAGAGCACACGATTGCTCATATCCAGTGAATGTGGATAGAATAATTTCCAATATCTTCACTCATGAGGATATCAATGAATTGTTTTGATAAATTTGGGTAATTATTGTTTGTGAATGTGTCTATATAATAAGAAGAAAATGACATGTTGGTTTTTATCTTCGTGTGTCGAAAAACTCGCATTTTTCATACAAAATACATTGCAGATCTGAGTGATGTATTTCCCGATAGCTTCACTCCGATGATGTCACTCCCAGTGTTTTCCTGCAGACTTGATGCGTGTTGTCAAAATGACAAACCAGTTCAAAATTAAAATTCTTTTGATTAACTTGCGGGTTTTGTGTGTGTGTGTGTGTGTGTGTGCCCATGTAATATAATGAACATTACACGGTGGCACGAAGATATGAAGTTTATCTTCTCATATTGAAAAATACTTCACCATTCGAAGATGAACATATCTTTGTGCGACTGTGTAATATCCTCTATGTATTGTGCTGTTGTTGTGTCTCATCTCATCTCATTATCTGTAGCCGCTTTATCCTGTTCTACAGGGTCGCAGGCAAGCTGGAGCCTATCCCAGCTGACTACGGGCGAAAGGCGGGGTACACCCTGGACAAGTCGCCAGGTCATCACAGGGCTGACACATAGACACAGACAACCATTCACACTCACATTCACACCTACGGTCAATTTAGAGTCACCAGTTAACCTAACCTGCATGTCTTTGGACTGTGGGGGAAAACGGAGCACCTGGAGGAAACCCACACGGACACGGGGAGAACATGCAAACTCCGCACAGAAAGGCCCTCGCCGGCCACGGGGCTCGAACCCGGACCTTCTTGCTGTGAGGTGACAGCGCTAACCACTACACCAGCATGCCACCCCTGTTGTTATGTAACAAAGAAAATTGTATAATCATTGCTATGATGGAATTTTGTATTAGATAATGGAAAATCTTCAGGACAAAGTTGGTTTGAACTTTCCACTGTCTCTGTAACATGAACGGTTGCACAGGGTTTTTGAAAACAGAAGAAAACAGAAAAACAGCTGAGCGAATGGTTGTTCAGAGCTGATATAACCTCAGTGATAACAGGAAGTAACTTGTGACATGGATGTTCTCCAACATTAAAAGTAAATATAAATGGATAAAGATTATGATGTGATGTCCATTAATAAATCAAATAAATGAATCATATATATGATATAAGAAGAATAAAATACGTTGAGATGTACTGTTACAGGAATATATCTATGTGGCGGGGGGGGGGGGGGGGGGGGGTGATTGAACGCCGGTTTGTGAATGCAGAGCGAGGCTGGGGAAGGTGAGTCGCAAAACGATCAGACCTGTCTGATTAACGTTGGGTGTTTCTTTCAGTGATGACTGAGGGCTGATAACGGGAAGGAAAGAGCAGAGAAGGCAGTTGAGCTGAGCTTCAGCGTAAACAAGTTGCTGTGTGTTTTGTGTGTGTTTGTGTGAATTAAAATGGTGAAAAGCTTTGAGTTTATTAAAGCGTCTGTTGACACAAAGACCCACTTGTCCGCGAGCTTCAGTGTTCCACCACGCCCAGGGGGTTGCACAATCTACTTTGGAGTGGCAATGTTTTATTTCTTACATATGACCTTCTCCTTCCAAATCTCCCATACCGTCGAAACACAGTGTGATGTTTACCTGGAGGAGGATAATTTCATGTTTTCCATGAGATGATCAAAAGAAGTGGAAAGCAATCTGCTTGCTACTGCCATTTCAGTCATGCTGGTATGTCAAGAGAAACCTTCCCACACAAACCCCTTCACTCTCTCAAGACAAACAGGCCCAGAGAATTCAACAGCGCTCACTCACAAACCCCTGAACCCAAAACACAGGTGCCACCACTCTTTCATCTCCATGGCACTGAAGGTCAACAATGTAACGGTGGTTTGAGCATAAATAATATATTTTACGTCTTCACAAAGCCAGTGAGTTTAAAGATTCTGCTCTGTTGTGGGCTGAAAGCAAGATACATGGAAACGTGGGGGAAGAGGAAATGGGCGGTCAATGAAAGAGAGAGAGAGAGAGAGAGAGAGAGAGAGAGAGAGAGAGTCCTGAACTGTGCTCCAGGTCTAGCAAGAGCTTTCCTCTAAAGAATTTCTAAACAAAGCCATCGAAAGAACAAAGGCCATTGCTGCCTCCTGTGTCAGTGTCTGTGCTTGATTTGTCTCCTTCTCCAGCAGCACACATTGTCCAGCCTTGAAGCTGACGGGAACCGAGAAAGTATAATACAGTCTTAATATTTGTCTTATTCTGTCGCTTTCAAAATGGTGTCTAAAGAAGGGCTTTGAGGATTTTGTGACATAGCAGTGGAGCTCAGTATCAACTACCATCACATGCTATTGTTATACATACCGTACAAAGTACCAGATAAAAGTTTGGACACCCCTACTCATTCATAGGTTTTTCTGTATTTTGCATTTTCTACGTTGTAGAATAATACTGAAGACATCGACACTATGAAATAGCATCTGGAACATATTGGGAATTATGTGGTAAACAAAAAAAGTGTTAAAAAACAAACTATGTTTCATATTTTAGATTCTTCAAAGTAGCCAGCGTTTACCTTGATGACGCTTTACACACTACTGGCATTATCTTAGGCCCTGTCCACACGGCAACGGATTCAGGTGAATCTGATAAAATTGTTTATCGTTTCGGCCTGGCGTCCACATGGCACCGGCGTTTTGAGTGCCCCAAAACGAAATCTTTTGAGAACGGGTTCCAGAGTGGAAAAATCTGGCAACGGCACTGTTGCGAAGTTGTCTGGATGAGTAGAACGGATTTGTTTATGATGACATCACAACCACATGACAATCCCGCCAGCAAAAATAGGGAAAAAAAGGAGCGATCTCACCTCTTCAGATGTTGGTTTAAGTCCGACAATACATTCCTCAAAAAGGGCGTAGAAGAACAAAGTAATCCATCAACGTGTAGCATTCAATTTATTCCGGACCATTAAAGAATTCTGGAGGATATCAGAATGTTGGCGTACCGGCTTCCATCTACCCCCGTTCATTCCTCTCTCTCTCCATCTACCCCCATTCATTCCTCTTTCCACGTCTCCATTCAAAAAACGAGCACGTGATTTAAAGGGACTATAGCCATAGGACAGGGAGTGAGAAGGTGTGCGTGTGTGACAGTGACAGGGAAGAACCTAGGCTCATGCTCGCCCTGAATTTCTCTTAAAGTGAAGGCAGAAGAATGTTCAGCGCCTGGCCAGGCTTTCTATGTATTAATTTACATAGACGTTTTAATATGAAATATAAATAAGTGTCTTAGACAATAGATACTATTTTACGCTACTGACTAATAATCAAAACTTTATGTGGCTGATGCTACAGAAGAAGGGGTTTATGCGCATGCGTCTACTTCTATTGTTCTGGTGTCTCCGATGGGACCATCTTACAGCGCACGTAGAGGTGTGGCATGTGTATTGCATCGTTTTCAGCAAGCGTTGCGTTGCCATATGAACCTGAAATTTTACTGATCCGTTGCCCATGTGGATGCGATATTTAAAAAAAAAATCTCGTTGCCGTTGTCGTGTGGATGTAGTCTTAATCGGCTTCATGAAGGAGTCACCTGGAATGCTTTTCAATTAACAATTGTGTCTCGTCAAAAGCTAATTAATGGATGAGTTTCTTGCCTTTTTAATGCGTTTGAGATCAAGCAGTAAATAATAAATAATAAAAATACAGTAAACAGCCCTATTCCACAACTGTAGTAATCCATATTACTGTATATCGTATATATGTCTCAACTAAGTAAAGAGAAACGACATCCATCATTACTTTAAGTCATGAAGTCTCTTTTAATTCATAAACATAAAGACAAACCATTGAATTAGAAGGCGTGTCCAAACTTTTGATTGGTACTGTATGTTTTGTTATTAGCTCACCTGGCCGAGAGGTGATGAGTTTATGCCATCATGTGTTATCCGTCGTCTGCCGTCAGTTGTCCACATTTCATGAGAATCGCTTCTTCTCTCTCAGTTCTTCACCGATTTTTATTCTTTTTGGCAGGAAGGTAGGTCTGCCTGCGGTGTATATGGCTTCTAACCAAATTTGCATAATTGCAATTAATAATAAAGATATGGAGTAATTAAGCCCTAACGAGCAGTTTCCACACAAATCACTTCTTCTCCTTCAATTCTTCACCCATTTTTATTCTTTTTGGCATGAAGGTAGAGGTACCTAGGATGCATATAACTTCAACCCAGATTTGCTTAATTACAATTATTAATGAAGTTGTGCACTAATTAAGCCTTAATGAGCAGTTCAACAAGAAGCACTTCTTCTCGGTCAGTTCTTCACTGATTTTGATTCTTTCTGGCATGAAGGTAGAGGTACCTAGGGTGTATATAGCTTGTATATAGTGTATGTAGCTTGCAACATTTATTTCGCAAGGTGGCCCACTTTAGATCGTTCCTTCTGGACTAGATGGGGCCGGAGTGAGCTACGCCATCATTGACGGTCTCGTTTACTTGTTAAAAAGATTTCATGGCGCCAATAAGTATTCATTCATTCATTCATTCATCTTCAGCTGCCTGTTTTATCCTGATCAGACTTCCCTTGAACACTTGGGAACACTTGATGTAAGGCAAGTGCATCGCAAGGCACTATGCACACACACACATTCACACTCTCATTTACACCTCTGGGCAATTTAGTGTAGCCAATCTACTGACCTGCATGTTTTTTGGAAGGATGAAGGGAAACTGGAGAACCCGCAGGAAACCCACACTTACACAAGTAGAACATGTAAAACTCCATACAGACAGTAACCCAAGATCAGGATTGAACCTGGGACCCTGGTGTTGTGAGAGGATCCAGTTTCCCCACAATACTGTGAAGGTAAAATCACCTCCATTGGTACACTTGTTAAAAATGGTTAAAGCTATAACCCTAGAAGGTTTTTCTGGTTCCTCTGAGAGAACCCAACAATCAAGGGCTTCTTTTTCTTTTAACAACAGCCAATTAACAGTCTTTGTGCTGAACTGTTCTGGAATAATTAGACTATGAATGACCATAAATATAGTATAATAAACTATGAATACATTCGTATCATGTTATTATGGATTCATAAGGAATGGTGCAAATTGTTATACTGGTTGAAAATGAAAAGATGAAAATGCATTATGTACATGTATTATGAATATCTTTTAACATGATTCATTTCAAGTAGCATTTATAACACTTTATATCAAAATTTTAAGGAGATATCAGCAACAGCGTGGGGGTTGAGGCAGGGCAAGAACGGCAGACTTAGGATCACTTCCTTGTTCGACTTTTGGAAGGGGGGTGGAGGGGTGGGAGTGATCACCCTTTATGCAGACCAACAACCCAGTGCTCCATTAAAGGAGTACTGAAGTCATTTTTAAATTTGCTTTATTTCTTAATTAACGTGTTATTCAATTACGTTTTCGGTTTTAGTAACCTTATATTGTGACTCGTATTGGCAACTAATTGCAATTAAATATTATACTTATCGGCCTGTTCGGTTTTTAGCCATGTTGAATTTAGTTCGTTTGGTCCACGGCAGGCGTCGCTTAATCCGCGCAATCTTCACGAAACTTGTGCGAGACTTCGAAATGTGAAGTGTCAGCCAGGTGTCAGTGCCGCCATTTTGAAAACTGTTTTCCAAACAAAATATTGCACAAAAACGAGTTTAAATGACGATTACTGCCTACTTTCTTCAATCTTTCCTGATTGCTATCAAAACAAATAAAACTTCCAGCTTGATTACATCAGCATTCCATACATGTCAACCTATACGGATTGTCCGGAAATTATATGGATTTTAGCTCATTTCAAGGGCGTACGGGCGTATAAACAAAGTCTTACGGATTTTCTGTATTTTCTGACCTAAATTTATTTTGTGTATCTTACTTGAACATCGTCAGCTGATCGTCACAAAAACATACAAAAGCTCGATTTATAGACAAAGAACAGCGTGTATGCAGGGGCAGATAACCTAGACTATGTGAAACCGGATGTTTATTCCTCAAGCCTCGTGCAGTATCACGACTGCGAGACTTCGCTCATTCAGGTCATGTGCACGAACTGCATTTAAACACGCCAAACGGTCATTGTTCGAACGATTTTCTCATTGTGCAGAGCGACATTGTTTACACCTGAGAGATTTTGAATAGCGTCTGCTGAGTGAAAGAATGGGAACACAGAGAAAGAAAATGAGATACGGCGGGCGGTATCTTCCTGAATGGAAGGAGACATTTAATGGTGTCCTTGTTCAGGCGAAAAATGAGGAGTACGCCCACTGCACAGTTTGTGTGCGAGATATAAAAGTTGCGGCGTCTGGAGTTTACGACGTGAGGGAACACATGAGGTCCAAACTACATCAGCGAAATTTGCACCAGAAACAGAATCAGCCGCAAATGACGATGTTTGCAAAGCCTAAGACGGATGATCAACCAACAAGTGTAATAAGAGCAGAAGTTACGATCTGTAAGCAGAAGTTACGATCTGCAATGCTGACTGTGAGAGGGTATTCTCACAGGTCAGGAAAATCCACACTGACTGCAGAAAAAACCTGGGCACAGACACCCTTACTGTGGACAAAAATGGTCTCTGTGAAAAGTATCCCATTGAAATGGGAGCAGCCTACACTAGGGCTGTGTACCTAAACGTAACATCAGGTACAGGTACCGGTACAGAGGTTTAGGTAGAGGTCCGGACCTGTACCTGTACCTGAACAATTTGACAAATTCTTCTGAACTTCTTCAATAATGACAGAAACATTAATAAACTGTTGACAACTTGTCAGTATCTTTATTCAAAGAAAACTGAACATACCATAACTAGGTTTCCTACCTCACTTCTCAATCACCCTATAGTTAACTTGGGACAAAAAGTCATAAGTTGTCTCACAGCAAGAAGTGACGACACTAGAGTACTACAGACTACGCGCAGTCCGCGGCCTTTAATTACGCGGCAAAATTACACAAAGCAACAAAGGCCGCCAATGCCAGCAAAGGAAAAATGGCTGACCTGCTTTTGAGTCTTTTTGACCAATCAGAACGCTGGATCAGCCAAGCTCTCGCAATGTCTCGTGAGACTGTGGTGAGAGGATCTCAAATCAAAGATGGCTCTGATTTCAAGTTTCAGCGCGGCATTTTACGTCTTTTCCAGTGCTAAATTTTCATCTTTGTGGTAGGATTTACGCATCTTCAGTCACAAAATAAGCAGATACTTGGTGTAAATTTATATCGGTACAGTACCGGTACTTCATGATCCGGTATTTTGGACCTGTACCGAATCGATTTTCACGGTACAGTACCGGTACACAGTACCGGTACGCAGCCCTAGCCTACACTTTGACTGACAGTGCACAGACAGTGGAGTTTGAGTGTTTTTCCTGAGTCTGCAAAAAGTATTTTCCTTTGGAGTGGGAGCAGCCTACCCTATGAACAATAGGATAGCAGTAAATGTGTATTGTATAAATGTAGATCAAAATAAAAGTTTGGTTCGATTCGAAGGCTATAAGGATTTTATGTTGATTTTATGGATTTCTTCCTCTGATACTACAGGTGGACGCCCAAAGGGGTTGACGTATGGCATTCGAAGGAGGGCGCGCGTCTTTTGACGACGTTGGCAGATGTCGGTCACTTTGATTTCCGCTGTACGTTTTACTTCCATCCTACGATGTCTCGCACAGGTCTCGACGAATCTTGTTTACGGCCATTGGTTTGACATATGGACTGATATATTACAGAGCATATTTCAAACACTCATAACTTGCTATAGTAGTGACAGAATGGCTATCAAAAATGCGTTCCTATATTTAATAAAATGAGAAATAGAATTTTGATAATAAAACATTTGCCTTCAGTTCTCCTTTAAAGTCAATGAGGAGGTCCAAAGATTTCACAAAACATTGGCCATTATTCCTCTCTGGGAGGGTTAATGGACATTTGGAGTATTGTACAACATGTTCCCTGTTACTTCTGATCACTGTGAGAACACAGTGGTATTTCTGTAGCGAACTGGTTTAGGAAAAACTGACTTTGTTTCAGGAGATGGAGCTCTATGGCTTCTCAACCTCTTCAGCAAAATTCTGTTTATGACGTAAAGTGACATGCCACACTTACATTACATTAATGGCAGTTAGTAGACGCTCTTAAGGCCCGGTCCCACAATACCAAAACTATAATGATAACTATAAATAAATCAGTCCCCTGCGGTTTATGTGGTTGGTGCACACACCAGACCGATAACGATACCTATAGCCCAGGCCTGGGTTTATCCGTATCGGTGAGATCGCTTCTGGAGCGATTTTTCCAGGCCTGGACCTGAGCCGATAAAACATCTGACCAATCAGGTCATTGTTTACATGTGATGTCATCTGAGCACATGCTATTTTTCCCCAGGCATCTTTGTACGTCCTTGTTGCATCGTGAAGTCACGGAATACGGATTCACGGAAAATAAAAAATATAATACAAAGCAGGATCTTTTATTCACAGATATGTGATTTTCCGTGAAATATCAATAGTAAATTAATAAAGCAAACATATAAATGCAGGTAAGATATTTTAATTATGAACTTCAGCAGTCCAAACATTTAATTGTTTTCAACTTCTTAATTTTTTATCTGTGATGCATCATCCGTATGAAATCAGTAACCAATCTGTAATAAACTGAAACGTCCATGACCGATCCGTAAATTATTAGCATCCATGATGCATCCGTATTAAAATCTGTAACCACTCTGTATTTTGTGTCCTTTTTTTTATTATATTTCTGTAATTCGTGACCTATCCGTATTTTATCAACCACCGGAGTGTGTACATGGGTTGTTTTGAAGTCTAAGCTATACAGTACAACCCGGAATAATGTGCTACTCCTTGGGAAAAACTTCCATGACTATTGCATGCATTTATTTACCAGAGTGGCAGGACCAACTGATATTATAGTCGGGATTATAGTTGTGGTGTAACTGCTCCAGACTGGAACTAAATTCAGGTAGAGGTACAGTCATAGTTGTAGTTATAGGTATAGTTATTGGTGTTGTGGGACCGGGCCCTTATCCAGAGCAACGTACAACATACCCAGAGCAGCCTGGGAAGCAGTTGGGGGTTAGGTGCCTTGCTCATTATAAATGCAGCCTTTATAGAAAAAAAGAAAGTCTTAGCAAAATGATCATCTTAATTTAATTTTCTCTTCAAAACTCAACAGTACTCTAATAACTTCCGCCATGGCAAAAATAAATAGTCTTTTAATCAGGTCAGGTCTGGTTTCATCTTCTCATCCAAGAAGTTTGAAGGTCATAACACTCTCAGTCTCTTATTCCTCACCATCCTGATGATGTTACTCTTGCTTCCTTGTCTTATCCAATCACATACGGTATATCATGCAAGTACATCTGTCTTTGTCTACCCCTTGCCTTTTTCCCACTAATTTTACCCTCCACTACTCGACATATCAACTCATTCTTATCACATGTCCAAAGTATTCAGTTTTTCTCTTCTTGATGGTATCCATCAGCCTACGCTTTTCTTTTGTCATCTCCAGAACTCTTTTGTTGCTCAACTTCCGACCTTTAACATTCTTCTCCAGCACCGCATCTCGAAAGCCTGTAGTCTTTTCATCAAATCCTTGTTTAGCTTCCATGTTTCAACTCCGTATAGCAAAACTGACCATACGTAACAAATAATCGTCCTTTTCCTTGTTGAGATACTGATTTTCAGGTTCGTCAGAAAGTTTCTTAGTTTCCCGAACTGCACCTTAGCTTTCGCCATCCTGCAATGTTTACCTCCTTCTCACATCGGGCATCCTTGGTGATATCTCATCTCATCTCCTGTAGCCGCTTTATCCTGTTCTACAGGGTCGCAGGCAAGCTGGAGCCTATCCCAGCTGACTACAGGCGAAAGGCGGGGTACACCCTGGACAAGTCGCCAGGTCATCACAGGGCTGACACATAGACACAGACAACCATTCACACTCACATTCACACCTACGGTCAATTTAGAGTCACCAGTTAACCTAACCTGCATGTCTTTGGACTGTGGGGGAAACCGGAGCACCCGGAGGAAACCCACGCAGACACGGGGAGAACATGCAAACTCCACACAGAAAGGCCCTCGCCGGCCGCTGGGCTCGAACCAAGGACCTTCTTGCTGTGAGGCGACAGCGCTAACCACTACACCGCCCTCTTGGTGATATCACTCCCCAAATAGCAGAAATGTTCCACTTTTTCTATTAGTTCTCCACCTATGTTCAGTTTCACCTTCTTTTTCACAATCTCTCCAGATGGTAGCTTTGTCTTAGGTGTTTTGCTCATTACCATTGAGTTTGTCTTTTTCGCATTCATTCGTAGGCCTTAACCTTCATTTTCACTTTTATTAATCTTTTAAGAGTGACTCTTTTTTTATATACCATTTTCTGCCCATGTTGGTCTGACCACTTCTTCCTACCCACTGATTACAGTTTACATACAGAAGCATCATTGATATTTTCCACAACTTATAAGAGGTCTGAGGCTCCTGAGAGCCACTATGGGCTCCTAGAAATGTTCTCACGTTTCAGACAGTCTATTTTTTGGTGATAGATGGACACTGTGATGTAACACTTCAGCATTGTTCCTCAGCCTTGCTAATAATGTCAAATCAGACCGAGACATCATCATAAAAACTGTGCGTGTTCAGGATGGAGTTTTGCACAGCCAGGCAGCATTAGGCCTCAGTTATGCAGAGCGGCTTGCAAGGCTTGTCACTGGATAATCATCGGCAAGGATGATAGATGATGTTTATTTTGTAGTGATGGAACACAACCCCCTGGCTGATGATAATTGTAATAAAAAGGACAGATCAAGCTGGCGGAGTTATTAAATTATCTGACCATAATTTGCATTAATGTCCGAGGGGGAGCCGTCTCACAGCCGGCCGCGTGGCTGCTGTGGAGAAAATGATATTTCCATTCCTGGGTTGTCCTTGACTTCCAGAAAGTTGTTCTCTTTCTTATTTGCTCAGACCAGGTTCTTCTCTGTATTATGGAGTACGTAGTGCGTTATTGCATATTACTAAAATTGCCAAAGCCCTCTACACACACACACACACACACACACAGAGCAAAAGAGAGAGAGAGAGAGAGAAAGCCCACGTTTACTCCCTACATTTAAAGCTGTTTGACAAGGCCAAAGAGAAGCCCGTAATCATAACAGTGTGCATAATAACAGCATGCAATCATTCTGTATACTTTTCATATTTAACTCCAGACATCTCAGGCTTACAAATCTCCACTATATACACAACAACTGAATTCCAAGAAGGGCAGACAATACAAATAATTCAACGGCATCACAATTACAGAGTGCAAGAGTTCCCGTGCCACATGAGCGGCCTGTTTCATGTCTGTCTTGCATTCACGTGTTCTCGTCCCGCAGGCCCATGAGAGGCTCCGTGTTCATTAGCCAGCCAAGGACTTGGAAACATTTGCCTCAGTTGTCCTTTTCTAAGCGAGCGTTTGAAGGGCTCTCGCTGGGGAGAGGAGGCCCTGGTGCCGAGCCAGCTGGACAGAAACAGACGAGTAAAAGACGAGAGAAAGAGAGCGAGAGTGAGAGAAGAAGACAGAGAGGCTAATGGGGCTGCTCCTCTTTTAAGTGTGATCTACCAGAGGAATACACGGATGCACACAATCCCTGATGTATGCTGAATCGTGCTGAACAGACTGTTTCTACTCTCCTTTCCTCGCACTTTGATAATGTCTCTTTTTTCCTCTTTCGCTGTTTCTCTCTTTCATTTCACTCGAGTCATAAAAATGCTTTAGCAGCTTACATAAAAATAAAATAAAATAAATAAATATGATGATGAAGAGAAAAAAAATCAGGGTTAAATCCACATCTTTGAAATTATCACTGAGCAGATAAATTATTCAATAATTATTGAATTATTATTAAACTAAAGTAGTTAGTAAATTATTATGGTGTTAAATGAGATCCACTAAAAGAGAATACAGGATGACTGTCATGAAACAATATACACTGTTTGATGTTATTAAAGATTCTTACTGCCAGACCACTGCGAGTTAAATCATCACGAGGCATGTAAGGATATATCGAGGCGATGATAAATCACGATACAAATTTATGACGGTTTGAATCGAAGAAATGAAAAATGAATCTCTTAGTTCTTCCAAGCTGTAATTGCATTGTTTAGACAGCAATAATGGACAATAGAGGGAATGCACATGACGTCACTGTAGGCAGAAGTAACACAGCTCTAATCCCATAAAATCACACAAAAACAGATCTAAAATTGGAAAGCACTGTTCTGCCATTGACTGTACAAATAAATTCAACAAGAAATTATCCATCCATCCATTATCTGTAGCCGCTTATCCTGTTCTACAGGGTCGTAGGCAAGCTGGAGCCTATCCTAGCTGACTATGGGCGAAAGGCGGGGTACACCCTGGACAAGTCGCCAAGTTATCGTAGGGGTGACACATAGAGACAAACAACCATTCACACTCACATTCACACCTACGGTCAATTTAGAGTCACCAGTTAACCTAACCTGCATGTCTTTGGACTGTGGGGGAAACCGGAGCACCCGGAGGAAACCCACGCAGACACGGGGAGAACATGCAAACTCCGCACAGAAAGGCCCCCATTGGCCGCTGGGCTCAAACCCAGGACCTTCTTGCTGTGAGGTGACAGTGCTAACCACTACACCACCGTGCCACCCCCAGTCGTACAAATGTTCATAAAAGTCTATTATGAAAAGGCCTATTTGTTATTAACTTTTTCATTTTTTATAAAAACAATATTTTAGTTAATAGGCTATTATATGTTAATCCAAGCTTTACCAGTGTAGGTAAATAATTATTGTTGGTTATTAAGAAAATGAAAAAATGAAAGAAATTTAGTTTTGTTTTTCATTTAACAAAGGAATGTTTAAGTTGATAACGAATAGGGAAATAAATGTTGCATTTTTTGGTAATAAAATTTTCATTTAATTAAAAAAAATATATATATATATACATATATATTATGGGACAATCGTATCGTGAACGCAATACCATGAATCTAATTGAATAGTGAACTGGGTGGAGTGTTACATGCCTATTCATCACTGATGATTGATTATCGATGAACAAAACATCACACTTTTTAAAGAACATTATGGAACATCTGCAAAAG
This sequence comes from Neoarius graeffei, assembly GCF_027579695.1. NCBI lineage: Eukaryota > Metazoa > Chordata > Actinopteri > Siluriformes > Ariidae > Neoarius > Neoarius graeffei. The sequence continues at coordinate 20,742,386 of NC_083583.1, forward strand.
AATTTAGTTTTCATTTACGTCTCCTTCACTGATGTTATAGCAGTTAGAAATGGGTTTTTCTTTACTAGCTTCACTTTAACTTGAAGTTCATAATACAATGCAATGCAGCTTGCTATGTTTCCAAGCAACTGGAAAACATAAACTGATCTGTCTTGAAGACTTTCAAGTGTTGGAAAACCAAAGAATGGTTAAAGAAGAATAAAGGTAATGTTTTGGAATGGCCAAGTCAAAGTCCTGACCTTAATCCAATCGAAATGTTGTGGAAGGACCTGAAGTGAGCAGTTCATGTGAGGAAACCCACCAACATCCCAGAGTTGAAGCTGTTCTGTACAGAGGAACGGGCTAAAATTCCTCCAAGCCAGTGTGCAGGACTGATCAACAGTTACCATAAACGTTTAGTTGCAGTTATTGCTGCACAAGGGGGTCACACCAGATACTGAAAGCAAAGGTTCACATACTTTTGCCACTCACAGATATGTAATATTGGATCATTTTCCTCAATAAATAAATGACCAAGTATAATATTTTTGTTTCATTTGTTTAACTGGGTTCTCTTTATCTACTTTTAGGACTTGTGTGAAAATCAGATGATGTTTTAGGTCATATTTATGCAGAAATATAGAAAATTCTAAAGGGTTCACAAACTTTCAAGCACAACTGTACATATTATTATTATTATGCATGTATAGTGTGTGTATTGTATACACATTTAATTATTTCAATTGGATTAAGGTCAGGACTTTGACTTGGCCATTCCAAAACATTAACTTTATTCTTCTTTAACCATTCTTTGGTAGAACAACTTGTGTGCTTAGGGTCGTTGTCTTGCTGCATGACCCACCTTCTCCTGAGATTCAGTTCATGGACAGATGTCCTGACATTTTCCTTTAGAATTCGCTGGTATAATTCAGAATTCATTGTTCCATCAATGATGGCAAGCCGTCCTGGCCCAGATGCAGCAAAACAGGCCCAAACCATGATACTACCACCACCATGTTTCACAGATGGTATAAGGTTCTTATGCTGGAAAGCAGTGTTTTCCTTTCTCCAAACATAATGCTTCTCATTTAAACCAAAAAGTTCTATTTTGGTCTCATCCGTCCACAAAACATTTTTCCAATAGCCTTCTGGCTCGTCCATGTGATCTTTAGCAAACTACAGATGAGCAGCAATGTTCTGTTTGGAGAGCAGTGGCTTTCTCCTTGCAACCCTGCCATGCACACCATTGTTGTTCAGTGGTCTCCTGATGGTGGACTCATGAACATTAACATTAGACAATATGAGAGAGGCCTTCAGTTGCTTAGAAGTTACCCTGGAGTCCTTTGTGACCTCACAGACTATTACATGCCTTGCTCTTGGAGTGATCTTTGTTGGTCAACCACTCCTGGGGAAGGTAACAATGGTCTTGAATTTCCTCCATTTGTACACAAGCTGTCTGACTGTGGATTGGTGGAGTCCAAACTCTTTAGAGATGGTTTTGTAACCTTTTCCAGCCTGATGAGCATCAACAACACTTTTTCTGAGGTCCTCAGAAATCTCCTTTGTTCATGCCATGATACACTTCCACAAACATGTTGTGAAGATCAGACTTTGATAGATCCCTGTTCTTTAAATATAACAGGATGCCCACTCACACCTGATTGTCATCCCATTGATTGAAAACACCTGACTAATTTCACCTTCAAATTAACTGCTAATCCTAGAGGTTCACATACTTTTGCCACTCACAGATATGTAATACTGGATAATTTTCCTCAATAAATAAATAACCAAGTATAATATTTTTGTCTCATTTGTTTAACTGGGTTCTCTTTATCTATTTTTAGGACTTATGTGAAAATCCAATGATGTTTTCAGTCATATTTATGCAGAAATATAGAAAATTCTAAAGGGTTCACAAATTTTCAAACACCACTGTACTTATTGACTGAGTGGGAGGGCTGGGCGGGAAAATATTTGGCTCGAGGTCATGCCGTCCGTACGGCATGACCTCGAGTCAAATATTTTCCCGTCCGGCCCTCCCACTCAGTCAATAAGCATTTTATCATGTGATCTTTTTTAACTAACATACACAGTGGAAAACAATGAACAACGGTGTGCAAAAATCTTACTGTTGTTGTTATCAAGGTAGCTTCAAATACTTTGCGAAAATGAAGACAATGTGTCAAGTTCATAGTCGAAATTTCCTTTTTATGCACAAACTACCGTACATAGCAAGCTGTCCAGCTCCTTCGAGGGGATGACTGTTATGTCTCTTTCCTCCTTAACTTCAGCAAGAAATCTTTTGAAAACGTTCAAGTAGTACTTAGGGGGGTTTTCGGTGTTTTCTTGTTGTTGTTCTTGTATCAACAAGTGAATTTCTTCGCTTGAAAGTATCTCTTTTCTGTCAGAAATGGCAAGCTGAGGTGAAGTGAGGACCCAAGAGCAGACTCAAGACAGGCAGTGTACAAAAAAAAAAAAAACTTCTTTAAATGAAGTACAGGGCAGAGGTACAATAGGGCTCAGGCAAAATCAGTGGTCAAAGAACGGGCCACGAGGTCAAAACACAGAAGAGCAGGCAAGCATGGTCAGGGACAAAAACAGGACAGAAAAATCTTCACAAAAACTGAAGAAAACAGGGACAAGGGAAACCCAGGCATAGGAAGCAAAGAACACAATCCAAAGGACAGGCTGTCAAGGAACAGACAGGAGAGGAGATCAAATGTGCTCAAACCACAGTTTATTAATAATAGGGGAAAGGGGAGTTGGAAGAATGTGTGTGGGTGAAGTCCAGTGGCAGGAGAACTGAGAGGCAGGGATGGCTGGTGGTGATGTTTGAAGTCTCCCATCCAAGTACTGACCAGGCCTGACCCTGCTTAGCTACAGAGATGAGACAGGACCAGGCATAGTCAGAGAGGTGTGGCTGTAGGGCTGAGTGAGCTGGAGATCAGGTGAAGGTACAGGAGGGGCAGGCAAGAGGCAGAGTCGACAGAACAGAAGGCAGATCAGGTTACCGGGGCTGGAGAGCAGACAGAGTCAGACAGAACAGGAACTCTTCAGGAGTCAGAGTAGTAGGAACACAGAGCAGGTTATCAGGCTGAGAGTTGCAGACGATCTGACACAGGAGCTAGGGAGAACTGCAGCTTAAATACACACAGGGGGAGAGCAGGTGATCGGCAACAGCCAATGACAGTCACTGAAAGATAATAAGAGGAAGTGAGTGCGGGCATGGCCGATAATGCTGAGTGGAGATGTTACCTGAAGAGAGAAGCCCACAGGTAGGACCATGACAGAACCCCCCCCCAAGGGACAGCTCCAGAAGTCCCGAGCCACAGATCACCAAAGACGGGCGGGAGGAGGGGGAATACCGGTGGAGGGTTAGAACTCCTCAGACCGGTTGGTGTCCATAGTCTCCACACCCTCTTCACCATCAGAAGAATCGTCATCCAAGGACCCCCGCCCAGGATTCGGTTCGGTGTCAGGCTCAGGCGCTGGAGCAGGGGCAGGGTCCGGAAGTGGATCCGCACGGTGAGAACCCCTACGTTGGCCCCGTCGGATGGAGGGCTGGTTGGGGTGTAGTCGATGGAAGTCGGCGATGAGGGCCGGGTCCAGAATCCTTCCAGCGGGAACCCACATCCTCTCCTCAGGGCCATAGCCCTCCCAATCCACCAGGTATTGGAGGCCCCTGCCCCTGCATCGTGACTTCAGCAGTCGCCGGACGGAGTAGACCGGGCCACTGTCGATGAGACGAGGAGGAGGAGGAGCAGCTGGGACCAGCGGGCTCTCATGCACTGGCTTGATCTTAGAGATGTGGAAGGTGGGGTGCACTCTCATGGACTTGGGCAGTCGAAGCCGGACAGCAGACTGGCTGATTATCCTCTGGATAGGGAATGGTCTGACGAACCAGGGTGCTAGCTTATGAGACTCCACCTGGAGGGGCAGGTCCTTGGCAGATAGCCACACCTTCTGGCCCACCTGGTAGGTGGGCGCAGGCGTCCTCCGCCGGTTGGCGCCAGTAGAGTAGCTGGTGACTGACTTGAGGAGTGCAGCGCGGGCTTGAGACCAGGTGTGGCGGCATCGGCGTGGGCAGCCGGGCAGGTGACCTCTCCCTCCTGGCTGGGGAATAGGGGTGGTTGGTAGCCATACACGCAGTGGAATGGGGACAGCCCGGTGGCTGAGCTGGTGAGGGAGTTGTGGGAGTATTCCACCCACAGCATGTGCTCGCACCAGGCCCTAGGGTTGCATGACGCCATGCACCGAAGTGCCTTCTCCAAGGTTTCGTGGTGGTTGCCTGACAGAGTCATCGGAACAGGGGCAGTGAGGTGGGTGACAGTGCCAAGGAGATGGCCATCCAGTGCCCTGGCTGGAATGGGAGAGAATAGGTGGTGGCTTCGCAGGCCCAACTGACGAACAAGCTCAGTGTCCATGATGTTAGCCTCGGTACCAGAGTCAACCAGGGCGGCCAGGGTGTGGGTGGAATCCGACAGACGAAGGCAAACTTGGAGCATAGGTTTCTGGCTGGTGGAGGATTGGAGGATCATTGAACCCAACCGGGCCCCTCCTATGTCCGGTGAGCTCTGGCTTCTCCATGTGGTGATGACTAGCTGAGTCCGGCGGGCCCTCTCTCGTCGACGGATCTGGACCAGGTGGTCAATGCGGACGGCCAGGGCGATGGCCTCGTTGAGTGTCGACGGTTGCTCGTATGAGAGCGATTCGTCCTTCATGTAGTCGGCCAGGCTGTGCAGAAAGGCGTCCACCAGTGCCTGCATGTTCCACTTGCTGCGCCGGGCCAAAGTCCGGAAATCGATCGAGTAGTCAGCCACTGTACGTCTGCCTTGGCGAATACTTATCAGTCCTCCAGATGCCTCTACTGATGACGACCCCGGGTCGAAGACCTTAATCATCTCCACAGCAAACAGGGAGAAGGAGGCACACACCAGTGTCCGGCGTTCATACTCAGCAGTCCCCCACAGACGGGCACGGCCAGTCAGATGAGTGATGACGAAGGCCACCTTCACTGCCTCCGACGCGAAGGTTCTGGGCTGTAGGTCGAAGATCGACCGGCAGCTGGTCAGGAAAGCACAGACTTGGGAGGGGTCACCGTCAAAGCGCTCCGGACTGCCAACCTTGGGTTCCGGGGCATTGAGTGCAGCAGGAGCACCTCCCGGAGGCCCAGGGGGTGCTAGGGCAGTGAGCAGCTGGAGTGCTTGGTCCAGTTGTTGTTGCTGGCTATGCTGGATCAGGGCTGTAATATCAGCAGACATCCGCTTCAGTGCGCTGCAGCCAGTCTAGGGCACTGACTCCATGCTGTTTAGATCGTTCTGTCAAGGGACAGACAGGAGAGGAGATCAAATGCGCTCAAACCACAGTTTATTAATAATGGGGAAAGGGGAGTTGGAAGAATGTGTGGGTGAAGTCCAGTGACAGGAGAACTGAGAGGCAGGGATGGCTGGTGGTGACATTTGAGGTCTCCCATCCAAGTACTGACCAGGCCTGACCTTGCTTAGCTACAGAGATGAGACAGGACCAGGCATAGTCAGAGAGGTGTGGCTGTAGGGCTGAGTGAGCTGGAGATCAGGTGAAGGTACAGGAGGGGCAGGCAAGCGGCAGAGTCGACAGAACAGAAGGCAGATCAGGTTACCGGGGCTGGAGAGCAGACAGAGTCAGACAGAACAGGAACTCTTCAGGAGTCAGAGTAGTAGGAACACAGAGCAGGTTATCAGGCTGAGAGTTGCAGACGATCTGACACAGGAGCTAGGGAGAACTGCAGCTTAAATACACACAGGGGGAGAGCAGGTGATCGGCAACAGCCAATGACAGTCAATGACAGTCACTGAAAGATAATAAGAGGAAGTGAGTGCGGGCGTGGCCGGTAATGCTGAGTGGAGATGTTACCTGAAGAGAGAAGTCCACAGGTAGGACCATGACACAGGCAGGTAGAACAGGGGCAAAAACTGGACAGAAAACTAGACAAAAAGCACGGAACGATACAGGCAGGGGGACTAGAGATGTCACAATACCAAAGGGCTGTAGTGAGGCAAGGAAAGTCTGCAAGAGACAGTCTGGCAACTGGAGTAGCTCCAAACAGCTCTTAAGTAGGCCCTGGCTGATGGGAGAGGAGTGGTAGCAGGTGTGGGAGTGCCGCTTCAGGGAAGATGGCCTCCAGCAGGGCAGGACTGAATTCCTGTCCCAGATCTGGCCTGGAAGTCCCACAAACTCAGGCATGGATGGACTGGACCGGACTGTGACATTTTCATTTTGTTCAACAATTTCAGCATGTTCAATTTGGTCTGTGTCTGATAAATCTCATCTCATTATCTCTAGCCGCGTTATCCTGTTCTACAGGGTCACAGGCAAGCTGGAGCCTATCCCAGCTGACTACGGGCGAAAGGTGGGGTACACCCTGGACAAGTTGCCAGGTCATCACAGGGCTGACACATAGACACAGACAACCATTTACACTCACATTCACACCTACGGTCAATTTAGAGTTACCAGTTAACCTAACCTGCATGTCTTTGGACTGTGGGGGAAACCGGAGCACCCAGAGGAAACCCACGCGGACACGGGGAGAACATGCAAACTCCACACAGAAAGGCCCTCGCCGGCCACGGGGCTCGAACCCGGACCTTCTTGCTGTGAGGCGACAGCGCTAACCACTACACCACCGTGCCGCCCGTGTCTGATAAATCAACTGGATAATAAAATTCACTTTCACTGTGCTCAGCTGTGTCGCACGTTTTTTAAAGTAACATTTCAGAGCAAAATGAAACTAGCGGAAGCAAGGGAAACGGGTCCGGGGTCGCATACGGCTTTTTCCAGACCGGATTCAAAAATCCGTATCTGCCCAGTCATGTGACTTTTCCCAGTGGTTTTATTAAGAGCGTGCACGTGGGTCTGTACGGGTAATATGATAAACTATTTTATTCAAATATGGCATTAAAATAAACATCATTTTATGAATCATTTAATGTGTTTGTTTTTGTCATATGTAACATTAATAAATGATTACAATCTAATGTAATACAGTGAATTATAATTACAAAATTGTGAAGATTCAAGTTCAGGAAGAACATCTGAAGTACTTAGAAAGACTGAATGAGCTTCAAGCTAATTAAACTCATTCTTGACTAATCACGGAGCATCTCAGAGGTCAAGGATTTCCCTGGAATTTCACAAACATATGAATATAAGGTGCTAAATTGCACTACTAATAATAATATAGTAGAAAAACAGGGTTCTTCAAGGATTTTTGAAAAGGTACACGTTTTTAGCTTCTGAACACATTCTGATCGAGAAACACTCTGTTGTAAATAAAACTCTAAATAAATCCTTGAAGGGTTCTGTGGAAAAACCACTACAGAACCGTCAAGGTTTCTATTTTCAACACTTTTTTCCCATAAGGTCAAGGAGATCAATTCAGACCCAGCGTATTTAAATATCTCACATTTCTCATGGAAACTTGAACAACAAATGATGCTCCTTTTCTTTTCAAGCATCATCACGACTGCAAGTTCTCCAGAGTCTGATTTAAATCCAGGCACTGGCTGAATTTTCTTTAAAAAAAAAAAAGAATTGTAACAATTTCAACTATTTGTTTTCGTTTCCTCCTAAACATAAAAGAGTTTTGCAGTTACATCCCCTGGCGATTTACAAGCTTTGAGCATTAAATGATGTTTATGGATGGCAAAACAAACAATAATAAACAAAAGAAATCACACATAATTACCAGAGGTGGCAATTTCATCCAGATGTGAGTGGGTTTTGGCCTGGGACCTCGGCTGCATTAAATACATCGCTTGATTAACAGCATGCGCTCCCAGTCAGTCCAAGCCTGTCCCTAATGATCCTGAGGTCAGAGGTCGCCGGACTAAAAGCAGATCAGAGGGGCCGCGGGCCTCCAGTTCAGACGCTGTCATAAATTCACCAGCACAGAGGAAGCCATCTTTCACCCAGCTGTTAAATAATAACACAATCACGCTGGGCCACTCACACTCACTACAGACAAAACGTGCAGCGCTGCAGGAAACACACCGAGCCGCTCACTGTTCAACTGCACGCACGCAAATCAGTTCCTGAGCTCAGGCTTTTATTTAATACATTAATAAAAGGCAGATGGAGCTCAGTTCTAGTAGTGAAATTAAACCCAGGGAATAGCAGAGAGTCAGTGTTAATACATGTTTATTTTAGCGAAACACTTGGATTGTAATTTCTTCTAACTTGCAAGTTGCTTCGAATAAAAATAAATCAGCGCAAATCTGTCACAGGAATTTACTTTTTTCATCCTGAGACTTAAAGCTAGACTGTCTTTCAGATTTTTCAAGTGTAGGTCATAAAAAGAATTTTCCCTGACACCCAATTATTTTTGTTTAGTGGACCAAAAGCTACTGAATTCAAATCACAGACTCCCAATTTATTTATTTATTTATTTTAAAAAACAATGAATGAATTTAAGGCCACATGGCCCTAAATTCTCTGCTATTTTTCCCTGCTTCACCATGACACAATTCAAGATACTACATCATGCATCACGTGGTGGGCTTTCCCCGTTCATGCAAGGTATTGTGGAATACAAATTTGAAACAGGAGAGAAAAATGGCAGATGTGAGTGTGCGAATGAAATGTGAAAGACCGACTACAGTAACGGAAAGTGAGAAGAAAAAATGTTATGTTGTGAAGGAAAGGAAACGCAGGACCAAACTAATAAATATCGGCGGTGAGTGAGCACCTCGGTGTGATCAGCTGTTCGTTTAGTGACAGAATGGTGTAACTGTCAGTGCACGGCTAAAGCTAAACCTGTAGATGGTAGTAATGCAACACGGCGGATGCCAGCTGCCGTAAAACCCAAAAGAAGAAGAAAAAGAAGAAGAGGAAGATTAACCTGCGCATGCGCACACGGACTTCCTGGTTTGCTTGACTGCACGAAGTGAGCGATTTCATGCACATTATTTGCTCAGGAATCCCCTCAAATTAAATAACTTCCCAGCTACAGAATGGCCTGAGATTTTGTGAGATATTACAGAAATAAACATGTATCACAATGACCAATTTTCAGAGGGAACTAAATTTCACCGATTTTATGAAATCTAAAGGCCATCTAGCTTTAATAGTTGTCTTTTAGTATTTTCATATTGAAGACATTTGACAATAAGTCTGTGTATTTAACATTTAAAGTATGATAAAATATTATTACTATCAAAAAATATTATAAAACACAATTGGACTTGCAGTTATAGGAAAATAATCAACCTCTGGGTGGTGCGCTGAAGCCTAACATCCAGGGCCGGATCCAGCCCAAGAATCTGACAGATGCACATTTACAGAAATATTTTCACTCATTTTACCAGATCGCGATGGATTTTTGTTTTTAAGATATGTGAATATACATTATCAAGTCAACACACCATATACGACGATGCTTCATTTCTTAATCTCATACTGTTTGAGCAATGTTTTTGCATTTCACATATAAATCACATTTCATAACAGTGTAACATGTTCATCTCATCTCATTATCTCTAGCCGCTTTATCCTGTTCTACAGGGTCGCAGGCAAGCTGGAGCCTATCCCAACTGACTACGGGCGAAAGGCGGGGTACACCCTGGACAAGTCGCCAGGTCATCACAGGGCTGACACACAGACACAGACAACCATTCACACTCACACCTACGGTCAATTTAGAGTCACCAGTTAACCTAACCTGCATGTCTTTGGACTGTGGGGGAAACCAGAGCACCCGGAGGAAACCCACACGGACACGGGGAGAACATGCAAACTCCACACAGAAAGGCCCTCGCCGGCCACGGGGCTTGAACCTGGACCTTCTTGCTGTGAGGCGACAGCGCTAACCACTACACCACCATGCCGCCTGACATGCTCATATGAATTGTAAAAGTTTTCTTTTAGGAAAAGAAAAAATTAAACAATTTTAAAAACTACTGACAAACTGGACTAGAGTTGGTGGCTAACATGACTGTTTTAACCACAGAAATAAGGAAATCTACAAAAGACTAGGTACAGCTACTTCATTATTCTACAGTATCCACCAGGAACATATGGACACATTAATTCTACTCTAGACGGCACGGTGGTGTAGTGGTTAGCACTGTCACCTCACAGCAAGAAGGTCCGGGTTCGAGCCCCGTGGCCGGCGAGGGCCTTTCTGTGCGGAGTTTGCATGTTCTCCCCGTGTCCGCGTGGGTTTCCTCCGGGTGCTCCGGTTTCCCTCACAGTCCAAAGGCATGCAGGTTAGGCTAATTGGTGGCTCTAAATTGACCGTAGGTGTGAATGGTTGTTTGTCTCTATGTGTTCGCCCTGCGATGATCTGGTTTACTTGTCCAGGGTGTACCCCGCCTCTTGCCCATAGTTAGCTGGGATAGGCTCCAGCTTGCCTGTGACCCTGCACAGGATAAGCGGCTATGTATAATGGATGGAAATTCTACTCTACTACAACGTCTAAGAACAAAAATTGGATGGAAGGTCGAGTATCATAAATATTTTAGCATAATGACAAAGTGGTCAACTTGTATTCAAACAATTTCAGTCAGCAAAAATATACTGTAACCATTAGGAAGCACATAACAACAATCAGTTATACAGGGTGTTTCAGAAAATTTGATATAATTTCACAATCTAATAACTTTGCTAATTCTCGTTCAATTGACCTCAAATTTTAAAGGAGAACTGAAGTCATTTTTACACTTGCTTTATTTCTTAATTAACGTGTTATTCGATTACGTTTTCGGTTTTAGTAACCTTATATCGTGACTCGTATTGGCAACTAATTGCAATTAAATATTATGCTTATCGGCCTGTTCGGTTTTTAGCCATGCTGAATTTAGTTCGTTTGGTCCACGGCAGGTGTTGCTTATCCATGCGATCTTCACGAGACTTGTGCGAGACTTCGAATCGTGAAGTGTCAGCCAGGTGTCCTCGGCATCTTGTGTCACATTTATTCCACCAAATGAACTGTTTTCCAAACAAAATATTGTACAAAAACGAGTTTAAATGACAATTACTGCCGACTTTTTTCAAACTTTCCTGATTGCTATCAAAACAAACAAAACTTCTGGCTTGATTACATCAGCATTCGAAAGAGGGCGCGCGCGTCTTTTGACAATGTTGGCAGATGTCGTCACTTTGATTTCCGCAGTACGTTTTACTTCCGTCCTACGATGTCTCGCACAGGTCTCAACGAATCTCGTTTACGGCCATTGCTTTGACATATGGACTGATATATTACAGAGCGTATTTCAAACACTCATAACTTGCTATAGCAGTGACGAAATAGCTATCAAAAATGCATTCCGATATTTAATAAAATGAGAGAAATAGAATTTTGATAATAAAAAACTTGCCTTCAGTTTCCCTTTAACAGCATGTGTGGAAACAGGTCAAAATGTTATGTTTAATGTTTTTTGTTTTTATCTTTTTAGGTATAGAAATGCCACTCACTGGAAAAGAAAAGGGGTTTTGTGTGTTAGAGTACGCTCGAACACAGTCGAACAAGATTGTGCAGCGTGCATTTATGAGAGAATTCTCTAAAAATGCACCAACTGCAATGCAGATTTGGACACGGCACAAAAAGTTCAAAGAGGAAGGCTGTCTGTGCAGGGCAAAAGGATCTGGATGACCACCAGCATAGGAAGAGACGGTGGAGCGGGTTCGCGAATATTGAAAATTTGTGAAATTGTTCATGGAATCCACATACCTTTGAATTTCTCATTCAAATTTTGAGGAATAAATCTTATATTACTCAAAATTAAGCCTGTTCAGTTTCATTTGCCTAGACTATGTAGTTTCTGGAATATTTACATCTCAAATAATATCAGATTTTTCGAAACACCCTGTACTTCTATTAACAATAATATCAAATGTATAATACGGAACAAAGAACTAAAGCCTCACTCACAACCCGCCGTACGTGCTGCTACAGGCGGTCTATGGTAAAAAATATTGGCAAAACCATGCTTGAGACTTGCATGACACTTGTGTGTGTTCAGCGCCATAGAAGGTCACAGACTGCCCGTGGAGACTTTTGGTTCTGCACATGCAAATTCTACAGGTCTTGCGACAAATCAAGAACGCATACATTACGTACGGGACCCGTACTCCTTTTGTACACCTGAACCAAGTCAGCAGCGCAGCTAGTAGGGGCTTTTTGCAATGACAGGAAGACTCACGAGTGATGCTCGGTCATTGTACAAGTGACGTGCCTCAGAAGTACTACACAAGTATTCCACACTTGCTATTTGTGTGGCGCGCAAGACAGAAGTACATCTCACTTTCTACCCCTATGTGTGGCCTGCATGCAGGGCACGCGGCCTGCACGCAGCGCACGCGACCCGCACATGACACGAGGGGCAAGACTCTGGGTATATATATTGGGGAGGAACCAAGGAACCGATCGTGTAGCGTGTAGCATTGTAGAAGGGAAGAAGACCACATCATTTGCTGTTTTTATTTGAGTATATGTTAATTTACCATGCAAGCATCAAATAATGAAACATGAGTATAAGGGAATAACGCATTTTATTACACTGTAAAAAATCCCAACTAAATAGTCCAACAGTTTGAGCGCTGAAACACACTTTGACTCCGAGCTACTGTCCTGCTCCTACGCCTGCTGAGTGGTGGGACGGGGTGTCGGGATGTCCTTGTCCTCATCACTGAGCATGGCACAATGGCCTGACAGCGATGATGGGATTGCAATGTCTTCACTTCTGGGCGTCGTTAGCTGAAACATACATGAAAATCAGCATATATAATATTAATGACATAAGCATATAGATACCGAAATGAATGTTTAAAGCAGGTGTATTTACCTGTGAAAATCCCTCTGGCGGGGTGCCGTGCCTTCTGCCGGCTTGAAGGCATACTCCTCCCTGTTCGTGCAGGGCTCGCCGGTGCTGCTACCATCATCATCAAATTCTTCCTCCTCCTCTGCTGTTTCAGGGTGGGTTACTTCACTTTTGCTCGCTTCTTCTTGGGTCCCATTTTCTAAACTTTAATTTTTACAAATTTTTCCCACAAAATATCCAGTGTTCTTCAGCCGAAAGACAGATGCAGAATGCTGCAGACACGCCGGTTTCATACCCACTCTTGGCTTGCGTCACACGCAAGTTATGAGTGATTGTCACGTGCTAATCACATGCGTCACACATGCTTCACAAGTGCGGCCCGAACTCGTAGCACAGGAAACTGGTAAAATGCAAGTCTCACACACTCCACACTCACTGAACACGCACTGATCACGTGCGTCAGACATACGCTTTCCACGGGCTAACGGCGCAATTTTTCCCACACCTTAAGGAAGTCAGGTGTGCAACCTGTACCTGACAAGTACTTTGCCTGTACTCCTCCCCCAAACTTTCCCCCGGATTCACCGCGACCCTGCGGCACGGCTGCGAGCTACCAAACCCTGCGACCCGTGCATGTCCAAAACACTTACAGCGGGTTGTGAGTGAGGCTTAACAGTTGTCCTTCTATCAACATGATCAAGAGACACATGTACATACAGTACATATCATCATTAGCTAGGCATTCATAATACTGATATTATATACTGTTATGTTGCTTACCGTTTCTTGTCTTTCTTGATGAAAAATATCCCAAGTTTCCCTTGTTTCATATTCAGTTTCAATATTTTCATCACCATTGTTCGAAAGCTGTGTCCAAAATCATTCACTCATTCACTACTCCCTAATCACTATCTAGGGAATTCTATATTCTTCATTTGCAACCACGTGACCCAAACTACTTGCGTCACAGGTATCTAACACACAATATGAAATATTTAGTTATTAAAGAGCCCTCACCGGGCGAGGACGCTGCAGTATTTGAGGTCGTGGATTGACCTGAATCTTGTTTGATTGACCCTGTGATCGTTTGGGAAGATTCATCAATAATTTTGTGTTTCTTTCTGCGCTCTGTAAGCCTAGCATTTCGAGCCACCACTTTAGTACCATCTTTTATTTTGTTGTGGCCCATATTTTGTGTTGGAGCCCAGTCTGTCCATCCATCCATCTTCTACCGTTTATCTGGATCTGGGTCACGGGGGTAGCAGCCTAAGCAAAGCAGCCCAGACTTCCCTCTCCCCAGCCACCTCCACCAGCTCTTCCGGGGGAATACCGAGGCGTTCCCAGGCCAGCCGAGAGATGTAATCTCTCCAGCGTGTCCTGGGTCTGCCCCGGGGTCTCGTCCCAGTGGGGCATGCTCAGAAAACCTCCCTTGGGAGGCGTCCAGGGGGCATCCTAACAAGGTGCGTGAACCACCTCAACTGACTCCTTTCGATGTGGAGGAGCAGAGGTTCTACTCCGAGTCTCTCCCGAATGACCCAGCTTCTCACCCTGTCTCTAAGGGACAGCCCAGCCACCCTGTGGAGAAAACTCATTTCTACCGCTTGTATCCGCGATCTCCTTCTTTCGGTCACTACCCATAGCTCGTGACCATAGGTGAGAGTGGGAACGTAGATGGACCAGTAAATTGACAGCTTTGCCTTTTGGCTCAGCTCTCTCTTTACCACCACAGACCGGTTTAGCATCCGCATTACTGCTGACGCTGACCCGATCCGTCTGTCCAACTCCTGCTCCCCCTTACCCTCACTCGTGAACAAAACCCTGAGATACTTAAACTCCTCCACTTTAGGTAGCAATTCCCCCCTGACCCGGAGTAGGCACTCCACTCGTTTCCGGCTGAGCACCATGGCCACGGATTTGGAGGTGCTGATCCTCATTCCAGCCACTTCACACTCGGCTGCAAACCGTCCCAGCGCATGCTGTAAATCACAGATTGATGAAGCCCAGTCTGGATCTGTAAAATTGTAGCGATCAGCTGGTTTCCCTAATGGAAAGAAAAAGCAAAAATAAAAGCAGCAGCATCAAAAATGATATACGGTTCTTTTTAAAATGAAATAATCATAGAAGCCTTTGATTGTCAGATCACACACTCGATGATCACGGCTTTGTCACGTTTGACAGCGGCAAGTTTCTGCACAACCAGGCTATTAAACGATCCAATACTTCTTATACTGTATATTGCGGTCTTTCATTAATAACTAGTTTGTAGCACTTACCACTGATAAAATGTTCACTGCAGACTCGTGTGGGTTTTGCTTTCTCATTGCTTAGATCAGCCCAGTTTATATTGGACAGCCAGTGATGTCTCCGCTCCGTGGACAATTCTTTTCTTTTTTCTCCTTGATTATTTATAATTGCTGGAATTCTAAAGAACTTAAGTTCCCTTGTCTCGAATAGAGTTGTGCCTGCATCCAGTTACAGCACAGAGTCAGCACAGCGAAGAAACAAAATTCTTCGCTATTCTTGAGTGTAACAACCTCTCGAGCATATCTTCTATAGTAAATGTGCGCCATGTGAGTTTGTGCATATCTTCCAACATGGCCAACTTCCGGTTCAAAGCCTCATGCATAATTAGCTATGATGTCACATGCAAACGAAGAATTGAGGACTATATAGTGAGCTCATTGGTAAAATGAAAAAACACTTTCGGACACTACTCTGCTGCACTGTTATTTATGTCATTACTGTCGTACAATTAAAACATGCCAAATCAGTCGGCTGGTGGGTTTTCATTCAAAATAATAAATACACTCATGTATTTTTGTGATAAATCCATATTATACTGAGCATATTTCCCACATTCACCAATACAAAGTTCTTTGTGTCTGCTGCATCTTCCAGTTCTTTTAAATCAAGGCAGAATACTTTCTTCTTTGCCGCTGCCTTTTATTAAATCAAATTTGAGGCTTTTGATTAATTCCTCGCTCCGCACTCTAACTTTTTTCTTGTATTTTATGTCTTATTCTATTTTAGCTTTTTTTAATTCTCTTACTATTTTTAATTGCACTTGAATGTCCATTTATAATGCGTTTCTTCCTCCGTCCATTCACCCCAACACACTTTTTTTTTCTTTCAGCGTTACTGCAATGCATGATGGGATATATTGCTTGGTTAGTGACCATCGGTTGTACACTACTTTTCACGGTGCATTGTGGGATACTATGAGTCCACTATATAGGGTGTAAGAATTCTCACCATACACTACTGTTCAAAAGTTTGGGGTCACCCAGACAATTTTGTGTTTTCCATGAAAAGTCACACTTTTATTTGCCACCATAAGTTGTAAAATGAATAGAAAATATAGTCAAGACATTTTTCTGGCCATTTTGAGCATTTAATCGACCCCACAAATGTGATGCTCCAGAAACTCAATCTGCTCAAAGGAAGGTCAGTTTTATAGCTTCTCTAAAGAGCTCAACTGTTTTCAGCTGTGCTAACATGATTGTACAAGGGTTTTCTAATCATCCATTAGCCTTCTGAGGCAATGAGCAAACACATTGTACCATTAGAACACTGGAGTGATAGTTGCTGGAAATGGGCCTCTATACACCTATGGAGATATTGCACCAAAAACCAGACATTTGCAGCTAGAATAGTCATTTACCACATTAGCAATGTATAGAGTGGATTTCTGATTAGTTTAAAGTGATCTTCATTGAAAAGAACAGTGCTTTTCTTTCAAAAATAAGGACATTTCAAAGTGACCCCAAACTTTTGAACGGTAGTGTACATTCGGACAGCACTACAAAATGGTGAACTTGCTATATAGTCCACTACATAGTGAGTAGTGAGTGATTTCAGATACAGGGCTAGACTCTTTGTCTCAGGTCATGCTATACAAAGCATTGTGAGAATATAGGTAATTGGGTCAGGTAAGCATCACCGCTTCCTACGTCTGTTGGTTGAGCATGGCTATAGCCCATGGAGCCGGCTAGCAGTAAAGTAAACAAATGCCCGTGACCGATGCCAAGTAGTGAACATAAATTTCTGACCCGATGCACGTGCATCGGTTGCATCAGTCTGGATCCGTCCCTGCATCCTAGTGATTTATCCCTCTTAGTTCAAAGCAATTTCCCAAGTTTGATAATTGTATTATTTATTAAAGAATGACACATTGTACATTTTGTCGATTTATAGTTTATTTATAGCTTAATATTGTGGAACGTCCACGAAACAATTTAATTCCTGTTCTCACTTACACTACAGCAGCTATAAACATTCGCTCCCTCACCAGCTTCTCTTTTTCTCTCTCGTGAAGATGAAAAAAAGTTTGTCATTCAGTTCAAATCAATTCAGTTCAGCTTTACGTAAATATACCGAGATTCAACAGACACTAACTCCTCGATCATGAAGACTTGCCAACGTTTCCAAGTCATACGCTTAATTTACTATCTGACTTTTAATGTCCTTTAATTCACTTTTAATCAGAATTCTATTTTATTTATTTATTTCATTTTATATTGTATATTACATTTTCTTTTGTGTAATGCACTTCGAATGACCTTGAAGTATGACATGTGCTATGGAAATAAACTTTCCTCGCCTTGGCTAAAGGAGCAGCTTTACCTCTGTTCCAAAGTGCTGACACTGGAGACGTTTTCCAAAAATGTTAAATTAAATACAAGTTGATTTACGAAACTCTTCACCATATCAACAACTACAAACATTCAAAATAATTGTATATACAGCATCCAACATAAAGTCCCAGTGTAAGTTGTTACTATGGAAACACGTTAATATAAACCTTACAGCTGGAACTGATCCCTGACCAATCAGAAT
Organism: Neoarius graeffei; assembly: GCF_027579695.1. Taxonomy (NCBI): domain Eukaryota; kingdom Metazoa; phylum Chordata; class Actinopteri; order Siluriformes; family Ariidae; genus Neoarius; species Neoarius graeffei. The sequence continues at coordinate 20,760,001 of NC_083583.1, forward strand.
GGAGTACTGAACAATGGTGTGGGTTTTTTTGTTTGTTTGTTTGTTTTATTTTATTTTATTGTGCAGCACTGCAGGAATGCAACAGGTTCTGATTACAGCTGTTCCAAACCCTCACTAAGGAGCTGCAGAGTAGGCTACTGTTAAATAATCAGCACTGATACACCCTCTAGTGGAGATGCTGGACTTGAAGCAAATATGAGCATCTGGACCCCTTTCGTGAATAAATTTAGCAGTAAACAGTCTTTTAAGCACGTTTTTGATCAACTGGGGGATATTTTAAAAGTGGGCAATGGTGGCTTAGTAGTTTAAAGTTACCTAGAATTTGTTCGAAGATTATAATCATACACACACACCCACACACGAAATTCTAAGGGCCACATTTACATAATTCTCATCTCATCTCATCTCATCTCATTATCTCTAGCCACTTTATCCTTCTACATTGGCTTATATATTATTTTATTATATTCTAAGGACACAAGTGTTTTACTGGGAAATACGCCACTGGGATTTTTCACACAAGCTCCATCCAAGACATGGAGAACCAAAACCATGACATAAATCTCTATATGAACTTGATGAATTGTTTTGATAAATTTAGGCACTTTTTGTTTGTGAATGTGTTGATATAGTAAAAAGAAGATCACACATTGGCTTGAGGATATGAAGTTTATCTTCTCATGTTGAAAAACTCGCATTTTTCATACAAAATACATCCCGGATCTGAGCGACATATTTAACAGTTATTCCACAAAATCGAGTCGTACACGAGCTGATAGCTGATACAGTGTGTAGCACCAAGTTGGCTCTAAGCCATGTACAACGAGATTGAGTGGAATAACTGTTTTATTCGATCCACATTCACTGGATTTTGAGAAACAGAGCATTTTTATTTTTATTTTACGCAAATTCAATAAATAAAAGCTTGATACAAAACGTCCGACAAAATCATTTCTGCTTAGGATGTAAACAAACTGGCAAAATGACAGGAGCAATTGGTGAAAAATGCTAGAATAATAATAATTCTTGAAAAATTAAAAAAAAGATACGTTTTTACCATCAAATACTCTCCTTCCATATTTTGTTGCTTTTTTGTATTTTGGGGGGTTTTGTTTTTGAGTAGAGATTTTATTTCGTTCTCGGTTGGTTCAGTAAAACTCTCCACCATTTTGTTTTTCTCTACTCACGGTAGATGAGCTGATAGCCTAGTAGTAGAGTAGCCAATCAGAGTGCGCGATTGCTCATATCTAGTGAATGTGGATAGAATAATTCCTGATATTTCACTTTGATGATGTCACTCCCAGTGACTTGACGTGCATTGTCAAAATGGCGAACTGGTTCAAAATTAAAGTTCTTTTGATTAACTTGTGTATTTTTTGCATGTGTGGATGTGTCCATATAATATAAAGAACATTACACAGTGGCGTGAAGATATGAAGTTTATCTTTTCATGTTGAAAATATTTTATATCCGCCACTCGAAGATAAACTTCATATCTTCGCACAACCATGTGATATCCTCTATATATGTTATGATGTAATAATGCTGATATTATTATTATTATTATTATTATTATACCTCATGCACTGCTCATTTAATCTGTTCTTTGCAAATTATTCAGGAATAAAAGGAGAGTAACTTTCAGAGGGAACTGTGACTTGGAGCAATTTTACAAGACATTTTTACAACCAGTGTCAAAAGCTATTTGCTGCTTAAATATGGCATAAAAAGTAGATTTAGATTAAATACACTCTGAAATGCACACTTCAGGCTTTCATAGTGATCCGAAAAGGAGATCTGTAGTGAGCATGAAGATTGCAGAAACAGGTGGATGCATAAAGCTCATAAAGACGTCAGGAAAGATATATCCATAAAGTACTGACCTGTAAGACAATCTTCTTTCGAGCCAAGTTTGTCTTAACATGCCTCGCGGGTGATTGTAAAAACAAGGTCAACTGCCAAGTGAAACTTAAAAGCAGCAGATAAAGTAGGGCTTTGGTTTAATATTACATTTAGTCCAGTGAGACAAGAACAGAACACAAACTGGGACAGCGACACAAGAACCCCCCCTGTTTTAAATCTCACTGATACAATGAGTCAATGCTTATATCAGCTGTGCCTTATATACATCAATATAATACAGAATTATTTTTCTAAAAACAAAAAACGATTATATCGCTGTTGGGTTTTTTTTTTCCCCCCAAGATAATGAAGTCACTCAGTCTTGAGATTGTTTTAAAAACGTACATTTCTGAAGTGCACTGAAGCATCTCGGGGGGAAAAAAACAATCAAAAGGCCTTCATTTAAAGCTAAAAGTTGAAAATGTATTGAAAATATAAAGCACAAGTTATTTGGGTAACACTTTTTGTATCTAAAATAAAGTATCGTTCATCTGAATCATGAAGAAAATTTTATACTCGGTCAATAAGATATTATACATTGTTGTAATTACTTATCCAAATGCACTAAACTATATAACATTACGAAATCTGAACATGCATCATAATGGATACACATCAAAAGTTTGGACACACTTCTAATTCAGGGTTTTTTCTTAATGTTTATTAATTAAAGACACTTCACGCCAAAGTAATGATGGATGTCATTTCTCTTTACTTAGTCGAGCAGTTCTTGACATAATATAGATGACTATAATTGTTGAATAGGGCTATTTACTGTATTTTTTATTATTTACTATTTGATCTCAAACACATTAAGAAGGCAAGAAATTGCACTAATTAACTTTTGACGAGACAGATCTGTTAACTGAAAAGCATTCCAGGTGACTCCCTCATGAAGCTGGTTAAGATAATACCAATAGTGTGTAAAGCGTCATCAAGGTAAACACTGGCTACTTTGAAGAATCTAAAATATGAAACATATATATTTTTAAATCACTTTTTTGTTTACCACATAATTCCAGATATGTTCCAGATGTTATTTCATAGTTCTGATGTCTTCAGTATTGTTCTACATTGTAGAAAATAGTCACAATATACAGGGGGCTGCAAAGGTAGGTATACAGTAAGGATTATTCCAGTATTACCAGTATTATAATAGTGGTGCTAGGTTTCATTTAATACTAACGTTTTGTGCGAACGTTTTGTTTTTCTTTACTGTATACCTACTTTTGCAGCCCCCTGTATACATACATTTAACAGTTATTCCACAAAATCGAGTCATACATGAGCAGATAGTTGAGTTGGCTCTAAGCCATGTACGATGAGATTGAGTGGAATAACTGTTTTATTCTATCCACATTCATTGCATTTTTATTTTTTGCAAATTCAGTAAATACAAACTTTATACAAAACGTCCGACAGAATCGTTTCCGCTTAGAATGTAAACAAACCGGTGAAATGACAGGAGCAATTTGTGAAAAATTCGATAATAATTCTTGGAAAAAAAAAGATACGTTCTTACCATCAAATACTTTCATTCCATATTTTGTTGCTTTTTTTGTATTTTTTGGGGTTTTGTTTTTGGGTAGAGTTTTTATTCCACCCTCAGTTGGTTCTCTACTCACGGTATTATGAGCTGATAGCTGAGTAGTAGAGTAGCCAATCAGAGCACACGATTGCTCATTTGCTCATATCCAGTGAATGTGGACAGAATATATATATATATATATATATATATATATATATATATATATATATATATATATATATATATATATATATATACACACACACACAGTGGATATAAAAAGTGTACACACCCTGTTAAAATGATAGGTTTGAGGCTTTTGATTCATTCCTCGCTCTGCACTGTAACTTTTATGCTTGTATTTTATCTGTCTTTATTCTACTTTAGCTTTTTCTATTCTCTTACTATTTTTAATTGTACTTGAATGCCTGTAAGAAATCTGTTAGGGGGAAAAACATAAAAAATAAAAAACGTACAATAAGATAAGTGTGCATACCCTTAAATTAATACTTTGTTGAAGCACCTTTTGATTTAATTACAGCGTTCAGTCTTTTTGGGTTCACACCCGCCATCAATTAAAATGACTCTGATTAACCCCAAATAAAGTTCAGACATTTACTCAGTTGCATCCTCCAGCAAAAGCCAGCGTTCACAGAGAGCTTACAAAGCAGCAAAGGGAGCTCATGGTTGAAAGGTATCAGTCAGGAGAAGGGTACAAAAACATTTCCACGGCATTAGATATACCATGGAGCACAGTGAAGACCGTCATCAAGAAGTGGAGAAAATATGGGACAACAGTGACATTACCGAGAACTGGACGTCCCTCCAAAATTGATGAAAAGACAAGACGAAAACTGGTCAGGGAGGCTGGCAAGAGGCCTACAGCAACACTGAAGGAGCTGCAGGAGTTTCTGGCAAGTACTGGTTGTGCATTACATGTGACAACAATCTTCCATATTCTCCATATGTCTGGACTATGGGGTAGGGTCACAAGACAGAAGCCTTTTCTTACAAAGAAAAACATCCAGGCCCGGCTAAATTTTGCAAAAAAAAAATACATCAACTCTCCCAAAAGCATGTGGGAAAATGTGTTATGGTCTGATGAAACCAAGGTTGAACTTTTTGGCCACAATTCCAAAAGGTATGTTTGGCACAAAAACACCACTGCGCATCACCCAAAGAACACCATACCCACGGTGAAGCATGGTGGTGGCAGCATCATGTTTTGGGGTCGTTTTTCTTCAGCTGGAACAGGGGCTTTAGTCAAGGTGGAGGGAATTCTGAACAGTTCTAAATGCCAGTCAATTTTAGCTCAAAACCTTCAGGTGTCTGCTAGAAAGCTGAAGATGAAGAAGAATTTCATCTTTCAGCATGACAATGACCCCAAGCATACATCAAAATCAACAAAAGAATGGCTTCGTCAGAAGAAAATTAAAGTTTTGGAACAGCCCAGCCAGAGCCCAGACTGAAATCCAATTGAAAATCTGTGGGGTGACCTGAAGAGGGCTGTGCACAAGAGACGCCCTCGCAATCTGACAGATTTGGAGCACTTTTGCAAGGAAGAATGGGCAAATACTGCCAAGTCTAGATGTGGCAGGCTGATAGACTCTGACCAAAAAAGACTGAACGCTGTAATTAAATCAAAAGGTGCTTCAACAAAGTATTAATTTAAGGGTGTGCACACTTATGCAACCATCTTATTGTACATTTTTTATTTTTTATGTTTTCCCCTGGGGTGGCACGGTGGTGTAGTGGTTAGCGCTGTCGCCTCACAGCAAGAAGGTCCTGGGTTCGAGCCCCGGGGCCGGCGAGGGCCTTTCTGTGTGGAGTTTGCATGTTCTCCCCGTGTCCGCGTGGGTTTCCTCCGGGTGCTCCGGTTTCCCCCACAGTCCAAAGACATGCAGGTTAGGTTAACTGGTGACTCTAAATTGACCGTAGGTGTGAATGTGAGTGTGAATGGTTGTCTGTGTCTATGTGTCAGCCCTGTGATGACCTGGCGACTTGTCCAGGGTGTACCCCGCCTTTCGCCCGTAGTCAGCTGGGATAGGCTCCAGCTTGCCTGCGACCCTGTAGAACAGGATAAAGCGGCTAGAGATAATGAGATGAGATGTTTTCCCCCCGAACAGATTTGTTTGTTTTCCAATTTAATTGTACAGGTTATAGGTCACATTAAAGGTGGGAAAAGTTTTGAAATGATTTATCATGGTCTCATTTTATTTACATCAGACAAACCTAACATTTTAACGGGGTGTGTACACTTTTTATATCCACTGTATATATTGTAAAATGCATCATAACATGTAGTGAATGTGTTCACAAGTCATTATACATCTGTCCTTCATAAAAAGTATTACCCTCATGTCTAGATTAGACATTTTAAGCTACAAGCTAAAGGTTTATATTTAAAATTTTTAGACACAAGCAAAAGGCCTATATTTAACATTTTTGATGCAAGTTAATTGTCGACATTCTCGGATACAAATTAAAAGCCTACATTTGAAAATTTGAGATGCAAGGAGATGTGTGTGTAAATGACATACATGAACCAAAGGACTAAAATCAATAATATCTACAACTGACATTTTTACACTCAGGCTTGAAGTCTCCAATTAAAATATATTTTTAAAAAAACTACAGATTTCCACAAACATAATGCAATTTCTTCACTGAGGCTTTACAAAAGGAGCTGAAAATGATCTATTTCAAATTAAACTGAAAATTACTATTTAAAAAGATCACAGATACATCGTTCTTGTCAACAAGATTATTTGGAACAGTAACCAACAAAAATGATGAAAAATTTTTTCAAAAGATTGAAGCCATGAATTAAATCCAACTGAGACAATGACACTTTGTGTGAGTCTGCGCTGCCTTGTGACTGGATTACAGCCCACATTCAGCTCAATTACGTCTTCATAATCAAAATGGATGATGTGACGGGCAGCTCGCCCCCCACAATCCCCCCCAAC